>NC_092239.1:24145794-24205612 GCF_036320965.1 Panulirus ornatus
ATACGTAATGCCCTAAGGAACATAGATTGAAATGATGATGATTTAACTCTGTCATGTTGAGATGAGTAATAATGGATATATGAGCATACATTGGTGGGTTTTCTGTAAATGCTAAACTTAAATTTGTTTCTTTGTCTATGGATCATGCAATCTAAAAATGGTAACATACCATTATTTTCATTTTCGACAGTAAATTGATGGAAGGTACTAAATTGTTAAGTAAGGGGAGAAATATTTGTAAATTTTCATTTGTTGGCCAAACACAAAGAACATCATCTACATATCTAAACCAAATTGCATTAGAAGGTAAGATATGCTTTAGTAATTTTGTTTCAAAAAATTCCATATAAAGATTACTTAGTACAGGTGAAAGAGGGTTATCCATTGCCATGCCAAATTTTTGAGCATGATAATCTCCATTAAATTGAAATGCACAGTCTTTTATACACAATTTTATCAGTTCAATGGAATTAGACTTTGAAACAGGTAAATGAATATCATCCAACACATCAAATAAATATTCTAAAAGGTTATCAACTGGAACTTTAGTGAAAAGTGAGGAACCATCAAAACTAACTAGTTTGAAATCAAAATCAATATTGATATTGTTTAACTTGTTGACTAAATCTACATTGTTCATGATATTAGAATTTGATACCTTACCCTCTAAAGGGCTTAATAAAGAAACTAACTATTTTGACAATTTATGTGATGGAGCCTACTGAACTCACTATAGGTCTTGCTGGAAAATTCTGTTTATGTGTTTTGATAAGTCCATACATATATGGCATGAAGGGGACAAAGATGACAAACTTTTAATAAGAGAAATGTTACCTTTCAACAACAACTTCATTTCTTTATTGAAGTGAGAATTAACTGCTTCTAAGGGATCTTTACTAAGTTTAGAATATGTTGTGTTATCATTTAGAAGATCTTTCATTTTAGATAAATAGTTACTTTTGTCTAAAATCACAACAGTTTTAGCCTTACCTGCTTTAGTAATATGTATATCCTTGTCGTTTTTTAAGGTGTTGATAGCTCTTATGAATCTTTTAGGGCAATTAGCTTCCACTGGTTTTGACAAACTGGCATACACTAATCCCTTACAGATATTGATATCATCATTACTTAAATTACTATATTTTTCTAAATTCCAAAAAGACTTTTTGACATCAACACAGCTGGCTTCTCTGTTAGAGCACACAAAACTTAACCCATAGCCTAAAGCACATAAGGAATATTTATCTAGTTGTTTATTAGATAGGTTTACCACAAAAGATGGGATTGTGTTCTTGGTCCAGTCGCTGTTTTTAATAAGATGGTCAAACTTACGATTCAGTGACACTTGTAGCCTATTGCGTTCTTTCCTTAATTCATCATAGCAATAGTCAAACATCCGGTTCGTCCAGTGTGTCGGTACTGCCATTTGAAAGGCATGTTTCTTCTCTCTTGAAATGCGAAAAGATTCCTCCATTTCAAGTTTCTTTAATTCAATGTTTTTCTTTAAAATAATATTTTGAAATTGGTCAAATGGTCGACCAGACAGCTGCAACAAACGTTGAGGTAGGACAGATCTTGGCATCACTTGTTCATCAAGGCATTTCCTAAGGAATTCAAATCGTAACTTCAGTTGGTGAGCCTTGATTAGCGATTTGGAGAAAGCAGTAACGAAAGGAGAAAGTCCAGGACAGCTTGTAGAGACGTAATAGAAGAGCCGTGTGGAATACATGTTGGAGAGGATCACAATTTTGCGCGTGATTAAGACATTCCTATGAGGCCACTGGGAAAATGAAACACGAAAAGTTCCCAAGTACACTTTCGTGTAATAATCACATCATCAGGGGAGACACAAGAGAGAAATATAACAGTCAGTTGATATACATCGAAGAGACGAAGCTAGGACGCCATTTGGTAAATATGTGATTGTCCAAAACATACAACGAGCGTTCATAAACTTATCATTTTACAAATCTTATCAACAATAAATTTATCTAATCTGTATAGACCATCACTAATATTAAGATTATAATTCTTTTTGTATTTAATAATAATTGTTATATATATATATATATATATATATATATATATATATATATATATATATATATATATATATATATATATATATATATATATATATATATATATATACACACATATATATATATATTTTTTTTTTTTTTTTTTGCTTTGTCGCTGTCTCCCGCGCTTGCGAGGTAGCGCAAGGAAACAGACGAAAGAAATGGCCCAACCCCCCCCATACACATGTATATACATACGTCCACACACGCAAATATACATACCTACACAGCTTTCCATGGTTTACCCCAGACGCTTCACATGCCTTGATTCAATGCACTGACAGCACGTCAACCCCGGTATACCACATCGCTCCAATTCACTCTATTCCTTGCCCTCCTTTCACCCTCCTGCATGTTCAGGCCCCTATAAATATATATATATATATATATATATATATATATATATATATATATATATATATATATATATATATATATATATATATATATATATATATATATATATATATATATATATATATATAAAAATATATATATATATATATATATATATATATATATATATATATATATATATATATATATATATATATATATATATATATATATATATATATATATACATACATATATATATTTATATATATATATATATATATATATATATATATATATATATATGTACAACCCCATCCATAAACAAATTAAACAACCATGGAGACATCACATACCCCTGCCGCAAACCTATATTCACTGAGAACCAATCACTTTCCTCTCTTCCTACACGTACACATGCCTTACATCTTAGATGAAACCTTTTCACTGCTTCTAACAACTTGTCTCCCACACCATATATTCTTAATACCTTCCACAGAGCATCTCTATCAACTCTATCATATGCCTTCTGCAGATCCAAAAATGCTACATACAAATCCATTTGCTTTTTTAAGTACTTCTCACATACATTCCTCAAAGCAAACACCTGATCCAAACATCCTCTACCACTTCTGAAACCACACTGCTCTTCCCCAATCTGATGCTCTGTACATGCCTTCACCCTCTCAATCAATACCCTCCCATATAATTTACCAGGAAATCTCGACAAACTTCTACATCTGTAATTTGAGCACTCATCCTTGTCTCCTTTGCCTTTGTAGAATGGCACTATGCAAGCATTCCGCCAATCCTCAGTCAACAATACAGTCACCCCTTTTTTAATAAATTCCACTGCAATACCATCCAAACCCGCTGCCTTGCCGGATTTCATCTTCCGCAAAGCTTTTACTACCTCTTCTCTTTTTACCAAAATTTTTTTCCCTAAACCTCTCACTCTGCACACCACCTCGACCAAAACACCCTATATCTGCCACTCTATCATCAAACAAATTCAACAAACCTTCAAAATACTCACTCCACCTCCTTCTCACATCACCACTACTTGTTATCACCTCCCCATTAGCCTCCACTGAAGTTCCCATTTGTTCCCTTGTCTTACGCATTTTATTTACCTCCTTCCAAAACATCATTTTATTCTCCCTAAAATCTAATGATACTCTCTCTCCCCAACTCTCATTTGCCCTCTTTTTCACCTCTTGCACCTTTCTCTTGACCTCCTGTCTCTTTCTGTTATACATCTCCCACTCATTTTCATTTTTCCCTCTTTCACTAATAATCTTATATCTTCATCCCACCACTCACTACCCTTTCTAATCTGCCCACCTCCCACACTTCGCATGCCACAAGCATCTTTTGCGGAAGCCATCACTGCTTCCCGAAATGCATCCAATTCCTCGTCCACTCCCCTTACCGCCTTTGTTCTCACCTTTTTCCATTCTTTACTCAGTGTCTCCTGGTACTTGCTCACACAAGTCTCCTTCCCAAGCTCACTTACTCTCAACACTCTCTTCACCCCAACATTCTCTCTTCCTTTCTGAAAATCTCTCCAAATCTTCACCTTCGCCTCCACAAGATAATAATCAGACATCCCTTCAGTTTCACCTCTCAGCACAGTGGTATCCAAAAGTCGCTCTTTCGCTCGCCTATCAATCAACACGTAATCCAGTAACGCTCTTTGGCCATCTCTCCTACTTACATACATATACTTATGTGTATCTCTCTTTTAAACCAGGTATTCCCAATCACCAGTCCTTTTTCAGCATATAAATCTACAAGCTCTTCACCATTTCCATTTACAACACTGAACACCCCATGTGTACCAACTATTCCATCAACTACCACATTACTCACCTTTGCATTCAAATCACCCATCACTGTTATATAACCCGGTATCGTGCATCAAAACCATTAACACACTCATTTTGCTGCTCCTAAACACTTGCTTCCCAGGTGCATATCCACCAATAATCACACATCTCTCTCGATCAACTTTCATTTTTACCTATATCAATCTAGAGTTTACTTTCTTACACTCTATTACATACTCCCACCACTCCTGTTTGAGAAGTAGTGCTACTCCTTCCCTTGCTCTTGTCCTCTCACTAGCACCTGACTTTACTCCCAAGACATTCCCAAACCACTCTTCCCCTTTACCCTTGAGCTTCGTTTCACTCAGAGCCAAAACATCAAGGTTCCTTTCCTCAAACATACATACACGTCCACACACGCAAATATACATACCCGTACAGCTTAATGTACAAATATATATACATACACAGACATACATATATATATATATATATATATATATATATACATATATATATATATATATATATATATATATATATATATATATATATATATATATATATATATATATATATATATATATATATATATATATATATATATATATATATATATATATATATATATATATATATATATATATATATATATATACCTTGCTTTCTTTCATACTATTCGCCATTTCCCGCGTCAGCGAGGTACCGGTAAGAACAGAGGACTGGGCCTCTGAGAAAACATCCTCATCCAGCCCCCTTCTCTGTTCCTTCCTTTGGAAAAAAAAAAAAAAGTGAGGGGATGATTTCCAGCCCCCCGCTCCCTTCCTTTTAGTCTCCTTCTACGACACGCAGGGAATGCGTGGGAAGTGTTCTTTCTCCCCTATCCCCAGGATATATATATATATATATATATATATATACATATATATATATATATATATATATATATATATATATATATATATATATATATATATATATATATATATATGTATATATATATATATATATATATATATATATATATATATATATATATATATATATATATATATATATATATATATATATATATATATATATATATATACATACATATATATATATATATATATATATATATATATATATATATATATATATATATATATATATATATATATATATATATATATATATATATATATATATATATATATATTTCTTTCATACTATTCGCCATTTCCCGCCTCAGCAAGGTAGCATTAAGAACAGGGGACTGGGCCTCTGAGGAAACATCCTCACCCGGCCCCTTTCTCTGTTCCTTCCTTTGGAAAATTAGAAAAAAAAAAAAGAAAAAAAGAGGGGGAGATTTCCAGCCCCCCGCTCCCTTCCCTTTTAGTCGCCTTCTACGACACGCAGGGATACGTGGGAAGTATTCTTTCTCCCCTATCCCCAGGGATAATATATATATATATATATATATATATATATATATATATATATATATATATATATATATATATATATATATATATATATATATATATATATATATATATATATATATATATATATATATATATATATATATATATATATATATATATATATATATATATATATATATATATATATATATATTTTCGCCCCCTCCCCCACCCTATGATCCACTTCCGCTTCCATGGTTCCATCCGCTGCCAGATCCACTCCCAGATATCTAAAACACTTCACTTCCTCCAGTTTTTCTCCATTCAAACTCACCTCCCAATTGACTTGACCCTCAACCCTACTGTACCTAATTACCTTGCTCTTATTCACATTTACTCTTAACTTTCTTCTTTCACACACTTTACCAAACTCAGTCACCAGCTTCTGCAGTTTCTCACATGAATCAGCCACCAGCGCTGTATCATCAGCGAACAACAACTGACTCACTTCCCACGCTCTCTCATCCCCAACAGACTTCATACTTGCCCCTCTTTCCAAAACTCTTGCATTTACCTCCCTAACAACCCCATCCATAAACAAATTAAACAACCATGGAGACATCACACACCCCTGCCGCAAACCTACATTCACTGAGAACCAATCACTTTCCTCTCTTCCTACACGTACACATGCCTTACATCCTCGATAAAAACTTTTCACTGCTTCTAACAACTTTCCTCCCACACCATATATTCTTAATACCTTCCACAGAGCATCTCTATCAACTCTATCATATGCCTTCTCCAGATCCATAAATGCTACATACAAATCCATTTGCTTTTCTAAGTATTTCTCACATACATTCTTCAAAGCAAACACCTGATCCACACATCCTCTACCACTTCTGAAACCACACTGCTCTTCCCCAATCTGATGCTCTGTACATACCTTCACCCTCTCAATCAATACCCTCCCATATAACTTACCAGGAATACTCAACAAACTTATACCTCTGTAATTTGAGCACTCACTCTAATCCCCTTTGCCTTTGTACAATGGCACTATGCACGCATTCCGCCAATTCTCAATCTCTCTCCATCAACTTTCAGTTTTACCCATATCAATCTAGAATTTACTTTCTTACACTCTATCATATGTTCCCACAACTCCTGTTTCAGTAGTAGTGCTACTCCTTCCCTTGCTCTTGTCCTCTCACTCTATATATATATATATATATATATATATATATATATATATATATATATATATATATATGTCTTGCGAATGTCTTGGGAGTAAAGTCAGGGGTTAGTGAGAGGACAAGAGCAAGGGAGGGAGTAGCACTACTACTGAAACAGGAGTTGTGGGAACATGTGATAGAGTGTAAGAAAGTAAATTCTAGATTGATATGGGTAAAACTGAAAGTTGATGGAGAGAGATGGGTGATTATTGGTGCATATGCACCTGGGAATGAGAAGAAAGATCATGAGAGGCAAGTGTTTTGGGAGCAGCTGAATAAGTGTGTTAGTGGTTTTGATGCACAACACCGGGTTATAGTGATACGTGATTTGAATGCCAAGGTGAGTAATGTGGCAGTTGAGGGAATAATTGGTATACATGAGGTGTTCAGTGGTGTAAATGGAAATGGTGAAGAGATTGTAGTTATATGTGCTGAAAAAGGACTGGTGATTGGGAATACCTGGTTTAAAAAGCGAGATATAAATATGAATACGTATATAAGTAGTAGAGATGACCAGAGAGCGTTATTGGATCACGTGTTAATTGATAGCCGTGCAAAAGAGAGATTTTTGGATGTTAATGTGCTGAGAGGTGCAACTGGTGGGATGTCTGATTATTATCTTGTGAAGGCGAAGGTGAAGATTTGTAGGGGTTTTCAGAAATGAAGAGAGAATGTTGGGGTGACGAGAGTGGTGAGAGCAAGTGAGCTTGGGAAGGGGACTTGTGTGAGGAGGTACCAGGAGAGACTGATTACAGAATGGAAAAAGGTGAGAACAAAGGAGGTAAGGGGAGTGGAGGAGGAATGGGATGTATTTAGGGAAGCAGTGATGGCTTGCGCAAAAGATGCTTGTGGCATGAGAAGCGTGGGAGGTGGGTTGATTAGAAAGGGTGGTGAGTGGAGGGATGAAGAAGTAAGATTATTAGTGAAAGAGAAGAGAGAGACGCATATGAACGATTTTTGCAGGGAAAAAATGCAAATGAGTGGGAGATGTATAAAAGAAAGAGGCACGAGGTCAAGATAAAGGTGCAAGAGGTGAAAAAGAGGGCAAAGAAGAGTTGTGGTGAGAGAGTATCATTAAATTTTAGGTAGAATTAAAAGATGCCATTGAAGGAGTTAAATAAAGTGCGTAAAACATGGAAGTAAATGGGAACCTCAGTGAAGGGGGTTAATGGGGAGGTTATAATAAGTAGTGGTGATGTGAGGAGATGGAGTGAGTATTTTTATGGTCTCTTGAATGTGTTTGATGATAGAGTGGCAGATATAGGGTGTTTTGGTCGAGGTGGTGTGCAAAGTGAGAGGGTTAGGAAAAATGATTTGGTAAACAGAAAAGAGGTAGTAAAAGCTTTTCGGAAGATGAAAGCCGGCAAGGCAGCAGGTTTGGATGGCATTTGGATGGCAATTTATCAAAAAAGGGTGTGACTGTATTGTTGACTGGTTTGTAAAGTTATTTAATGTATGTATGATTAATGGGGAGGTGCCTGAGGACTGGCGGAATGATTGCATAGTGCCATTGTACAAAGGCAAAGGGGATAAGAGTGAGTGCTCAAATTACAGAGGTATAAGTTTGTTGAGTATTCCAGGAAAATTATACGGGAGGGTATTGATTGAGAGGGTGAAGGCATGTACAGAGCATCAGATTGGGGAAGAGCAGTGTGGTTTCAGAAGTGGTAGAGGATGTGTGGAGCAGATGTTTGCTTTGAAGAATTTATTTGAGAAATACTTAGAAAAGCAAATGGATTTGTATGTAGCATTTATGGATCTGGAGAAGGTATATGATAGAGTTGATAGAGATGCTCTGTGGAAGGTATTAAGAATATACGGTGTGGGAGGCAAGTTGTTAGCAGCAGTGAAACGTTTTTATCGAGGATGTAAGGCATGTGTACGTGTAGGAAGAGAGGAAAGTGATTGGTTCTCAGTGAATGTAGGTTTGCGCGTGGGGTGTGTGATGTCTCCATGGTTATTTAATTTGTTTATGTATAGGGTTGTTAGGGAGGTGAATGCAAGAGTTTTGGACAGAGGGGCAAGTATGCAGTCTGTTGTGGATGAGAGACCTTGGGAAGTGAGTCAGTTAATGTTCGCTGATGATACAGCGCTCTTGGCTGATTCATATGAGATACTGCAATAGCTAGTGACTGAGTTTGGTAAAGTGTGTGAAAGAAGAAAGTTAAGAGTAAATGTGAATAAGAGCAAGGTTATTAGGTACAGTGGTGTTGAGGGTCAAGTCAATTGGGAGTTAAGTTTGAATGGAGAAAAACTGGAGGAAGTAAAGTGTTTTAAGTATCTGAGAGTAGATCTGGCAGCGGATGGAACCATGGAAGCGGAAGTGAATCACAGGGTGGGCGAGGGGGCGAAAATTTTGTGAGCCTTGAAGAATGTTTGGAAGTCGAGAACATTATCTCGGAAAGCAAAAATGGGTATGTTTGAAGGAATAGTGGTTCCAACAGTGTTGTATGGTTGCGATGCGTGGTCTATGGATAGAGTTGTGCGTAGGAAGGTGGATGTGATGGAAATGAGATGCTTGAGGATAATATGTGGTGTGTGGTGGCTTGATCGAGTAAGTAATGTAAGGCTAAGAGAGATGTGTGGAAATAAAAAGAGTGTGGTTGAGAGAGCAGAAGAGGGTGTTTTGAAATGGTTTGGTCACATGGAGAGAATCAGTGAGGAAAGATTGATCAAGAGGATATATGTGTCAGAGGTGGAGGGAACGACTAGAAGTGGGAGACCACTTATATATATATATATATAAGTATATATGTGAAAAAGATTTTGAGTGATCAGGGCCTGAACATGCAGGAGGGTGAAAGGCGTGCAAGGAATAGAGTGAATTGGAACGATATGGTATACCGGGGTCGCCGTGCTGTCAATGGATTCAAAGAGGGCATGTGAAGCGTCGGTGTAAACCATGGAAAAAAAAAAGTTCTTTGGGGCCTGGCTATGGGAAGGGAGCTGTGGTTTCGGTGCATAATTACATGACAGCTACAGACTGAGTGTGAACGAAGGGGCCTTTGTCGTCTTTTCCTAGCGTTACCTCGCACACATTTGGGGGGAAGGGGTTGTTATTCCATGTGTGGCGAGGTGGCGATGGAAATGAATAAAGGCACACAGTATATATATATATATATATATATATATATATATATATATATATATATATATATATATATATATATATATATATATATATATATATATATATATATATATATATATATATTTTTTTTTTTTTTTTTCTTTATCGCTGTCTCCCGCGTTTGCCAAGTAGCGCAAGGAAACAGACGAAAGAAATGGCCCAACCCACCCCCATACACATGTATATACATACGTCCACACACGCAAATATACATACCTACACAGCTTTCCATGGTTCACCCCAGACGCTTCAAATGCCCTGGTTCAATCCACTGACAGCACGTCAACCCCGGTATACCACATCGATCCAATTCACTCTATTCCTTGCCCTCCTTTCACCCTCCTGCATGTTCAGGCCCCGATCACACAAAATCTTTTTCACTCCATCTTTCCACCTCCAATTTGGTCTCCCACTTCTCGTTCCCTCCACCTCCGACACATATATCCTCTTGGTCAATCTTTCCTCACTCATTCTCTCCATGTGCCCAAACCATTTCAAAACACCCTCTTCTGCTCTCTCAACCACGCTCTTTTTATTTCCACACATCTCTCTTACCCTTACGTTACTCACTCGATCAAACCACCTCACACCACACATTGTTCTCAAACATCTCATTTCAAGCACATCCATCCTCCTGCGCACAACTCTATCCATAGCCCACGCCTCGCAACCATACAACATTGTTGGAACCACAATTCCTTCAAACATACCCATTTTTGCTTTCCGAGATAATGTTCTCGACTTCCACACATTCTTTAAGGCTCCCAGGATTTTCGCCCCCTCCCCCACCCTATGATCCTTACTTCTTCATCCCACCATCACCACCCTTTCTAATCAACCCACCTCCCACTCTTCTCATGCCACAAGCATCTTTTGCGCAATCCATCACTGATTCCCTAAATACCTCCCATTCCTAACCCACTCCACTTACTTCCATTGTTCTCACCTTTTTCCATTCTGTACTCAGTCTCTCCTGGTACTTCCTCGCACAAGTCTCCTTCCCAAGCTCACTTACTCTCACCACACTCTTCACCCGAACATTCACTCTTCTTTTCTGAAAACCCATATAAATCTTCACCTCAGCCTCCACAAGATAATGATCAGAAATCCATCCAGTTGCACCTCTCAGCACATTAACATCCAAAAGTCTCTCTTTCGCGCGCCTGTCAATTAACACGTAATCCAATAACGCTCTCTGGCCATCTCTCCTACTTACATAAGTATACTTATGTATATCTCGCTTTTTAAACCAGGTATTCCCAATCACCAGTCCTTTTTCAGCACATAAATCTACAAGCTCTTCACCATTTCCATTTACAACACTGAACACCCCATGTATACCAATTATTCCCTCAACTGCCACATTACTCACCTTTGCATTCAAATCACCCATCACTATAACCCGGTCTCGTGCATCAAAACTACTAACACACTCATTCAGCTGCTCCCAATATATATATATATATATATATATATATATATATATATATATATATATATATATATATATATATATATATATATATATATATATATATTTTTTTTTTTTTTTTTTTTTGCTTTGTCGCTGTCTCCCGCGTTTGCGAGGTAGCGCAAGGAAACAGACGAAAGAAATGGCCCAACCCACCCCCATACACATGTATATACATACGTCCACACACGCAAATATACATACCTACACAGCTTTCCATGGTTTACCCCAGACGCTTCACATGCCTTGATTCAATCCACTGACAGCACGTCAACCCTGGTATACCACATCGATCCAATTCACTCTATTCCTTGCCCTCCTTTCACCCTCCTGCATGTTCAGGCCCCGATCACACAAAATCTTTTTCACTCCATCTTTCCACCTCCAATTTGGTCTCCCTCTTCTCCTCGTTCCCTCCACCTCCGACACATATATCCTCTTGGTCAATCTTTCCTCACTCATTCTCTCCATGTGACCAAACCATTTCAAAACACCCTCTTCTGCTCTCTCAACCACGCTCTTTTTATTTCCACACATCTCTCTTACCCTTACGTTACTTACTCGATCAAACCACCTCACACCACACATTGTCCTCAAACATCTCATTTCCAGCACATCCATCCTCCTGCGCACAACTCTATCCATAGTCCACGCCTCGCAATCATACAACATTGTTGGAACCACTATTCCTTCAAACATACCCATTTTTGCTTTCCGAGATAATGTTCTCGACTTCCACACATTCTTCAAGGCTCCCAGAATTTTCGCCCCCTCCCCCACCCTATGATCCACTTCCGCTTCCATGGTTCCATCCGCTGCCAGATCCACTCCCAGATATCTAAAACACTTCACTTCCTCCAGTTTTTCTCCATTCAAACTCACCTCCCAATTGACTTGACCCTCAACCCTACTGTACCTAATAACCTTGCTCTTATTCACATTTACTCTTAACTTTCTTCTTTCACACACTTTACCAAACTCAGTCACCAGCTTCTGCAGTTTCTCACATGAATCAGCCACCAGCGCTGTATCATCAGCGAACAACAACTGACTCACTTCCCACGCTCTCTCATCCCCAGCAGACTTCATACTTGCCCCTCTTTCCAAAACTCTTGCATTTACCTCCCTAACAACCCCATCCATAAACAAATTAAACAACCACATTATCTCGGAAAGCAAAAATGGGTATGTTTGAAGGAATAGTGGTTCCAACAATGTTGTATGGTTGCGAGGCGTGGGCTATGGATAGAGTTGTGCGCAGGAGGATGGATGTGCTGGAAATGAGATGTTTGAGGACAATGTGTGGTGTGAGGTGGTTTGATCGAGTGAGTAACGTAAGGGTAAGAGAGATGTGTGGAAATAAGAAGAGCGTGGTTGAGAGAGCAGAAGAGGGTGTTTTGAAGTGGTTTGGGCACATGGAGAGGATGAGTGAGGAAAGATTGACCAAGAGGATATATGTGTCGGAGGTGGAGGGAACAAGGAGAAGAGGGAGACCAAATTGGAGGTGGAAAGATGGAGTGAAAAAGATTTTGTGTGATCGGGGCCTGAACATGCAGGAGGGTGAAAGGAGGGCAAAGAATAGAGTGAATTGGAGCGATGTGGTATACCGGGGTTGACGTGCTGTCAGTGGATTGAAGCAGGGCATGTGAAGCGTCTGGGGTAAACCATGGAAAGCTGTGTAGGTATGTATATTTGCGTGTGTGGACGTATGTATATACATGTGTATGGGGGGGGGGTTGGGCCATTTCTTTCGTCTGTTTCCTTGCGCTACCTCGCAAACGCGGGAGACAGCGACAAAGTATAATAAATAAAATAATAAATGAAATATATATATATATATATATACATATATATATATATATATATATATATATATATATATATATATATATATATATATATATATATATATATATATATATATATATATATATATTCAAACTTTCAAACTATTCGCCATTTCCCGCGTTAGTGAGGTAACGTTAAGAACAGAGAACTGGGCCTATGTTCTTAACGCTACCTCGCTAACGCGGGAAATGGCGAATACTTTAAAAGAAAAAAGAAAATATATATATATATATATATATATATATATATATGGGAACTTCAGCGAAGGGCGCAAATGGGGAGGTGATAACAAGTAGTGGTGATGTGAGTATTTTTAAGGTTTGTTAAATGTGTTTGATGATAGAGTGGCAGATATAGGCTGTTTTGGTCGAGGTGGTGTGCAAAGTGAGAGGGTGAGAGGGAAAATGATTTGGTAAACAGAGAAGAAGTAGTGAAAGCTTTGCGGAATATGAAAGCCGGCAAGGCAGCAGGTTTGGATGGTATTGCAGTGGAATTTATCAAAAAAGGGGGTGACTGTATTGTTGACTGGTTAGTAAGGTTATTTAATGTATGTATGACTCATGGTGAAGTGCCTGAGGATTGGCGGAATGCGTGCATTGTGCCATTGTACAAAGGCAAAGCGGATAAGAGTGAGTGCTGAAATTACAGAGGTATAAGTTTGTTGAGTATTCCTGTTAAAGTATATGGGAAGGTATTGATTCAGAGGGTGAAAGCATGTACAGAGCAAATTACTAAGACATATGTAAAAGAAAGAGGCAGGAGGTCAAGAGAAAGGTGCAACAGGTGAAAAAGAGGGGAAATGAGAGTTGGGGTGAGAGAGTGTCATTAAAGTTTAGGGAGCATAAAGAGATGTTTTGGAAGGAGGTAAATAATTTGCGTAAGACATGGGAACAAATTTGAACATCAGAGAAAGGGGGCTAATGGGGAGGTGATATCAATGTGTGAAAGTCGAAAACTTTATCTTGGAAAGCAAAAATGGGTGTGTTTGAAGGGATAGTGGTTCGAACAATGTTATATGGTTGCGAGGCGAGGTTCATAGATAGAGTTGTGCGGAGGAGGGTGGATGTGATGGAAATGAGATGTTTGAGGACAATATGCTGTGTGAGGTAGTTTTATGGAGTAAGTAACAAAAGGATAAGGGGTATGTGTGGTAATAAAAAGATTGTGGTTGAGAGAGCAGAAGAGGATGTTTTAAAATGGTTTGGTCACATGGAGAGAATGAGTGAGGAAAGATTGACAAAGAGGATATATGTGCCAGAGATGGAGGGAACGAGAAGTGGGAGACCAGATTGGAGGTGGAATGATGGAGTGAAAATGATTTTGAGTGATCGGGGCCTGAACATGCAGGAGGTTGAAAGGCGTGCAAGGAATAGAGTAAATTGGAAAGATGTGGTATACCGGGGTCGACGTACTGTCAATGGAGTTAACCAGGGCAAGTGAAGCGTCGGGGTAAACCATGGAATGTTTTGAGGGGCCTGGATGTGGAAAGGGAGCTGTGGTTTCGGTGCATTATACATGACAGCTAGAGACTGAGTATGAACGAACGTGGCTTTTGTTGTCTTTACCTAGTGCTATTTCGCGCGCATGCGGGGGGAGGGGGTTGTGTTTGCATGTGTTGATGGGTGGCGACGGGAATGAATAAAGGCAGCAGGTATGAATTATGTACATGCGTATATATGTATATGTCTGTGTATGTATTCACATGTATAAGTTGAAATGTATTGGTATGTATATGTGCGTGTGTGGACGTGTATGTATATACATGTGTATGTAGGTGGGTTGGGCCATTCTTTCGTCTGTTTCCTTGCGTTACCTCGCTAACGCGGAAGAGAGCGACAAAGTGTCATAAATGATAGATATACATATATGTTTATTTATTTATCTATCATATTCTACTTTGTCGCTATCTCCCGCGTTAGCGAGGTAACGCACGGAAACAGATGAAATAATGGCCCAGACCATTCACTTGCAAATGTATATACATACACGTCCACACACGCACATATACATACCAATACATTTCAACGTATACATATATATACATACAAAGCCATATACATATATATACATACAAAGCCATATACATATATACACATGTACATTACTCATACTTGCTGCCCTCATTCATTCTCGTCGCCACCTCGCGACACATGAAATGACAACCCCCTCCCCCCGATCGCGCGCGAGTTAGTGATAGGAAATGACAATAAAAGCCACTTTCGTTCAAACTCAGTCTCTATTTGTCATGTGTAATGCACCGAAACCAGAGCTCCCTTTGTACATCCAGGCACCACTAAACTTTCTTAATTTATCCCAGATGCTTCCCATGCCCTGGTTCAATCCATTGACTGTACGTCTACCCCGGTATACCACATCACTCCAATTCACTTTATTCCTTGCGCCCCTTTCACCTTCCTGCATGTTCAGGCCCCGATCGCTCAAAATCTTTTTCACTCCGTCCTTCCACCTCCAATTTGGTCTCCCACTTCTCCTCGTTCCCACCACCTCTGACACATATATCCTCTTTTTATCAATCTTTCTTTACTTATTCTCTCCATGTGACCAAACCATTTCAAAACACTCTTTTCTGCTCTCCCAACCACACTGTCTTTATCATAACATATCTCTCTCACTCTTTCATCACTTACTCGATCAAACCACCTAACGCCACATATTGTCCTCATACATCATATTTCCAACACATCCACCCTCCTCCGCACAAGCCCTATCTATAGCCCACGTCTCGCAACCATATAACATGTTGGAACCACTATTCCTTGAAACATACCCATTTTTGCTTTCCGAGATAATGTTCTCGCCTTCCACACATTTTCCAATGCTCCCAGAACTTTTGCTCCCTCCCCCGCTCTGTGACTCACTTTCGCTTCCGTGGTTCCTTCCGCTGCCAAATCCACTCCCAGATATCTAAAGTACTTCACTTAATCCAGTTTATTTTACATTCACACTTATCTCTCAATTCACTTGTCCCTTACTCTTATTTACCTTTACTCTCAGCTTTCTTCTTTCGCACACTTTACCAATCTCAGTCACCAGCTTCTGGAGTTTCTCAGCCGAATCACCAACAGAGCTGTACTATCAGCCAACAGCAACTGACTCACTTCCCAAGCCCACTCATCCACAACAGACTGCATACTTGCCCCTCTCTCCAAAATTCTTGCATTCACCACCCTAATACCCCCATCCATAAGCAAATTTAACAACCATCGAGGCATCACGCACCCCTATTGCAAACCAACATTCATCGAGAACCAATCACTTTCCTCTCTTCCTACTTGTACACATGCCTTACACATTTGAAAAAACTTTTCGCTGCTTCTAGGAGCTTGCCTCCCACACTATATATTTTCAATACCTTCCAGAGAGCATCTCTATCAACTCTATCATATGCCTTCTCAAGATCCATAAATGCTACCTACAAATACATCTGTTTTACTCACATTTCTCACATTCTTTCTTCAAAGCAAACACCTGATCCACACATCCTCTACCACATCTGAAATCACACTGATCTTTACCAATCTGATGCTCTGTACATGCCTTCACCCTCTCAATCAATACTCTCCCATATAATTTCCAAGAATACTCAACAAACTTATACCTCTGTAATTTGAACACTCGCCTTTATCCCCTTTGCCTTTGTACAATGGCACTATGCATGCACTCCGCCAATCCTCAGGCACTTCACCATGAACCATACATGCATTGAATATCCTTGCCAACCAGTCAACAACACAGTCACCCCTTATTTAATCAATTACATTGCAAAACCGTCTTGACATCTTTCATCTTACGCAAAGGTTATACTACCTCTTCTCTGTTTACCAAATCATTCTCCCTAACCCTTTCACTCCGCATACCTCCTCGACCAAAACACCCTATATATGCTACTCTATCACCTAAAACATTCAAGAAACCTTCAAAATACTCACTCCATCTCTTCTCAAATCACCACAACTTGTTATTACCTCCCCATTAGCACCCTACACCGATGTTCCCATTTGATCTCATGTCTAACGCACTTTATTTACCTCCTTCCAAACAACTTTTTATTCTCCATAAAATTTAATGATATTCTCTCTCTCCTAGCCCTGGGGATAGGAGTGAAAGAATATTTCCCCCGTATTCCCTGCGTGTCGTAAAAGGCGACTAAAAGGGGAGGGAGCGGGGGTCTAGTGGGGATATTCTCTCTGAGGCTCAGTCCTCTTCTCTTAACGCTATCTAGCTGACGTGGGAAGTAGCAAATATGTATGAAAAAAAAGAAAAGATATATATATATATATATATATATATATATATATATATATATATATATATATATATATATATATATATATATATATATATATATCTTAATGTTTATTATATTTTGTCACTGTTTTCCGATTTAGCGAGGTAACACACGGAAACAGACGAAAGAAAGGCCAAACCCACCCACATACACATGTATATACATACACGTCCATACACGCACATATACATATCTATACATTTCAACGTATACATATATATATATATATATATATATATATATATATATATATATATATATATATATATATATATATATGTATATATATATATATATATATATATATATATATATATATATATATATATATATATATATATATATATATATATATATATATATATGTATATATATATATATATATATATATATATATATATATATATATATATATATATGGGAACGGGGGGCTGGAAATCCTCCCCTCTCGTTTTTTTTTTAATTTTCCGAAAGAAGGAACAGAGTGGGGCCACGTGAGGATATTCCAAAAAAGGCCCAGTCCTCTGTTTTTAACGCTACCCTCGCTAACGCGGGAAATGGCGAATAGTTTAAAAGAAAAGAAAGAAATATATATATATATATATATATATATATATATATATATATATATATATATATATATATATATATATATATACACGGACATATACATATATACACATTTACAAAATTCATACTTGCAGCCTTTATTCATTCTCGTCGCCACCCCGCCACACGTGAAATGACAACCTTGTCCCCCTCGCATGCGCGCGAGATAACTCTAGAAAAGGACAATAAAGGCCACATTGGTTCACACTCAGTCTCTAGCTGTCATGTATAATGCACCGAAACCACAGCTCCCGTTCCACATCCACGCCCTACAAAATTTTCCATGGTTTACCCCAGACGCTTCACATGCCCTGGTTCAATCCATTGACTGCTCGTCGACCCCGGTATACCACATCGTTCCAATTCACTCTATTCCTTGTACGCCTTTCACCCTCCTGCATGTTGAGGCCTCGATCGCTCAAAATCTTTTTTAGCCATCCTTCCACCTGCAATTTGTTCTCCCACTTCTCCTCGTTCTCTCCACTTTCTGACATGCATATCCTCTTGGTCAATCTTTCCTCACTCATTTTCTCCATGTGACCACACCATTTCAAAACACCCTCTTCTGCTCTCTCAACCACACTCTTTTTATTACTACACATCTCGCTTACACTTTCATTAGTTACTCGATCAAACCATCTCACACCACATATTGTCCTCAAACATCTCATTTTCAACTCATCCACCCTCCTCCGCACAACTCTATCTATAGCCCACGCCTCGCAACCAAATAACATTGCTGGAACCACTATTCCTTCAAACATACCTGTTTTTGCTTTCCGAAATAATGTTCTCGTCTTCCACATATTTTTCAATGCTCCCAGAAGTTTCGCCCCTTCCCCCACCCTTGACTCACTTCCGCTTCTATGGTTCCATCCGCTGCCAAATCCACTCCGATATATCTAACACACTTTACTTCCTCCAGTTTTTCTCTATTCAAACGTACCTCCCGATTGATGTGTCCCTAACCGTACTGTACTTAATAACCTTGCTCTTATTCACATTCACTCTAGCTTTCTCCTTTTACACACTTTACCGAACTCAGTCACCAGCTTCTGCAGCTTCTCATCCGAATCAGCCAATAGCGGTGTATCATCAGCGAACAACAACTGACTCGCTTCCCAAGCCTCCTCATCCGCAACAGGCTGCATACTTGCCCCTCTCTCCAAAACTCTTGCTTTCACCTCCCTAACAACCCCATCCATAAACAAATCAAATTACCTTGGAGACATCACGCACCCATGCCGCAAACCAACGTTCACTGAAAACCAATCACGTTCCTCTCTTCCTACTCGTACACATGCCTTACATCCTTGATAAAAGCTTTTCACTGCTTCTAGCAACTTGCCTCCCACTCCATATATTCTTAATACCTTCCACAGAGCATCTCTATCAACTCTATCATATGCCTTCTCCAGATCCATAAATGCTACATACTAATCCATTTGCTTTTCTAAGTATTTCTCACATACATTCTTCAAAGCAAACACCTGATCTACACATCCTCTACCACTTCTGAAACCACACTGCTCTTCCCCAATCTGATGATCTGTACAAGCTTTCATCCTCTTATTCAATTCCCTCTCATATACTTTCCCAGGAATACTCAACAAATTTATACCTTTAGAATTTGAGCACTCACCTTTATCCCCTTTGCCTTTGTCCGATGGCACTATGCATGCATTCCGCCAATCCTCAGGTATCTCACTATGGGTTATACATACATTGAATATCCTTAATAAACCAGTCAACAACACAGTCACCCCCTTCTTTGATAAATTCCACTGCAATACCAACCAATCCCGCTGCCTTGCTGGCTTTCATCTACCGTAAAACTTTCAGTACCTCTTCTCTGTTTACCAAATCATTCTCCCTGACCCTCTCATTTTGCACACCACCTCGAGCAAAACACCCTATATCTGCCACTTTTTCATCTAAAACATTCAACAAACATTGAAAATACTCACTTCATCTTCCTCTCACATCAGCACTACTTGTTATTACCTCCCCATTAGTCCCCTTCACCGATATTCCTATTTGTTCTCTTGTCTTACGCACTTTATTTACTTCCTTCCAAAACATCTCTTTATTCTCACTTAATTTTAATAATTGTTTTTCACCCCAACTCTGACTTGACCTCTTTTTCACTTCTTGCACCTTTCACTTCACCTCCTGCCTCTCTGTTTTATACATCTTTCGGTCATTTGCACTATTTTCCTACAATAATAACCCCCTCCCCCCTCATGTGCGCGAGCTAGCGCTAGGAAAAGACAAAGGAATCATTCTTTCACACTCAGTCTCTAGTCGTCATGTAACAACGCATCGAAACCACAGCCCCCTTTCCACATCCAGGCCCCACAGAACTTTCCATGGTTTACCCTAGACGCCTCACATGCCCTGGTTCAATCCAATGACAGCACGTCCACCCCGATGTACCACATCGTTCCAATTCACTCTATTCCTTGCACGCCTTTCACCCTCTTGCATGTTCAGGCCCCGACCACTCAAAATATTTTTCACTCCGTCTTTCTACCTCCAATTTGTTCTCCCACTTCTCCTTGTTCACTCCACCTCTGACACATATATCCTCTTGGTCAATCTTTCCTCACCCATTCTCTCCATGTGACCAAATCATTTCATAACACCCTCTTCTGCTCTCTCAACCACACTCTTTTTATTACCACACATCTCTCTTACCCTATTATTCCTTATTCGATCAGACCACCTCACACCATATATTGTCCTGAAACATCTCATTTTCAGCACATCCACCCTCCTTCGTATAAATCTATCCATAGCCCACGCCTCGCAACCATATAACATTGTTGGAACCACTATTCCCTCAAACATACCCGTTTTTTGCTTTCCGAGATAATGTTCTCGACTTCCACATATTCTTCAACGCTCCCAGAACTTTCGCCCCCTCCCCCACCCTATGATTCACTTACGCTTCCATGGTCCCTTCCGCTGCCAAATCCGTATTCCGAGGAAATTTTATGGGATTGCATTGATTGAAAAGGTAAAGGCATGTAGAGAGCATCAGATTGGGGAAGAGTAGTGTGGTTTTACAAGTGGTAGAGGATGTGTGGATCAGGTGTTTTCTTAGAAAAATGTGTGCGAGAAATACTTGGTGAAAGAGATGGATTTTTATGTATTCTCTATGGACCTGGAAAAGGCTTATGATAGGGTTGATACAGATGCTTTGTGGAAGGTCTTAAGAGTATATGGTGTGCGAGGTAAGTTACTAAAAGCAGTGAAAAGTTTTTACCAATGATGCAAGGAATGTTTACAAGGAAGAGGAGAGGAGAGTGATTGGTTCCCAGAGAATGTCGGTTTACAGCAGGGGTGCATGATATCCCCATGGTTGTTAAATTTGTTTCTCATCCGAGTTAGCCAAAAGCGCTGCATCATCACTGAACAACAAGTGACTCATTTCCCAAGCCCTCTCATCTACAACAGACTGCATACTTGCCCATCTCTCCAAAACACTTGCATTCACCTCCCTAACCACCCCATCCATAAACAAATTAATCAGCCATAGAGACATCACGCACCCCTGACACAAACCGACATTCACTGGGAACCAATCACTTTCCTTTCATCCTACTCGTACACATGCCTTACATACTTGATAATAACTTTTCACTGCTTCTAGGAACCTACTTCCCACGCCATGTACTCTTAATGCCTTCCTCAAACCATCTTTATCGACTCCATTATATGCCTTCTCCAGATCCTTATATGCTACATAGAAATCCATCTGTTTTCCTAAGTATTTTTCATGTTCATTCTTCAGAGGAAACATCTGATCCACTTCTGAAACCATTTTGGTCTTCCCCATTCTGGTGCTCTGTACATGCCTTTACCCTCTCAATCAATACCCTTCCATATAATTTCCCTGGAATACTCAACAAACATATTCCTCTGTAATTAGAACACTCATCTTTATGCTCTGTGCACTATGCATGCATCCGCCAATCCCAGGCACTTCACCATGAGCCATACATACAATGAATATCCTCACCAACCAGTCAACAGCAGAGTCACTCTCTTTTTTGATAAATTCTACTGCAATACCATCCAAACCCGCCGCCTTTCCGGCTTTCATCTTCCACAAAGCTTTCACTACCTCTTCTATGTTTACCAAAACATTCTCCCTGATCCTCTTACTTTGCACACCACCTTGACCAAAACACCCTATATCTGCCACTCTATCATCAAACACATTCAACAAACCTTCAAAATACTAATGACCTTCCCACCTGCCTTGTGTAGACGTTCATTTCTGACAACACCTAATGTGGCTCACTCTGTTGACAAATTATTATTTGAGGAATTCTTTAAGGTTTTTGTCACTGTTAAACTGTTAGGATATCCTGATGAGGATATGGAAAATGAGGAAGAGGGGAGAGGAAGAAAAGTTAGGGCTTATGGAAAATGAGATTGATAAGGGAAGTCTCTGTAGGAGAAGAGGAGGAGGGAAGGAAAGGTAAGGGAAAAGAGAATGTGTAAGTGGAAGGAGGAGTGATGTTACTGCGGAGCAGGGGGGGGGGGTGTCTTTGAGGTAGAGGAGGAGGGAGGGAGAGGGAGGCGGATGGAGGCAGGGAAGACGTGGAACCGGGGAGGGGGGGGGGGGGAGACTCGTGAGTCATAAGATGACGGGATTGGAGGCGGGGGAGGGGAGAGTGTCAGCGGGGAAGAGGAAGAGGAGAAGGAAGGGAGGGGGGGGGGGGGGATAGGCAGGTAAGGGATATGTCTGTGGTGTTGAATGTGAAGGAATTGGAGGAAAGGGAGTGTCTTTAAGGGAAAGAAGAGGGAGAGGAAGTAAGAAGAGGAGTGTCTCTGGTGGGAAGAGGAAGGTTCAGGGGAGGATGGGAAAGGGTGTGTCTCTTTGGGAGAGTAATTAAGGGAGAGAAAGTGGAAGAGACGAGTGTCTATAGGAGTGAAGATGAGGGATATAAACGGGAAGAGTGGGTGTGGGAAGAGAAGCAGGTGGGGCAGGGAAGTGTCTGCGGGGAAGACGTGGAGGGGTGAAGACTTGGGGGGAGTGTATGTGGGGGAGAGGGGAGGCGAGGGAGTGAAATATCTGTGAGAGAGAGGAGGTGGGTGAGGGGAATGTCTTTGTGGGAGAGGAAGGAGGGAAGGCGAGGGAGTGTTGGTGGCAGCACACGGGAGGTACAGATAATACGAGAACTGTTGGTCTATAACGAGACCATCTTCCGGAGGGCTTCAGTAGCGTCCTGATATCATTATCTTAGATTTGGTAGAGGCAGGAAGCACCTCCCCACCCACCACTCCCTCCACCACAACAACCTTCAGATAAAACGTTGAGCAGGAACGTCATTATGCTCTGGACAGACTATAATGCCATAGAAATTTTGTTTGATATAAATGGGAAAAGTTCGCTACTGACTCTGGCTGTAGCGGCCTTTTTCAGGCTCAGATGTAAAAAAAAATTTGGATGAATATTCCAAGTGAGAACAATTTTCATTTTCTTGAGGCAGGTCTGTCTATTGATAACAGGTATCAATGAAGTATTTGTTTATCCTTGATCTAAAAAGGTATCGATAGTCCTCGGACTGACAACATCTTATATATGCCAATGTTCTTCATCTTAGAAAAACTAAAACAGAAAAAAGAAAGACTTTTGGCCACTTTGGTGTCACATGATTATCTCTAGGCGCTGAATCTCTCGCTAACCTGTAGATATCTGAGTATGTTATGTTCTCGATATCTAATAATTTTTTTCAGAATTTTCTATTGGATCTGTTCGGAATATGTGCTGTTGAAAAAGAAAGATAACTACCCTAACTTGTGTCTGGGAAGCACGAAGCACCACAACTGTTACCATAGCCTCATCCTGGGAACCATAACACAGTCATATGTTGCCTCAACTTTCCTCTGGATCCCATGAAACGTCATCGTTGCTACCATAATTCATCTCAGGGAAACATGACGTATCATATATTTTCCCTGTAAACCATAAAGCATTGCAGTTGACTCGGTCACCTGTCACTGGGAGCAGTAAAGCATTATGTACTCTACTATGAACAACCATGAGCTATCAAGGTGTTTACCATTATTTGTTCAAGGGAACAATGTAGCACGAAGGTTGCTACCATAGCTACCATATTTCTCGAGAACCCTGAAGCATGAAACCGTTACCATAGCTATTTTCCTGGGAGCCATGAGACATCTTCGACACTATCTCAGTTTACGGGAGGTACAGTCATGAAGTACGATGGTCGTTATCATATCAGAAATCATGAAGCTATTACCATGACTTGTTACCGTCAACCATGAGGCAACACAGTCGACGTTATGCTTTGTCACAAGGAAGCGCGTGCGCGGGTGTGTGTTTGTGTGTGTGTGTGTGTGTGTGTGTGTGTGTGTGTGTGAGGGGGGGATGACGTATTGGTTGCTGCTATAACTTGTTAAGATACAGTGAAAATCATGGTCGCCCTTGAACATTCTTCCTGGAAGCCATGAGGGAGTATGTCTGCTAACTTAACTGTTTTTTAGACCATGATATATCATGGTACCATTCATGATTTATCCCATAATCTATCACTGGGGAACATAAGCCATAATGGTCGTTGTCAGAACATGTTCTTGGAAACCATAGGGGTTAATGGTTGCTAAAGTCACTACGATCGTAAATGTGACTGTATTCTGGAAACCATAAGACAAACGGGAGCTACCATAACTTGTCCTCGTGAACTAAAAGGCATTTCAAGGGTGTTACCATAATGCTCTCCTGGGCAGTGTGAAGCACCATAGATACAACCATGTCTTGTTCATGGAAACCAAACAGCACGAAAGTCAAGGTCAGAGATATACCCGCCCACTTCACAGGTAACGAAGCGTGCGATTCAAATGTTTCCCTCTCCAGCACTCTCTCCCTCTCTCTCCCTCTCTCTCTCTCTCTCTCTCTCTCTCTCTCTCTCTCTCTCTCTCTCTCTCTCTCTAGCGACAGCCTGGTTGTCAGTTTTTCTTGAGCGCCGAAAAGATCACCTGCCTTTATCAGAAAGGAAACCGAGGAAAAGTATTCCCTGTCTCATCCTGAAGATGTTTCAAATAAATATAAGTTTACGTCGTAATATCTTGACATGATCCATCTAAGGACGCGGTAAAATTGTATGGATGTAGATCATCCTTGCTATAAATATCATCGAAACAGTGAATATATATATATATTTATTTTTCATTTATTTTGCTTAGTCGCTGTCTCCCGCGTTAGCGAGGTAGCGCAAGGAAACAGCCGAAAGAATAGCCCAACCCACCCACATACACATGTATATACATATACGTCCACACACGCAAATATACATACCTATACATCTCAATGTACACATATATATACACACACAGACATATATATATATATATACACATGTACATAATTCATACTGTCTGCCTTTATTTGTTCCCATCGCCACCTCGCCACACATGGAATAACTACCCCCTCCCCCCTTATGTGTGCGACGTAGAGCTAGGAAAAGACACTAAAGGCCCCATTCGTTCACACTCAGTCTCTAGCTGTCATGTAATAATGCACCGAAACCACAGCTCCCTTTCCACAACCAGGCCCCACAGAACTTTCCATGGTCTACCCCAGACGCTTCACATGCCCTGGTTCAATATATACATATATATATATATATATATATATATATATATATATATATATATATATATATATATATATATATATATATGTATATATATTTTTTTTTTTTTTTTCATACTTTGTCGCTGTCTCCCGCGTTTGCAAGGTAGCGCAAGGACACAGACGAAAGAAATGGCCCAACCCCCCCCCATACACATGTATATACATACGTCCACACACGCAAATATACATACATACACAGCTTTCCATGGTTTACCCCAGACGCTTCACATGCCTTGATTCAATCCACTGACAGCACGTCAACCCCGGTATACCACATCGATCCAATTCACTCTATTCCTTGCCCTCCTTTCACCCTCCTGCATGTTCAGGCCCCGATCACACAAAATCTTTTTCACTCCATCTTTCCACCTCCAATTTGGTCTCCCTCTTCTCCTCGTTCCCTCCACCTCCGACACATATATCCTCTTGGTCAATCTTTCCTCACTCATTCTCTGCATGTGCCCAAACCACTTCAAAACACCCTCTTCTGCTCTCTCAACCACGCTCTTTTTATTTCCACACATCTCTCTTACCCTTACGTTACTCACTCGATCAAACCACCTCACACCACACATTGTCCCCAAACATCTCATTTCCAGCACATCCATCCTCCTGCGCACAACTCTATCCATAGCCCACGCCTCGCAACCATACAACATTGTTGGAACCACTATTCCTTCAAACATACCCATTTTTGCTTTCCGAGATAATGTTCTCGACTTCCACACATTCTTCAAGGCCCCCAGAATTTTCGCCCCCTCCCCCACCCTATGATCCACTTCCGCTTCCATGGTTCCATCCGCTGCCAGATCCACTCCCAGATATCTAAAACACTTCACTTCCTCCAGTTTTTCGTCATTCAAACTCACCTCCCAATTGACTTGACCCTCAACCCTACTGTACCTGATAACCTTGCTCTTATTCACATTTACTCTTAACTTTCTTCTTCCACACACTTTACCAAACTCAGTCACCAGCTTCTGCAGTTTCTCACATGAATCAGCCACCAGCGCTGTATCATCAGCGAACAACAACTGACTCACTTCCCAAGGTCTCTCATCCCCAACAGACTTCATACTTGCCCCTCTTTCCAAAACTCTTGCATTTACCTCCCAAACAACCCCATCCATAAACAAATTAAACAACCATGGAGACATTACACACCCCTGCCGCAAACCTACATTCACTGAGAACCAATCACTTTCCTCTCTTCCTACACGTACACATGCCTTACATCCCCGATAAAAACTTTTCACTGCTTCTAACAACTTTCCTCCCACACCATATATTCTTAATACCTTCCACAGAGCATCTCTATCAACTCTATCATATGCCTTCTCCAGATCCATAAATGCTACATACAAATCCATTTGCTTTTCTAAGTATTTCTCACATACATTCTTCAAAGCAAACACCTGATCCACACATCCTCTACCACTTCTGAAACCACACTGCTCTTCCCCAATCTGATGCTCTGTACATGCCTTCACCCTCTCAATCAATACCCTCCCATATAATTTACCAGGAATACTCAACAAACTTATACCTCTGTAATTTGAGCACTCACTCTTATCCCCTTTGCCTTTGTACAATCGCACTATGCACGCATTCCGCCAATCCTCAGGCACCTCACCATGAGTCATACATACATTAAATAACCTTACCAACCAGTCAACAATACAGTCACCCCCTTTTTTAATAAATTCCACTGCAATACCATCCAAACCTGCTGCCTTGCCGGCTTTCATCTTCCGCAAAGCTTTCACTACCTCTTCTCTGTTTACCAAATCATTTTCCCTAACCCTCTCACTTTGCACACCACCTCGACCAAAACACCCTATATCTGCCACTCTATCATCAAACACATTCAACAAACCTTCAAAATACTCACTCCATCTCCTTCTCACATCACCACTACTTGTTTTCACCTCCCCATTTGCGCCCTTCACTGAAGTTCCCATTTGCTCCCTTGTCATACGCACTTTATTTACCTCCTTCCAGAACATCTTTTTATTCTCCCTAAAATTTAATGATACTCTCTCACCCCAACTCTCATTTGCCCTTTTTTTCACCTCTTGCACCTTTCTCTTGACCTCCTGTCTCTTTCTTTTATACATCTCCCACTCAATTTCATTTTTTTCCTGCAAAAATCATCCAAATGCCTCTCTCTTCTCTTTCACTAATACTCTTACTTCTTCATCCCACCACTCACTACCCTTTCTAATCAACCCACCTCCCACTCTTCTCATGCTACAAGCATCTTTTGCGCAAACCATCACTGATTCCCTAAATACATCCCATTCCTCCCCCACTCCCCTTACTTCCATTGTTCTCACCTTTTTCCATTCTGTACTCAGTCTCTCCTGGTACTTCCTCACACAGGTCTCCTTCCCAAGCTCACTTACTCTCACCACCCTCTTCACCCCAACATTCACTCTTCTTTTCTGAAAACCCATACAAATCTTCACCTTAGCCTCCACAAGATAATGATCAGACATCCCTCCAGTTGCACCTCTCCGCACATATATATATATATATTTTTTTTTTTTCAATTTTGCTTTGTCGCTGTCTCCCGCGTTTGCGAGGTATCGCAAGAAAACAGACGAAAGAAATGGCCCAACCCACCCCCATACACAATGTATATACAAACACGTCCACACACGCAAATATACATACCTATACATCTCAATGTACACATATATATACACACACAGACACATACATATATACCCATGCGCACAATTCACACTGTCTGCCTTTATTCATTTCCATCGCCACCTCGCCACACATGGAATACCATCCCCCTCCCCCCTCATGTGTGCGAGGTAGCAATAGGAAAAGACAACGAAGGCCCCATTCGTTCACACTCAGTCTCTAGCTGTCATGCAATAATGCCCGAAACCACAGCTCCCTTTCCACATCCAGGCCCCACACAACTTTCCATGGTTTAACCCAGACGCTTCACATGCCCTGATTCAATCCACTGACGGCACGTCAACCCCGGTATACCACATCGATCCAATTCACTCTATTCCCTGCCCTCCTTTCACCCTCCTGCATGTTCAGGCCCCGATCACACAAAATCTTTTTCACTCCATCTTTCCACCTCCAATTTGGTCTCCAACTTCTCCTCGTTCCCTCCACCTCCGACACATATATCCTCTTGGTCAATCTTTCCTCACTCATTCTCTCCATGTGCCCAAAACATTTCAAAACACCCTCTCCTGCTCTCTCAATCACGCTCATTTTATGTGATGTGATGTCTCCATGGTTGTTTAATTTGTTTATGGATGGGGTTGTTAGGGAGGTGAATGCAAGAGTTTTGGAAAGAGGGGCAAGTATGAAGTCTGTTGTGGATGAGAGAGCTGGGAAGTGAGTCAGTTGTTGTTCGCTGATGATACAGCGCTGGTGGCTGATTCACGTGAGAAACTGCAGAAGCTGGTGACTGAGCTTGGTAAAGTCTGTGAAAGAAGAAAGTTAAGAGTAAATGTGAATAAGAGCAAGGTTATTAGGTACAGTAGGGTTGAGGGTCAAGTCAATTGAGAGGTAAGTTTGAATGGAGAAAAACTGGAGGAAGTTAAGTGTTTTAGATATCTGGGAGTGGATCTGGCAGCGGATGGAACCATGGAAGCGGAAGTGAATCATAGGGTGGGGGAGAGGGCGAAAATCCTGGGAGCCTTGAAGAATGTGTGGAAGTCGAGAACATTATCTCGGAAAGCAAAAATGGGTATGTTTGAAGGAATAGTGGTTCCAACAATGTTGTATGGTTGCGAGGCGTGGGCTATGGATAGAGTTGTGTGCAGGAGGGTGCATGTGCTGGAAATGTGCTGGAAATATATATTTATTTTATTCATTTATTTTGCTTTGTCGCTGTCTCCCGCGTTTGCGAGGTAGCGCATATATGCACATATAACTATGCATATATATACCCATGCATACAATTCACACTGTCTGCCCCTATTCATTCCCATCGCCACCTCGCCACACATGGAATACCATCCCCCTCCCCCCTCATGTGTGCGAGGTAGCACTAGGAAAAGACAACGAAGGCCCCATTCGTTCACACTCAGTCTCCAGCTGTCACGCAATAATGCCCGAAACCACAGCTCCCTTTCCACATACAGGCCCCACACTCAGAGCCAAAACATCAAGGATCCTTTGCACAAACACACTACCTATCTCTCCTTTTTTCTCATCTTGGTTGCATCCACACACATTTACACACCCCAATCTGAGTCTTCGAGGAGGATGAGCACTCCCCGCGTGACTCCTTGTTCTCTTTCCCCTTTTAGAAAGATAAAATAGAAGGAGGGGAGGGTTACTAGCCCACCGCTCCCGTCCCCTTTAGTCGCCTTCTAAGACACGTGAGGAATGCTTGGGAAGTATTCTTTCTCCCCTATCCCCAGGGATGATATATATATATATATATATATATATATATATATATATATATATATATATATATATATATATATATATATATATATATATATATATATATATATATATATATATATATATACATATATATATATATATATATATATATATATATATTTCTTTTTTTTCTGCTTTGTCGCTGTCTTCCGCGTTTGCGAGGTAGCGCAAGGAAACAGACGAAAGAAATGGCCCAACCCACCCCCATACACATGTATATACATACGTCCACACACGCAAATATGCATACCTACACAGCTTTCCATGGTTTACCCCAGACGCTTAACATACCCTGATTCAATCCACTGACAGCACGTCAACCCCGGTATACCACATCGATCCAATTCACTCTATTCCTTGCCCTCCTTTCACCCTCCTGCATGTTCAGGCCCCTATCACACAAAATCTTTTTCACTCCATCTTTCCACCTCCAATTTGGTCTCCCACTTCTCCTCGTTCCCTCCACCTCCGACACATACATCCTCTTGGTCAATCTTTCCTCACTCATTCTCTCCATGTGCCCAAACCATTTCAAAACACCCTCTTCTGCTCTCTCAACCACGCTCTTTTTATTTCCACACATCTCTCTTACCCTTACGTTGCTTACTCGATCAAACCACCTCATACCACACATTGTCCTCAAACTTCTCATTTCAAGCACATCCATCCTCCTGCGCACAACTCTATCCATAGCCTACGCCTCGCAACCATACAACATTGTTGGAACCAATATTCCTTCAAATATACCCATTTTTTGCTTTCGAAGATAATGTTCTCGACTTCCACACATTCTTCAAGGCTCCCAGGATTTTCGCCCCCTCCCCCACCATATGATCCACTTCCGCTTCCATGGTTCCATCCGCTGCCAGATCCACTCCCAGATATCTAAAACACTTTACTTCCTCCAGTTTTGCTCCATTCAAACGTACCTCGCAATTGACTTGATCCTCAACCCTACTGTACCTAATAACCTTGCTCTTATTTATATTTACTCTTAACTTTCTTATTTCACACACTTTACCAAACTCAGTCACCAGCTTCTGCAGTTTCTCACATGAATTAGCCACCAGCGCTGTATCATCAGCGAACAACAACTGACTCACTTCCCAAGCTCTCTCATCCCCAACAGCTTTCATACTAGCCCCTCTTTCCAAAACTCTTGCATTCACCTCCTTAACAACCCCATCCATAAACAAATTAAACAACTATGGAAACATCACACACCCCCGCCGCAATCCTACATTCACTGAGAACCAATCACTTTCCTCTCTTCCTACACGTACACATGCCTTACATCCTCGATAAAAACTTTTCACTGCTTCTAACAACTTGCCTCCCACACGATATATTCTTAATACCTTCCACAGAGCATCTCTATCAACACTATCATATGCCCTCTCCAGATCCATAAATGCTATATAATCCTTTTGCTTTTCTAAGTATTTCTCACATACATTTTTCAAAGCAAACACCTGATCCACACATCCTCTACCACTTCTGAAACCACACTACTCTTCCCCAATCTGATGCTCTGTACATGCCTTCACCCTCTCAATCAATACCCTCCCATATAATTTACCAGGAATACTCAACAAACTTATACCTCTGTAATTTGAGCACTTACTCTTATCCCATTTGCCTTTGTACAATGGCACTATGCAAGCATTCCGCCAATCCTCAGGCACCTCACCATGAGTCACACATACATTAAATAACCTTACCAACCAGTCAATAACACAGTCACCCCCTTTTTTGATAAATTCCACTGCAATACCATCCAAACCTGCTGCCTTGCCGACTTTCATCATCCGCAAAGCTTTTACTACCTCTTCTCTGTTTACCAAATCATTTTCCCTAACCCTCTCACTTTGCACACCACTTCGACCAAAACACCCTATATCTGCCACTCTATCATCAAACACATTCAACAAACCTTCAAAATACTCACTCCATCTCCTTCTCACATCACCACTACTTTTTATCACCTCCCCATTTGCGCCCTTCACTGAAGTTCCCATTTGCTCCCTTGTCTTACGCACTTTATTTACCTCCTTCCAGAACATCTTTTTATTCTCCCTAAAATTTAATGATACTCTCTCACCCCAACTCTCATTTGCCCTCTTTTTCACCTCCTGCACCTTTCTTTTGACCTCCTGTCTCTTTCTTTTATACATCTCCCACTCAATTGCATTTTTTCCCTGCAAAAATCTTCCAAATGCCTCTCTTCTCTTTCACTAATAATCTTACTTCTTCATCCCACCACTCACTACCCTTTCTAATCAACCCACCTCCCACTTTTCTCATGCCACAAACATCTTTTGCGCAATCCATCACTGATTCCCTAAATACATCCCATTCCTCCCCCACTCCCCTTACTTCCATTGTTCTCACCTTTTTCCATTCTGTACTCAGTCTCTCCTGGTACTTCCTCACACAAGTCTCCTTCCCAAGCTCACTTACTCTCACCACCCTCTTCACCCCAACATTCACTCTTCTTTTCTGAAAACCCATACAAATCTTCACCTTAACCTCCACAAGATAATGATCAGACATCCCTCCAGATGCACCTCTCAGCATATTAACATCCAAAAGTCTCTCTTTCGCGCGCCTGTCAATTAACACGTAATCCAATAACACTCTTTGGCCATCTCTCCTTCTTACATACGTATATTTATGTATATCTTGCTTTTAAACCAGGTATTCCCAATCACCAGTACTTTTTCAGCACAAAAATCTACAAGCTCTTCACCATTTCCATTTACAACACTGAACACCCCATGTATACCAATTACTCCCTCAACTGCCACATTACTCACCTTTGCATTCAAATCACCCATCACTATAACACGGTCTCGTGCATCAAAACCACTAACACACTCATTCAGCTGCTCCCAAAACACTTGCCTCTCATGATCTCATACTCACCCATCTCTCTCTTTCAGTTTTACCCATATTAATCGAGAATTTACTTTCTTACATTCTATCACATATCTATATATATATATATATATATATATATATATATTTATATATATATATATATATATATATATATATATATATATATATATATATATATATTTATATATATGTATATGTATATATATATATATATATATATATATATATATATATATATATATATATATATATATATATATATATATATAGCAATACTCCTGAAACAGGAGTTGTGGGAGTATGTGATAGAATGTAAGAAAGTAAATTCTCGATTAATATGGGTAAAATTGAAAGTTGATGGAGAGAGGTGGGTGATTATTGGTGCATATGCACCTGGGCATGAGAAGAAAGATCATGAGAGGCAAGTGTTTTGGGAGCAGCTAAATGAGTGTGTTAGCGGTTTTGATGCACGAGACCGGGTTATAGTGATGGGTGATTTGAATGCAAAGGTGAGTAATGTGGCAGTTGAGGGAATAATTGGTATGCATGGGGTGTTCAGTGTTGTAAATGGAAATGGTGAAGAGCTTGTAGATTTATGTGCTGAAAAAGGACTGATGATTGGGAATACCTGGTTTAAAAAGCGAGATATACATAAGTATACTTATGTAAGTAGGAGAGATGGCCAGAGAGCGTTATTGGATTACGTGTTAATTGACAGGCGTGCGAAAGAGAGACTTTTGGATGTTAATGTGCTGAGAGGTGCAACTGGAGGGATGTCTGATCATTATCTTGTGGAGGCTAAGGTGAAGATTAGTATGGGTTTTCAGAAAAGAGGAGTGAATGTTGGGGTGAAGAAGGTGGTGAGAGTAAGTGAGCTTGGGAAGGAGACCTGTGTGGGGAAGTACCAGGAGAGACTGTGTACAGAATGGAAAAAGGTGAGAACAATGGAAGTAAGGGGAGTCGGGGAGGAATGGGATGTATTTAGGGAATCAGTGATGGATTGCGCAAAAGATGCTTGTGGCATGAGAAGAGTGGGAGGTGGGCTGTTTAGAAAGGGTAGTGTGTGGTGGGATGAAGAAGTAAGAGTATTAGTGAAAGAGAAGAGAGAGGCATTTGGACGATTTTTGCAGGGAAAAAATGCAATTGAGTGGGAGAAGTATAAAAGAAAGAGACAGGAGGTCAAGAGAAAGGTGCAAGAGGTGAAAAAAAGGGCAAATGAGAGTTGGGGTGAGAGACTATCAGTAAATTTTAGGGAGAATAAAAAGATGTTCTGGAAGGAGGTAAATAGGGTGCGTAAGACAAGGGAGCAAATGGGAACTTCAGTGAAGGGCGTAAATGGGGAGGTGATAACAAGTAGCGGTGATGTGAGAAGGAGATGGAATGAGTATTTTGAAGGTTTGTTGAATGTGTCTGATGACAGAGTGGCAGATATAGGGTGTTTTGGTCGAGGTGGTGTGCAAAGTGAGAGGGTTAGGGAAAATGATTTGGTAAACAGAGAAGAGGTAGTAAAAGCTTTGCGGAAGATGAAAGCCGGCAAGGCAGCAGGTTTGGATGGTATTGCAGTGGAATTTATTAAGAAAGGGGGTGACTGTATTGTTGACTGGTTGGTAAGGTTATTTAATGTATGTATGACTCATGGTGAGGTGCCTGAGGGTTGGCGGAATGCGTGCATAGTGCCATTGTACAAAGGCAAAGGGGATAAGAGTGAGTGCTCAAATTACAGAGGTATAAGTTTGTTGAGTATTCCTGGTAAATTATATGGGAGGGTATTGATTGAGAGGGTGAAGGCATGTACAGAGCATCAGATTGGGGAAGAGCAGTGCGGTTTCAGAAGTGGTAGAGGATGTGTGGATCAGGTGTTTGCTTTGAAGAATGTATGTGAGAAATACTTAGAAAAGCAAAGGGATTTGTATGTAGCATTTATGGATCTGGAGAAGGCATATGATAGAGTTGATAGAGATGCTCTGTGGAAGGTATTAAGAATATATGGTGTGGGAGGCAAGTTGTTAGAAGCAGTGAAAAGTTTTTATCGAGGATGTAAGGCATGTGTACGTGTAGGAAGAGAGGAAAGTGATTGGTTCTCAGTGAATGTAGGTTTGCGGCAGGGGTGTGTGATGTCTCCATGGTTGTTTAATTTGTTTATGGATGGGGTTGTAAAGGAGGTAAATGCAAGAGTCCTGGAAAGAGGGGCAAGTATGAAGTCTGTTGGGGATGAGAGAGCTTGGGAAGTGAGTCAATTGTTGTTCGCTGATGATACAGCGCTGGTGGCTGATTCATGTGAGAAACTGCAGAAGCTGGTGACTGAGTTTGGTAAAGTGTGTGGAAGAAGAAAGTTGAGAGTAAATGTGAATAAGAGCAAGGTTATTAGGTACAGTAGGGGTGAGGGTCAAGTCAATTGGGAGGTGAGTTTGAATGGAGAAAAACTGGAGGAAGTGAAGTGTTTTAGATATCTGGGAGTGGATCTGTCAGCGGATGGAACCATGGAAGCGGAAGTGGATCATAGGGTGGGGGAGGGGGCGAAAATTTTGGGAGCCTTGAAAAATGTGTGGAAGTCGAGAACATTATCTCGGAAAGCAAAAATGGGTATGTTTGAGGGAATAGTGGTACCAACAATGCTGTATGGTTGCGAGGCGTGGGCTATGGATAGAGATGTGCGCAGGAGGATGGATGTGCTGGAAATGAGATGTTTGAGGACAATGTGTGGTGTGAGGTGGTTTGAGCGAGTAAGTAACGTAAGGGTAAGAGAGATGTGTGGAAATAAAAAGAGCGTGGTTGAGAGAGCAGAAGAGGGTGTTTTGAAATGGTTTGGGCACATGGAGAGAATGAGTGAGGAGAGATTGACCAAGAGGATATATGTGTCGGAGGTGGAGGGAACGAGGAGAAGAGGGAGACCAAATTGGAGGTGGAAAGATGGAGTGAAAAAGATTTTGTGTGATCGGGGCCTGAACATGCAGGAGGGTGAAAGGAGGGCAAGAAATAGAGTGAATTGGAGTCATGTGGTATACAGGGGTTGACGTGCTGTCAGTGGATTGAAGCAAGGCATGTGAAGCGTCTGGGGTAAACCATGGAGAGCTGTGTAGGTATGTATATTTGCGTGTGTGGACGTGTGTATGTACATGTGTATGGGGGGGGGGGGCCATTTCTTTCGTCTGTTTCCTTGCGCTACCTCGCAAACGCGGGAGACAGCGACAAAGTATAAAAAAAAAAAAAAAAAAAAAAAAATATATATATATATATATATTTCTTCTTTTCTTTCAAACTATTCGCCATTTCCCGCTTTAGCGAGGTAGCGTTAAGAACAGAGGACTGGGCCTTTGAGGTAATACCCTCACCTGGCCCAATTCTCTGTTCCTTCTTTTGGAAAAATAAAAAAAAAAAAAACCGAGAGGGGAGGATTTCCAGCCCCCCGCTCCCTCCCCTTTTAGTCGCCTTCTACGACACGCAGGGAATACGTGGGAAGTATTCTTAATCCCCTATCCCCAGGGATAATATATATATGTATATACATATATATATATATATATATATATATATATATATATATATATATATATATATATATATATATATATATATATATATATATATATATATATATATATATATATATATATATATATATATATATATATATATATATATATATATATATATATATATATATATATATATATATATATATATTAAGAATATATGGTGTGGGAGGAAAGTTGTTAGAAGCAGTGAAAAGTTTTTATCGAGGATGTAAGGCATGTGTACGTGTAGGAAGAGAGGAAAGTGATTGGTTCTCAGTGAATGTAGGTTTGCGGCAGGGGTGTGTGATGTCTCCATGGTTGTTTAATTTGTTTATGGATGGGGTTGTTAAGGAGGTAAATGCAAGAGTTTTGGAAAGAGGGGCAAGTATGAAATCTGTTGGGGATGAGAGAGCTTGGGAAGTGAGTCAGTTGTTGTTCGCTGATGATACAGCCCTGGTGGCTGATTCATGTGAGAAACTGCAGAAGCTGGTGACTGAGTTTGGTAAAGTGTGTGGAAGAAGAAAGTTAAGAGTAAATGTGAATAAGAGCAAGGTTATTAGGTACAGTAGGGTTGAGGGTCAAGTCAATTGGGAGGTGAGTTTGAATGGAGAAAAACTGGAGGAAGTGAAGTGTTTTAGATATCTGGGAGTGGATCTGGCAGCGGATGGAACCATGGAAGCGGAAGTGGATCATAGGGTGGGGAGGGGGCGAAAATTCTGGGGGCCTTGAAGAATGTGTGGAAGTCGAGAACATTATCTCGGAAAGCAAAAATGGGTATGTTTGAAGGAATAGTGGTTCCAACAATGTTGTATGGTTGCGAGGCTTGGGCTATGGATAGAGTTGTGCGCAGGAGGATGGATGTGCTGGAAATGAGATGTTTGAGAACAATGTGTGGTGTGAGGTGGTTTGATCGAGTGAGTAACGTAAGGGTAAGAGAGATGTGTGGAAATAAAAAGAGCGTGGTTGAGAGAGCAGAAGAGGGTGTTTTGAAGTGGTTTGGGCACATGGAGAGGATGAGTGAGGAAAGATTGACCAAGAGGATATATGTGTCGGAGGTGGAGGGAACGAGGAGAAGAGGGAGACCAAATTGGAGGTGGAAAGATGGAGTGAAAAAGATTTTGTGTGATCGGGGCCTGAACATGCAGGAGGGTGAAAGGAGGGCAAGTAATAGAGTGAATTGGAGCGATGTGGTATACCGGGGTTGACGTGCTGTCAGTGGATTGAATCAAGGCATGTGAAGCGTCTGGGGTAAACCATGGAAAGCTGTGTAGATATGTATATTTGCGTGTGTGGACGTGTGTATATACATGTGTATGGGGGGGGGTTGGGCCATTTCTTTCGTCTGTTTCCTTGCGCTACCTCGCAGACGCGGGAGACAGCGACAAAGTATAAAAAAAAAAAAATATATATATATATATATATATATATATATATATATATATATATATATATATATATACATATATATATATATATATATATATATATATATATATATATATATATATATATATATATATATATAAGGTGCTTGTGGAGTGAGAAGCATGGGAGGTGGGCAGATTAGAAAGGGTAGTGAGTGATGGCATGAAGAAGTAAGATTACTAATGAAAGAGAAGAGAGAGGCATTTGGACGTGTTTTGCAGGGAAATAATGCAAATGACTAGAAGATGCATGAATGAAAGAGGCAGGAAAAAAAAAGGTAAATGAAAGTTGGTTGAGAAAGTACTATTAAAGTCTAGGGAGAGTAAAATGATGTTTTGGAAGGAGGTAAATAAAGTGCGTAAGACAAGAGAACAATTGGGGACATCGGTGAAGGGGTTGATGGGGTGGTAATAACAAATAGTTCTGATGTGAGGAGATGGAGTGAGCATTTTGAAGGTTTCTTGAATGTGTTAGATGATAGAGTGGCAGATATAGGGTGCTTTGGTCGAGGTGGTGTGCGAAGTGAGAGTGTTAAGGAGAATGATTTGTTAACAGAGAAGAGGTAGTGAAAGCTTTGCGGAAGATGAAAGCCGGCAAGGCAGTGGGTTGGGATGGTATTGCAGTAGAATTTATTAAGAAAGGGGGTGACTGTGTTGTTTTCTGGTTGGTAAGGATATTTAATGTATGTATGACTCATGTTGAGGTGTCTGAGGATTGGCGGAATACATGCATGGTACCATTGTACAAAGGCAAAGCAGGATAAAGCTGAGTGCTCAATTTACAGAGGTATAAATTTGTTGAGAGTTCTTTGAAAGCATATGGAAGGGTATTGATTGAGACGGGTGAAGACATTTATAGAGCATCAGATTGGGGAAGAGCAGTGTGGTTTCAGAAGTGGTAGAGGTTGTGTGCATCAGGTGTTTCCTTTGAAGAAAGTTTGTGAGAAATACTTAGAAAAGCAAATGGATCTGTATGTAGCATTTATGGATCTGGAGAAGGCATTTAATAGTGTTGATAGAGATACTTTTTGGAATGTATTAATAATATGTGATGTGGGAGGCAAGTTGTTAGAAACAGTAAAAAAAATTTATCGAAGAAGTAAGGCATATGTACGAGTAGGAAGAGAGGAAAGTGATTAGTTTTCAGTGAAGGTCGGTTTGCGGCTTGGGTGCGTGATGTCTCCATGGTTCTTTAATTTGTTTATGAATGGGGTTGTTAGGGAGGTGAATGCAAGAGTTTTGGAGAGAGGCGCAAGTATGCAGTCTGTTATGGATGAGAGAGCTTTGGATGTGAGTCAGTTGTTGTTCACTGATGATACAGTGCTGCTGGCTAATTTGGGTGAGAAGCTGGAGAAGGTGGTTACTTAGTTTGGTAAAGTGAGTGAAAGAAAAAAGCTGAGAGTGAATGTGAATATGAGCAAGTTTATTAGGTACAGTAAGGTTGAGGAACAAGTCAAATGGGAAGCAAGTTTGAATGGAGAAAAACTGGAGGAAGTAAAGTGTTTTAGATATCTGGGAGTGGATTTGGCAGCGGATGGAACTATGGAAGCGGAAGTGAGTCAGAGGGTGGAGAAGGTGGCAAAAGTTGTGGGAGCGTTGAAAAATGTGTGTAAGGCGAAAATATTTCCTCGGAAAGCAAAAATGGTTATGCTTAAAGGAATAGTAGTTCCAACAATGTTATATAGGTTGCGAGGAGTGGGCTATAAATAGACTTGTGCGGAGGAAGGTGGATGTGTTGGAAAAGACATGTTTGAGGACAGTATGTGTGTGAATGAGTTTGATCGAGTAAGTAATAAAAAGGTTAAGAGAGATGTGTGGTAATAAAAAGAGTGTGGTTGAGAGAGCAGAGAAGGTGTATTGAAATGGTTTGTTCACATGGATAGAATGAGTGAGGAAAGATTGACAGAGAGGGATATATGTGTCAGAAGTGGAGGGAAGGAGGAGAAGTAGGAACAAAGGACGTAAGGGGAGTGGGTGAGGAATGGGATGCATTTAGGGAAGCAGTGATGGCTTGCGCAAAAGATGCTTGAGGCATGAGAAGCGTGGGAGGTGGGCAGATTAGAAAGGGTAGTGACTGTTGGGAAGAAGGAGTAAGATTATTAGTGAAAGAAAGAGCCGAGGAATTTGGATGATTTTTGCAGGGAAATGATGCAAATGACTGAGAGATGTATAAAAAAAAGAGGCAGGAGGTCAAGAGAAAGGTGCAAGAGGTGAAAAAGAAGAAAAATGAGAGTCAGGGTAAGAGAGTATCATTAAATTTTAGGGAGAATAAAAAGATGTTTTGGAAGGAGGTAAATAAAGTGCCTAAGACAAGGGAACAGATGGGAACATTAGTGAAGGGGGCTAATGGGGAGGTGATAACAAGAAGTGGCGATGTGAGAAGGAGATGGAGTGATGATTTTGAAGGTTTGTTGAATGTGTTTGGTGATATCGTGGCAGATATTGGGTGTTTTGGTCGAGGTGGTGTGCAAAGTCAGAGAGTTAGGAAGAATGATTTGATAAACAGAGAAGACGTAGTAAAAACTTTACGGAAGATGAAAGCCGGCAAGGCAGCGGGTTTGGATGGTATTACAGTGGAATTTATTTAAAAAGGGGATGACTGTATTGTTGACTGGTTGGTAAAGGTTATTAATGTATGTATGACTCATGGGGAGGTGTCTGAGGATTGGCGGAATGCTTGCATAGTGCCATTGTACAAAGACAAAGGGGTTAAAAGTGAGTGCTCAAATTACATAGGTATAAGTTTGTTGAATATTCCTGGGAAATTTTATGGGAGGGTATTGATTGTGAGGGTGAAGGCATGTACAGAGCATGAGATTTGGGAAGAGCAGTGTGGTTTCAGAAGTGGTAGAGGATGTGTTGATCAGGTGTTTGCTTTGAAGGATGTATGTGAGAAATACTTAGAAAAGCAAATGGATTTGTATGTAGCATTTATGGATCTGGAGAAGGCATATGATAGAGATGATAGAGATGATCTGTGGAAGGTATTAAGAATATATGGTGTGGAAGGCATGTTGTTAGAAACGGTGAAAAGTTTTTATCTAGGATGTAAGGCATGTGTACTTGTAGGAAGAGAGGAAAGTGATTGGTTCTCAGTGAAAGTTGTTTTGTGACAGGGGTGCGTGATATCTCCATGGTTGTTTAATTGTTTATGAATGGAATTGTTAGGGAGGTGAATGCAAGAGTTTTGGAGAAAGGGCAACTTTGCAGTCTGTTGTGGATGAGAGAGCTTGGGAAGGAGTCAGTTGTTCTTCGCTGATGATATAGCGCTGGTGGCTTATTCGGGTGAGAAACTGCAGAAGCTGGTGACTGAGTTTGGTAAAGTGTGAGGAAGAAGAAAGCTGAGAGTAAATGTGAATAAAAGTAAGGTTATTAGTTACAGTAGGGTGGAGGGACATGTCAATTGGGAGGTAAGTTCGCATGGGAAAAAACTCTAGGAAGTGAAGTGTTTTAGAAATCTGGGAGTGGATTTGATAGCGGTTGGAACCCGGATGCGGAAAGGGAGCTGTGGTTTCGGTGCATTATGCATGACAGCTAGAGACATTGTGAACAAATGTGGCCTTAGTTGTCTTTTCCTAGCGCTACCTCGCGCACCTGCGGGGGTGGTAGTTGTCTTGGACAATCGAATGTTGACCAAATGGCGTCCTAGCTTTTTCTCTTCGATGTATATCAACTGACTGTTATATTTCTCTCATGTGTGTCCAATGATGGTGTGAGTATTACACGAAAGTGCACTTGGGAACTTATCGTGTCCCACTTTCCCCGTGGACTCTTAGGAATATCTTCATCACGCGCAAAATTGTGATCTTATCCAATAAAGATATATATGTATATCTTTCTTTCATACTATTCGCCATTTCCCGCATTAGAGAAGTAGCGTTAAGAACAGAGGACTGGGCCTTAGAGGGAATATCCTCACCTGGCCCCCTACTCTGTTCCTTCTTTTGGAAAATTAAAAAAAAAAAACGAGATGAGAGGATTTCCAGCCACCCGCTCCCTCACCCTTTAGTCGCCTCCTACGACACGCAGGGAATACCAGGAAAGTATTCTTTCTCCCCTATCCATAGGTATAATATATATATATATATATATATATATATATATATATATATATATATATATATATATATGTATATATATATATATATATATATATATATATATATATATATATATATATATATATATATATATATATATATATATATATATATATATATATATATATATATATATATATATATATATACATAAATATATATATATATATATATATATATATATATATATATATATATATATATATATATATATATATATATATATATATATATATATATATATTTTTTTTTTTTTTTTTTTTTTGTCGCTGTCTCCCGCGTTTGCGAGGTAGCGCCAGGAAACAGACGAAAGAAATGGCCCCACCCCCCCCCCCCCCATACACATGTATATACATACGTCCACACACGCAAATATACATACCTACACAGCTTTCCATGGTTTACCCCAGACGCTTCACATGTCTTGATTCAATCCACTGACAGCACGTCAGCCCCGGTATACCACATCGCTCCAATTCACTCTATTCCTTGCCCTCCTTTCACCCTCCTGCATGTTCAGGCCCCGATCACACAAAATCTTTTTCACTCCATCTTTCCACCTCCAATTTGGTCTCCCTCTTCTCCTTGCTCCCTCCACCTCCGACACATATATATATATATATATATATATATATATATATATATATATATATATATATATATATATATATATATATATATATATATATATATATATATATATATATATATATATATATATATATATATATATATATATGTATATATACATATATATATATATATATATATATATATATATATATATATATATATATATATATATATATATATATATATTATTTTTATTTATTATACTTTGTCGCTGTCTCCCGCGTTTGCGAGGTAGCGCAAGTAAAAAGACGATAGAAATGGCCCAACCCCCCCATACACATGTATATACATACGTCCACACACGTAAATATACATACCTACACAGCTTTCCATGGTTTACCCCAGACGCTTCACATGCCTTGATTCAATCCACTGACAGCACGTCAACCCCTGTATACCACATCGTTCCAATTCACTCTATTCCTTGCCCTCCTTTCACCCTCCTGCATGTTCAGGCCCCGATCACACAAAATCTTTTTCACTCCATCTTTCCACCTCCAATTTGGTCTCCCTCTTCTCCTCATTCCCTCCACCTCCGACACATATATCCTCTTGGTCAATCTTTCCTCACTCATTCTCTCCATGTGCCCAAACCACTTCAAAACACCCTCTTCTGCTCTCTCAACCACGCTCTTTTTATTTCCACACATCTCTCTTACCCTTACGTTACTCACTCGATCAAACCACCTCACACCACACATTGTCCTCAAACATCTCATTTCCAGCACATCCATCCTCCTGCGCACAACTCTATCCATAGCCCACGCCTCGCAACCATACAACATTGTAGGAACCATTATTCCTTCAAACATACCCATTTTTGCTTTCCGAGATAATGTTCTCGACTTCCACACATTCTTCAAGGCCCCCAGAATTTTCGCCCCCTCCCCCACCCTATGATCCACTTCCGCTTCCATGGTTCCATCCGCTGCCAGGTCCACTCCCAGATATCTAAAACACTTCACTTCCTCCAGTTTTTCTCCATTCAAACTCACCTCCCAATTGACTTGACCCTCAACCCTACTGTACCTAATAACCTTGCTCTTATTCACATTTACTCTTAACTCTCTTCTTCCACACACTTTACCAAACTCAGTCACTAGCTTCTGCAGTTTCTCACATGAATCAGCCACCTGCGCTGTATCATCAGCGAGCAACAACTGACTCATATATATATGTATATATACAGCTCCCTTTCCACAGTCAGGCCCCAGAGAACTTTCCTTGGTTTACCCCAGACACTTCACATGACCTGGTTCAATCCATTGACAGCACGTCGACTCCGGTATACCATATCGTTCCCATTCACTCTATTCCTTGCACGCCTTTCACCCTCCTGCATGTTCAGGCCCCTATCACTCAAAATCTTTCTCACTTCATTTTTCCACCTCCAATTTGGTCACCCACTTCTCCGCGTTCCCTCCACCTCTGAGACATATATCCTCTTGGTCAATCTTTCCTCACTCATTCTCTCCATGTGACCAAACCATTTCAAAACACCCTCTTCTGCTCTCTCAACCACACTCTTTTTATTTCCACACATCTCTCTTACCCTTACATTACTATACAACATATACCCTTACATTACCATACAACATTGTTGGAACTACTATTCCTTCAGAAATACCCATTTTTGCTTTCCGGGATAATGTTCTCGACTTCTAAACATTCTTCAAGGCTCCCAGAATTTTCGCCCCCTCCCCCACCCTATGATTCACTTCCGCTTCCATGGTTCCATCCGCTGCCAGATCCACTCCCAGATATCTAAAACACTTTACTTCCTCCAGTTTTTCTCCATTCAAACTTACCTCCCAATTGACTTGACCCTCAACCACACTGTACCTAATAACCTTGCTCTTATTCACATTTACTCTTAACTTTCTTCTTTCACATACTTTACCAAACTCAGTCACCAGCTTCTGCAGTTTCTCACATGAATCAGCCACCAGCGCTGTATCATCAGCGAACAACAACTGAGTCACTTCCCAAGCTCTGTCGTCCACAACAGACTGCATACTTACCCCTCTTTCCAAAACTCTTGCATTCACCTCCCTAACAATCCCATCCATAAACAAATTAAACAACCATGGAGACATCACACACCCCTGCCGTAAACCTACATTCACTGAGAACCAATCACTTTCCTCTTTTCCTACACATACACATGCCTTACATCCTCGATAGAAACTTTTCACTGCTTCTAATCGTCCATATGCCTCTCTCTTCTCTTTCACTAATAATCTTACTTCTTCATCCCACCACTCACTACCCTTTCTAATCAACCCACCTCCCACTCTTCTCATGCCACAAGCATCTTTTGCGTAAGCCATCACTGATTCCCTAGATACATACCATTCCTGCCCCACTCCACTTTCCTCCTTCGTTCTCACCTTTTTCCATTCTCTAGTCATTCTCTCCTGGTACTTCCTCACACAAGTCTCCTTCCCAAGCTCACTTACTCTCACCACTCTCTTCACCCAAACATTCTCTCTTCTTTTCTGAAAACCCCTACAAATCTTCACCTTCGCCTCCACAAGATAATGATCAGACATCCCTCCAGTTGCACCTCTCAGCACATTAACATCCAAAAGTCTCTCTTTCGCGCGTCTATCAATTAACACGTATATCAATAACGCTCTCTGGCCATCTCTCCTACTTACATACGTATACTTATGTATATCTTGCTTTTTAAACAATGTATTCCCAATCACCATTCCTTTTTTACCACATAAATCTACAAGCTCTTCACCATTTCCATTTACAACACTGAACGCCCCATGTATACCAATTATTCCCTCAACTGCCACATTACTCACCTTTGCATTCAAATCACCCATCACTATAACCCGGTTTTGTGCACCAAAACCACTAATACACTCATTCAGCTGCTCCCAAAACACTTGCCTCTCATGATCTTTCTTCTCATATCAAGGTGCATATGCAGCAAAATCTCCCATCTCTCTCCATCAATTTTCAGTTTTACCCATATGAATCTAGAATTTACTTTCTTACATTCTATCCTATACTCCCACAACTCCTGTTTCAGGAGTAGTGCTACTCCATCCCTTGCTCTTGTCCTCTCACTGTCGCCTGACTTTACTCCCAAGACATTACCAAACCACTCTTCTCCTTTCCCCTGAGCTTCGTTTCACTCAGAGCCAAAACAACTAGGTTCTTTTCCTCAAACATAGTACCTATCTCTCCTTTTTTCTTGGTTACATCCACACACATTTAGACACCCCATATATATATACATACATATATATATATATATATATATATATATATATATATATATATATATATATATATATATATATATATATATATATATATATATATATATATATATATATATATATATATATATTATCCCTAGGGATAGGGGATTAAGAATACTTCCCACGTATTCCCTGCGTGTCGTAGAAGGCGACTAAAAGGGGAGGGAGCAGGGGGCTGGAAATCCTCCCCTCTCGTTTTTTTTTTTTAAATTTCCAAAAGAAGGAACAGAGGAGGCCAGGTGAGGATATTCCAAAAAAGGCCTAGTCCTCTGTTCTTAACGCTACCTCGCTAACGCGGGAAATGGCGAATAGTTTAAAAGAAAGAAAAGAAAATATATATATATATATATATATATATATATATATATATATATATATATATATATATATATATATATATATATATTTTATTTTTTTTTTCTTTCAAACTATTCGCCATTTCCCGCGTTAGCGAGGTAGCGTTAAGAACAGAGAACTGGGCCTTTGAGGGAATATCCTCACATGGCCCCCTTCTCTGTTCCTTCCTTTGGAAAATTAAAAAAAAAGAAAAAAAAGAAAATAATGAGAGTGGAGGATTTCCAGCCCCCCGATCCCTCCCCTTTTAGTCGCCTTCTACGACACGCAGGGAATACGTGGGAGGTATTCTTTCTCCCCTATCTCCAGATATATATATATATATATATATATATATATATATATATATATATATATATATATATATATATATATATATATATATATATGAGTGTGTGTATGTGTGCGTGCGTGTGTGTGTGTATGTGTGTGTATGTGTATATATATATATATATATATATATATATATATATATATATATATATATATATATATATATATATATATATATATGTATATTATCCCTGGGGATAGGGGTGAAAGAATACTTCCCACGCATTCCTCGCGTGTCGTAGAAAGCGACTAGAGGGGACGGGAGCGAGGGGCCAGAAATCCTCCCCTCCTTGTATTTTTTTAACTTTCTAAAATGGGAAACAGAAGAAGGAGTCACGCGGGGAGTGCTCATCCTCCTCGAAGGCTCAGATTGGGGTGCCTAAATGTGTGTGGATGTAACTAAGATGTGAAAAAAGCAGAGATAGGTAGTATGTTTGAGGAAAGGAACCTGGATGTTTTGGCTCTGAGTGAAACGAAGCTCAAGGGTAAAGGGGAAGAGTGGTTTGGGAATGTCTTGGGAGTATAGTCAGGGGTTAGTGAAAGGACAAGAGCAAGGGAAGGAGTAGCAGTACTCCTGAAACAGGAGTTGTGGAAGTATGTGATAGAATGTAAGAAAGTAAATTCTCGATTAATATGGGTAAAACTGAAAGTTGATGGAGAGAGATGGGTGATTATTGGTGCATATGCACCTGGGCATGAGAAGAAAGATCATGAGAGGCAAGTGTTTTGGGAGCAGCTGAATGAGTGTGTTAGTGGTTTTGATGCACGAGACCGGGTTATAGTGTTGGGTGATTTGAATGCAAAGGTGAGTAATGTGGCAGTTGAGGGAATAATTGGTATACATGGGGTGTTCAGTGTTGTAAATGGAAATGGTGAAGAGCTTGTAGATTTTTGTGCTGAAAAAGGACTGATGATTGGGAATACCTGGTTTAAAAAGCGAGATATACATAAGTATACTTATGTAAGTAGGAGAGATGGCCAGAGAGCGTTATTGGATTACGTGTTAATTGACAGGCGCGCGAAAGAGAGAATTTTGGATGTTAATGTGCTGAGAGGTGCATCTGGAGGGATGTCTGATCATTATTTTGTGGAGGCTAAGGTGAAGATTTGTATGGGTTTCCAGAAAAGAAGAGTGAATGTTGGGGTGAAGAGAGTGGTGAGAGTAAGTGAACTTGGGAAGGAGACTTGTGCGAGGAAGTACCAGGAGAGACTGAGTACAGAATGGAAAAAGGTGAGAACAATGGAAGTAAGGGGAGTGGGGGAGGAATGGGATGTATTTAGGGGTTCAGTGATGGATTGCGCAAAAGATGCTTGTGGCATGAGAAGAGTGGGAGGTGGGATGATTAGAAAGTGTAGTGAGTGGTGGGATGAAGAAGTAAGAGTATTAGTGAAAGAGAAGAGAGAGGTATTTGGACGATTTTTGCAGGGAAAAAATTAAATTTAGTGGGAGACGTATAAAAGAAAGAGACAGGAGGTCAAGAGAAAGGTGCAAGAGGTGAAAAAAAAGGCAAATGAGAGTTGGGGTGAGAGAGTATCATTAAATTTTAGGGAGAATAAAAAGATGTTCTGGAAGGAGGTAAATAAAGTGCGTAAGACAAGGGAGCAAATGGGAACTTCAGTGAAGGGCGCAAATGGAGAGGTGATAACAAGTAGTGGTGATGTGAGAAGGAGATGGAGTGAGTATTTTGAAGGTTTGTTGAATGTGTTTGATGATAGAGTGGCAGATATAGGGTGTTTTGGTCGAGGTGGTGTGCAAAGTGCGAGGGTTAGGGAAAATGATTTGGTAAACATAGAAGAGGTAGTAAAAGCTTTGCGGAAGATGAAAGCCGGCAAGGCAGCAGGTTTGGATGGTATTGCAGTGGAATTTATTAAAAAAAGGGGGTGACTGTATTGTTGATTGGTTGGTAAGGTTATTTAATGTATGTATGACTCATGGTGAGGTGCCTGAGGATTGGCGGAATGCGTGCATAGTTCCATTGTACAAAGGCAAAGGGGATAAGAGTGAGTGCTCAAATTACAGAGGTATAAGTTTGTTGAGTATTCCTGGCAAATTATATGGGAGGGTATTGATTGAGAGGGTGAAGGCATGTACAGAACATCAGATTGGGGAAGAGCAGTGTGGTTTCAGAAGTGGTAGAGGATGTGTGGATCAGGTGTTTGCTTTGAAGAATGTATGTGAGAAATACTTAGAAAAGCAAATGGATTTGTATGTAGCATTTATGGATCTGGAGAAGGCATATGATAGAGTTGATAGAGATGCTCTGTGGAAGGTATTAAGAATATATGGTGTGGGAGGCAAGTTGTTAGAAGCAGTGAAATGTTTTTTATCAAGGATGTAAGGCATGTGTACGTGTAGGAAGAGAGGAAAGTGATTGGTTCTCAGTGAATGTAGGTTTGCGGCAGGGGTGTGTGATGTCTCCATGGTTGTTTAATTTGTTTATGGATGGGGTTGTTAGGGAGGTGAATGCAAGAGTTTTGGAAAGAGGGGCAAGTATGAAGTCTGTTGGGGATGAGAGAGCTTGGGAAGGGAGTCAGTTGTTGTTCGCTGATGATACAGCGCTGGTGGCTGATTCATGTGAGAAACTGCAGAAGCTGGTGACTGACTTTGGTAAAGTGTGTGAAAGAAGAAAGTTAAGAGTAAATGTGAATAAGAGCAAGGTTATTAGGTACAGTAGGGTTGAGGGTCAAGTCAATTGGGAGGTGAGTTTGAATGGAGAAAAACTGGAGGAAGTGAAGTGTTTTAGATATCTGGGAGTGGATCTGGCAGCGGATGGAAACATGGAAGCGGATGTGGATCATAGGGTGGGGGAGGGGGCGACAATTCTGGGAGCCTTGAAGAATGTGTGGAAGTCGAGAACATTGTCTCGGAAAGCAAAAATGGGTATGTTTGAAGGAATAGTGGTTCCAACAATGTTGTATGGTTGCGAGGAGTGGACTATGGATAGAGTTGTGCGCAGGAGGATGGATGTGCTGGAAATGAGATGTTTGAGGACAATGTGTGGTGTGAGGTGGTTTGATCGAGTAAGTAACGTAAGGGTAAGAGAGATGTGTGGAAATAAAAAGAGCGTGGTTGAGAGAGCAGAAGAGTGTGTTTTGAAATGGTTTGGTCACATTGAGAGAATAAGTGAGGAAAGATTGACCAAGAGGATATATGTGTCGGAGGTGGAGGGAATGAGGAGAAGAGGGAGATCAAATTGGAGGTGGAAAGATGGAGTGAAAAAGATTTTGTGTGATCGGGGCCTGAACATGCAGGAGGGTGAAAGGAGGGCAAGGAATAGAGTGAATTGGAGCGATGTGGTATACCGGGGTTGACGTGCTGTCAGTGGATTGAATCAAGGCATGTGAAGCGTCTGGGGTAAACCATGGAAAGCTGTGTAGGTATGTATATTTGCGTGTGTTGACGTATGTATATACATGTGTATGGGGGGGGTTGGGCCATTTCTTTCGTCTGTTCCCTTGCGCTACCTCGCAAACGTGGGAGACAGCGACTAAGCAAAAAAAAAAAAAAATATATAATTTTGTATATATATATATATAGGAGGACGAAACTAATACGACGAGCCCTCTTGCGACGACCTGGACTGGTGAACTACATCTGAGGCCAGCGCATCTCCCTCCGGTGGATCTCTGAAACACGGAGGACTCCCAGATGGCCGTCAACGTGGTCATCCCGCTGCTCATCCCGCTGGAGGAGAACCTTCACAACATATATGAATTTAAGAGACATGGATAAGACGTCTGAAGGCAAGACCGATTTCGACGATGAAGGCCTGCACTGTGGCTGAGAGATTGACTTGAGGAGGCAGAAGTGATATTGTGACAGTGATTGTGTCAGCGTCGCGTCGCCTCGCCGCAGTGTATCGAGACAGACTTCCCCAGAACTTTTAAAGGGGAAGTAAATGTTTATAGTTGTGTTACTGGAGTGATAGTTTTCATGCATGGTGTTTTTGACAAGAAAATAGTGAAGTTGGAGAACAATGTAGCTTAGACATTGAAGCTTATTGATACAGTGGTGAAATTGATGAGAACTGCTATTGACGTTTGTGTGAATAAATTGTACATTTCCTTTTCCATAGCCAGAGGTTGAACCATTATGTGACATTCATTTTTTTCATTCATTTCAAGCTAAAAGTTTGTTTTCTAAATTGTTTCTTACATTTTTCATATGTATATATATGTATGTGTGTGTGTGTGTGTGTGTGTATGTGCGTATGTGTGTGTATGTGTGTGTGTCTGTATATGTATATATATATGTATATCATCCCTGGGGATAGGGGTGAAAGAATACTTCCCACGTATTCCTCGCGTGTCGTAGAAAGCGACTAGAGGGGACGGGAGCGGGGGGCCGGAAATCCTCCCCTCCTTGTATTAACTTTCTAAAATGGGAAACAGAAGAAGGAGTCACGCAGGGAGTGATCATCCTCCTCGAAGGCTCAGAGTGGGGTGCCTAAATGTGTGTGGATGTAACCAAGATGTGAAAAAAGGAGAGATAGGTAGTATGTTTGAGGAAAGGAACCTGGATGTTTTGGCTCTGAGTGAAACAGAGCTCAAGGGTAAAGGGGAAGAGTGGTTTGGAAATGTCTGGGGAGTGAAGTCAGGGGTTAGTGAGAGGACAAGAGCAAGGGAAGGAGTAGCAATACTCCTGAAACAGGAGTTGTGGGAGTATGTGATAGAATGTAAGAAAGTAAATTCTCGATTAATATGGGTAAAATTGAAAGTTGATGGAGAGAGGTGGGTGATTATTGGTGCATATGCACCTGGGCATGAGAAGAAAGATCATGAGAGGCAAGTGTTTTGGGAGCAGCTGAATGAGTGTGTTAGCGGTTTTGATGCACGAGACCGGGTTATAGTGATGGGTGATTTGAATGCAAAGGTGAGTAATGTGGCAGTTGAGGGAATAATTGGTATGCATGGGGTGTTCAGTGTTGTAAATGGAAATGGTGAAGAGCTTGTAGATTTATGTGCTGAAAAAGGACTGATGATTGGGAATACCTGGTTTAAAAAGCGAGATATACATAAGTATACTTATGTAAGTAGGAGAGATGGCCAGAGAGGGTTATTGGATTACGTGTTAATTGACAGGCGTGCGAAAGAGAGACTTTTGGATGTTAATGTGCTGAGAGGTGCAACTGGAGGGATGTCTGATCATTATCTTGTGGAGGCTAAGGTGATGATTAGTATGGGTTTTCAGAAAAGAGGAGTGAATGTTGGGGTGAAGAAGGTGGTGAGAGTAAGTGAGCTTGGGAAGGAGACCTGTGTGGGGAAGTACCAGGAGAGACTGTGTACAGAATGGAAAAAGGTAAGAACAATGGAAGTAAGGGGAGTGGGGGAGGAATGGGATGTATTTAGGGAATCAGTGATGGATTGCGCAAAAGATGCTTGTGGCATGAGAAGAGTGGGAGGTGGGCTGTTTAGAAAGGGTAGTGAGTGGTGGGATGAAGAAGTAAGAGTATTAGTGAAAGAGAAGAGAGAGGCATTTGGACGATTTTTGCAGGGAAAAAATGCAATTGAGTGGGAGAAGTATAAAAGAAAGAGACAGGAGGTCAAGAGAAAGGTGCAAGAGGTGAAAAAAAGGTCAAATGAGAGTTGGGGTGAGAGACTATCAGTAAATTTTAGGGAGAATAAAAAGATGTTCTGGAAGGAGGTAAATAGGGTGCGTAAGACAAGGGAGCAAATGGGAACTTCAGTGAAGGGCGTAAATGGGGAGGTGATAACAAGTAGTGGTGATGTGAGAAGGAGATGGAATGAGTATTTTGAAGGTTTGTTGAATGTGTCTGATGACAGAGTGGCAGATATAGGGTGTTTTGGTCGAGGTGGTGTGCAAAGTGAGAGGGTTAGGGAAAATGATTTGGTAAACAGAGAAGAGGTAGTAAAAGCTTTGCGGAAGATGAAAGCCGGCAAGGCAGCAGGTTTGGATGGTATTGCAGTGGAATTTATTAAAAAAGGGGGTGACTGTATTGTTGACTGGTTGGTAAGGTTATTTAATGTATGTATGACTCATGGTGAGGTGCCTGAGGATTGGCGGAATGCGTGCATAGTGCCATTGTACAAAGGCAAAGGGGATAAGAGTGAGTGCTCAAATTACAGAGGTATAAGTTTGTTGAGTATTCCTGGTAAATTATATGGGAGGGTATTGATTGAGAGGGTGAAGGCATGTACAGAGCATCAGATTGGGGAAGAGCAGTGCGGTTTCAGAAGTGGTAGAGGATGTGTGGATCAGGTGTTTGCTTTGAAGAATGTATGTGAGAAATACTTAGAAAAGCAAATGGATTTGTATGTAGCATTTATGGATCTGGAGAAGGCATATGATAGGGTTGATAGAGATGCTCTGTGGAAGGTATTAAGAATATATGGTGTGGGAGGCAAGTTGTTAGAAGCAGTGAAAAGTTTTTATCGAGGATGTAAGGCATGTGTACGTGTAGGAAGAGAGGAAAGTGATTGGTTCTCAGTGAATGTAGGTTTGCGGCAGGGGTGTGTGATGTCTCCATGGTTGTTTAATTTGTTTATGGATGGGGTTGTTAGGGAGGTAAATGCAAGAGTTTTGGAAAGAGGGGCAAGTATGAAGTCTGTTGGGGATGAGAGAGCTTGGGAAGTGAGTCAGTTGTTGTTCGCTGATGATACAGCGCTGGTGGCTGATTCATGTGAGAAACTGCAGAAGCTGGTGACTGAGTTTGGTAAAGTGTGTGGAAGAAGAAAGTTAAGAGTAAATGTGAATAAGAGCAAGGTTATTAGGTACAGTAGGGTTGAGGGTCAAGTCAATTGGGAGGTGAGTTTGAATGGAGAAAAACTGGAGGAAGTGAAGTGTTTTAGATATCTGGGAGTGTATCTGTCAGCGGATGGAACCATGGAAGCGGAAGTGGATCATAGGGTGGGGGAGGGGGCGAAAATTTTGGGAGCCTTGAAAAATGTGTGGAAGTCGAGAACATTATCTCGGAAAGCAAAAATGGGTATGTTTGAAGGAATAGTGGTTCCAACAATGTTGTATGGTTGCGAGGCGTGGGCTATGGATAGAGTTGTGCGCAGGAGGATGGATGTGCTGGAAATGAGATGTTTGAGGACAATGTGTGGTGTGAGGTGGTTTGATCGAGTAAGTAACGTAAGGGTAAGAGAGATGTGTGGAAATAAAAAGAGCGTGGTTGAGAGAGCAGAAGAGGGTGTTTTGAAATGGTTTGGGCACATGGAGAGAATGAGTGAGGAAAGATTGACCAAGAGGATATATGTGTCGGAGGTGGAGGGAACGAGGAGAAGAGGGAGACCAAATTGGAGGTGGAAAGATGGAGTGAAAAAGATTTTGTGTGATCGGGGCCTGAACATGCAGGAGGGTGTAAGGAGGGCAAGGAATAGAGTGAATTGGAGCGATGTGGTATACAGGGGTTGACGTGCTGTCAGTGGAGTGAATCAAGGCATGTGAAGCGTCTGGGGTAAACCATGGAAAGCTGTGTAGGTATGTATATTTGCGTGTGTGGACGTGTGTATGTACATGTGTATGGGGGAGGGGGTTGGGCCATTTCTTTCGTCTGTTTCCTTGCGCTACCTCGCAAACGCGGGAGACAGCGACAAAGTATAAAAAAAAAAAAAAAAAAAATATATATATATATATATATATATATATATATATATATATATATATATATATATATATATATATATATATATATATATATATATATATATATATACATATATATATATGTTTCTATGAAGAGACTAACCGCTTGAGGATTGACTGTTATGATACTTTTTTCATCTTCGAGTAGCAAAAGTGTTTCTTTCGTGTTTCCCCCACTTCCTATAATTATTCTACCCTTTTGAGTCAACAAACACTCACGTTGCACTGATTTGATTTGTTCTTTATCTATTTCTTCAACTTCTTTTCTTTATAATCGAGATGGCCTTTGATTTGGGAATGTTTTTGAGCGAGTAATGTCGGTCAACATTTGAAGAATTTTTGTTTTTCAGCTGCTACTCCCCGCAAGTAATTCTAGACAACGACTTCATACCACAGCCCAAAACACAGAGAGAGCTGGTGCTCCCAAGCCGGTCATCCTGGATAATTTTACGATATCACAGCCCTAGGTAAAGGAGAGGTTGGTTATCGCCATCCACATATCCTTGATAACCAGTGATAACCATTCCTACACAACTTCCCAGACACGGGGAAGAGTATGAGAGCTGGTATACCCCAGCCAGGCACCCCAGGTAATCTTCCCAGACCACCGAGCAAGGAACAGGGAGAAGGGGTGACTGGTTTTCCCAGTCATTCTTCCTGGACAACCATCCCGAGTTACAACCCTAGACAGAGGGAAGGCTGGTCCTTCACAGCCACTCATCCTAGATAAACAAGTCAGATCTCTGCCCCAGGCACAGGGAGGGAGGGATAGTGCTCTCCGAGCAGTCATCCTAGTAAATCAGCCCATACCACCGCCCAAGGCTCAGGGAAGGCTGGTGCTCCCCAGGTCGTAACATATACATGGCCAACAACGGAGGTATCCGACACATATCCTGTCAAGGGGAAGAAATCTTGGAAACAAATGTTCGATCGTTCCGGTCCTCTGTGGCTAACCTCTCCCGAACTTAGATGTAAACAATGAGACGACATAAAACTTGGGATCCAATTTCCTCCTCCAGTCTGCCGCTCGTACTTGCGTCTCTCTCTCTCTCTCTCTCTCTCTCTCTCTCTCTCTCTCTCTCTCTCTCTCTCTCTCTCTCTCTCTCTCTCTCTCTCTCTCTGTTTCCCAAGACATTTATCCATCTCAGAGAAAATTCGCCTCTAAGACCAATGGCATCTCAGCCATATTCTTCAGAAAGACAAAAAACAGTAACAGGAAAACCAATGGTGTTATCTGTACGGCAAAGTCTGGATGAAAGCAAAATTGAATATATTCAAAACTTGGCATATGTGACACCACTACACAAATATGATCCAAGGTAAGACTTAAGGAATACAGACAAGAAAGCTTGATTTCACACGTAATGAATGTCTTTGAAAGAGAAAAGAATTTCAAACGGTCTTAATCAAGAACAATAACAAAAAGGGAATACCATCTTTGATTTGCACCGGGTACAAGTGCGTAAACCAAACTATTAACACATTACAATGACAGGTATGAAGATTAATGCAAGGAAAATGAATGGACACTGTTTTTGTCGACATTACTGAAGCATCTCACAAAGTAAATCACAGGAATTTACCAGAGAAAATATAAGTAAATACAATGTTAAGAGTAATGTGAGCCTGATGGGATTTGACCGGTGTAAACCCAGTTCCTCATGGATGTAAGACGGAGTGTATTCGATACACGTAATCGAATAGCCATTTCCCTATTAGAAAAGATCGTAGCCAAGCAGTTAGTGTTCCGAAAACCAGGCAAAAGGTTCTGGGTTCGAATCCAGGCTGTTGCATGGTATTATGTGATGTATATATTTCTAATTTATTTATTTATTTTGCTTTGTCGCTGTCTCCCGCGTTAGCGAGGTAGCGCAAGGAAACAGACGAAAGAAAGGCCCAATCCACCCACATACACATGTATATACATACACGTCCACACACGCAAATATACATACCTATACATCTCAATGTACACATATATATACACACACAGACATATAAATATATACACATGTACATAAATTATACTGTCTGCCTTAATTATCTTCCCCTCCCCCTTCATGTGTGCGAGGTAGCGCTAGGAAATGACAACAAAGGCCCCATTCGTTCACACTCAGTCTCTAGCTGTCATGTAATAATGCACCGAAACCACAGCTCCCTTTCCACATCCAGGCCCCACAAAACTTTCCATGGTTTACCCCAGACGCTTCATATGCCCTGGTTCAATCCATTGACAGCAAGTCGACCCCGGTATACCACATCGTTCCAATTCACTCTATTCCTTGCACACCTTTCACCCTCCTGCATGTTCAGGCCCCGATCACTCAAAATCTTTTTCACTCCATCTTTCCACCTCCAATTTGGTCTCCCACGTCTCCTCGGTCCCTCCACCTCTGACAAACATATCCTCTTTGTCAATTTTTCCTCACTCATTCTCTCCATGTGACCAAACCATTTCAAAACACCCTATTGTGCTCTCTCAACCACACTTTTTATTTCCACACATCTCTCTTACCCTTATATTAATTACTCGATCAAACCACCTCACAACACATATTATCCTCAAACATCTCATTTCCAGCACATCCACCCTCCTGCGCACAACTCTATCCATAGCCCACGCCTCGCCACGACTTCCAAACATTCTTCAAGGCTCCCAGAATTCTCGCCCCCTTCCCCACCCTATGATTCACTTCCGCTTCCATGTTTCCATCCGCTGCCAGATCCACTCCCAGATATCTAAAAGACTTTACTTCCTCCAGTTTTTCTTCATTCAAACTTACCTCCCAGTTGACTTGACCCTCAACCCTACTGTACCTAATAACCTTGCTCTTGTTCACATTTACTCTTAACTTTAACATTTCACACACTTTAACAAACTCAGTCACCAGCTTCTGCAGTTTCTCACATGAATCGGCCACCAGCGCTGTATCATCAGCGAACAACAACTGACTCACTTCTCAAGCTCTCTCATCCACATCAGAATGCATACTTGCCCCTCTCTCCAAAACTCTTGCATTCACCTCCCTAACGACACCATCTATAAACAAATTAAACAACCATGGAGACATCACACACCACTGCCGCAAACCTACATTCACTGAGAACCAATCACTTTCCTCTCTTCCTACACGTACACATGCCTTACATCCTCGATAAAAACTTTTCACTGCTTCTAACAACTGGCCTCCCACACCATATATTCTTAATACCTTCCACAGAGCACCTCTATCATCTCTATGATATGCCTTCTCCAGATCCATAAGTGCTACATATAAATCCATTTGCTTTTCTAAGTATTTCTCACATACATTCTTCAAATCAAACACCTGATCCACACATCCTCTACCACTTCTGAAACCACATTGCTCTTCCCCAATCTGATGCTCTGTACATGCCTTTACCCTCTCAATCAATACCCTCCCATATAATTTACCAAGAATGCTCAACAAACTTAAACCTCTGTAATTTGAGCACTCAATTTTATCCCCTTTGCCTTTGTACAATGGCACTATGCACGCATTCCGCCAATAATCAGGCACCTCACCATGAATCATACATACCTTAAATAACCTTAACAACCAGTCAACAATACAGTCACCCCCTTTTTTAATAAATTCCACTGCAATAACATCTAAACCTGCTGCCTTGCCGGTTTTCATCTTCCGCAAAGCTTTTACTACCTTTTTCCCTAACCCTCTCACTTTCACACCACCTCGACCAAAACACCCTATAACTGCCACTCTATCGTCAAACACATTCAACAAACATCAAAATACTCACTCTATCTCCTTCTCACATCACCACAATTTGTTATCACCTCCACATTAGCCCCCTTCACTGAAGTTCCCATTTGCTCCCTTGTCTTACGCACTTTATTTACCTCCTTCCAAAACATCTTTTTATTCTCCCTAAAAGTCAATGATACTCTCTCACCCCAACTCTCATTTGCCCTCTTTTTCACCTCATGCACCTTTCTCTTGACCTCCTGCCTTTTTCTTTTATACATCTCCCACTCATTTGCATTTTTTCTCTGCAAAAATCGTCCAAATGCCTCTCTCTTCTCTTTCACTAATAGTCTTACTTCTTCATCCGACCACTCATTACCCTTTCTATTCAACCCATCTCCCACGCTTCTCATGCCAAAAGCATCTTTTGCGCAAGCCATCAGTGCTTCCCTAAATACATCCCACTCCTCCCCCACTCCCCTTACCTCCTTTGTACTCACTTTTTTCCATTCTGTACTCAGTTCTCGTGGTACTTCCTCACACAAGTCTCCTTCCCAATCCCACTTACTTTCACCACTCTCTTCACCACAACATTCTCTCTTCTTTTCTGAAAACCCCTACAAATCTTCACCTTCGCCTCAGCAAGATAATGATCAGACATAGCTCCAGTTGCACGTTTCAGCACATTACTGTCCAAAAGTCTCTCTTTCGAACGCCTATCAATTAACACGTGATCCAATAACGCTCTCTGGCCATCTGTCCTTCTTACATACGTATACTTATATATATCTCGTTTTTTAAACCAGGTATTCCCAATCACCAGTCCTTTTTCAGCACATAAATCAGCAGCATAGAAATCTACAAGCTCTTCACCATTTCCATTTACAACACTGAACACCCCATGTATACCAATTATTCCCTCAACTGCCACTTTACTCGCCTTTGCATTCAAATCACCCATCACTATAACCCGGTCTAGTGCATCTAAACCACTAACACACTCATTTATCTGATCCCAAAACACTTGCCTCTCCTTATCTTTCTTCTCATGCCAAGGTGCATATGCACCAATAATCACCCATCTCCCTGTATCAACTTTCAGTTTTACCAATATCAATCTAGAATTTACTTTCTTACACTCGATCACATACTCCCACAACTCCTGTTTCAGGAGTAGTGCTACTCCTTCCCTTGCTCTTGTCCTCTCACTAACCCCTGACTTTAACTCCAAAGACATTCCCAAAGCACTCTTCCCCTTTCCCCTGAGCTTCGTTTCACTCAGAGCCAAAACATTCAGGTTCCTTTCCTCAAAAATACTACCTATCACTCCTTTTTTCTCATCTTGGATATATCCACACACATTTAAACACCCCAGTCTGAGCCTTTGAGGAGGATGAGCACTCCCCGCGTGACTCATTCTTCTGTTTCCCCTTTCAGAAAGTTAAAATACAAGGAGGGGAGTGTTTCTGGCCCCCCGCTCCCGTCCCCTTTAGTCGCCTTCCTCGACACGTGAGGAATGCGTGGGAGGTATTCTTTCTTCCCTATGCCCATGGAAATATATATATATA
>NC_092239.1:24205712-24253212 GCF_036320965.1 Panulirus ornatus
TTTATGTGTTCCCATCGCCACCTCGCCACATATGGAATAACACCCCCTCCCCCATCATGTGTGCGAGGTAGCGCTAGGAAAAGACAACAAAGGCCCCATTCGTTCCCACTCAGTCTCTAGCTGTCATGTAATAATGCACCGAAACCACAGCTCTCTTTCCACATCCACACCCCACACAACTTTCCATGGTTTACCCCAGACGCTTCACATGCTCTGGTTTAATCCATTGACCGCACGTCGACCCCGGTATACCACATCGTTCCAATTCACTCTATTCCTTGTACACCTTTCACCCTCCTGCATGTTCAGGCCCCGATCATTCAAAATCTTTTTCACTCCATCTTTCCACCTCCAATTTGGTCTCCCACTTCTCCTCGTTCCCTCCACCTCTGACACATATATCCTCTTGGTCAATCTTTCCTCACTCATTCTCTCCAAGTGACCAAACCATTTCAAAACACCCTCTTCTGCTCTCTTAACCACACTCGTTTTACTACCACACATCTCTCATACACTTTCATTACTTACTCGATCAAACCCCCTCACCCCACATATTTTCCTCAGGCATCTCATTTCCAGCACACCCACCCTCCTCCGCACAACTCTATCTATAGCTTACACCTAGCAACCACATATCTTTGTTGGAACCACTATTCCTTCAAACATACCCATTTTTGCTTTCCAAGATAAGGTTCTCGACTTCAACACATTCTTCAGCGCCCCCAGAACTCTCGCCCCCTCCCCCACCCTATGATTCACTTCCGCTTCCATGGTTCCATCCACTGCCAAATCCACTCCTAGTTATGTAAAACACTTCACTTCCTCCAGTTTTTCTCCATTCAAACTTACCTCCCAATTGACTAGTACCTCAACCCTACTGTATCTGATAACGTTGCTCTTATTCACATCTACTCTCAGCTTTCTTCTTTCACAAACTTTACCAAACGCAGTCACCAGCTGCTGCAGTTTCTCACCCGAGTCAGCTACCAGCGCTGTATCATCAGCGAACAACTGACTCACTTCCCAAGCTCTCTCATCCACAAAAGACTGCATACTTCCCTCTCTTTCCAAAAACTCTTGCATTCACCTCGCTAAGTACCCCATCCATTAAACAAAATAAACAAACATGGAGACATCACACACCCCTGCCGCAAACCAACATTCACTGAGAACCAATCACTTTCCTCTCTTCATGCACGTACATATGCCTTAAATTCTCGATAAAAACCTTTCACTACTTTTAATAACTTGCCTCCCACACCATATAATCTTAATACATTCTACAGAGCGTCTCTATCAACTCTATCATAATGCCTTCTCCAGATCCATAAATGATACAAATAAATCCATTTGCTTTTCTAAGTATTTCTCATACATTCTTCAAAGCAAACACCTGATCCACACATCCTCTATCACTTCTGAAACTGCACTTCTCTCTTCACCAATCTGATGCTCTGTACATGCCTTCACCCTCTCAATCAATACCCACCCATATAATTTCTCAGGAATACTTAACACGCTTATACCTCTGTAATTTGAGCACTCACTTTTATCCCCTTTGTCTTTGTACAATGGCACTATGCAAGCAATCCGCCAATCCTCAGGCACCTCACCATGAGTCATGCATACATTAAATAATCTTACCATCCAGTCAACAATACAGTCACCCCCTTTTTTTAATAGATTCCACTGCAATACCATCCAAACCCGCTGTCTTGCCTGTTTTCATCTTCCACAAAGCTTTTACTACCTCTTCTCTGTTTAACAAATTACTCTCCCTAACCCTCTCACTTTGCACACCATCTCGACCAAAACACCCTATATCTGGTACTCTATCATCAAACACATTCAACAAACCGTCAAAATACTCATTCCATCTCCTTCTCACATCTCCACTACTTGTTATCAACTCCCCATTTACCCCTTTCACTTACGCACTTTGTTTACCTCCCTCCAAACCATCCATAGACAAAGGACGTAAGTGGAGTGAGGGAGGAATGGGATGTATTTATGGATGCAGTGATGGCTTGCGCAAAAGATGCTTGTGGCATGAGAAGCCTGGGAGGTGGGCAGATTAGAACGAGTAGTGAGTGACGGGATGAAGAGGTAAGATTATTATTGAAAAAGTAGAGACAGGCATTTGGACGATTTTTCCAGGGAAATAATGGAAATGACTTGGAGATGTATAGAAGAAAGAGGCAGGTCACGAAAAAGGTGCAAGGGGTGAAAAAGAGGGCAAATAAGAGTTGGGGTGAGAGAGTATCATTATATCTTAGGGAGAATAAAATGATGTTCTGGACAGAGTTAATAAAGTGCAAGAGGTGAAAGAGAGGGTAAATGAGAATTGGGGTGAGAGAGTATCAGTATATCTTAGGGAGAATATAATGATGTTTTGGACGGAGTTAATAAAGTGCGTAAGACAAGGGAAGAAATGGGAACATCAGGTAAGGAGGCGAATGGGGAGGTGATGACAAGTAGTGGCGATGTGAGGAGATGAAGAGAGTATTTTGAATGTTTGTTGAATGTGTTTGATGATAGAGTGGCAGATATAGGGTGTTTTGTTCGAGTTGGTGTGCAAAGTGATAGGATTAGGGAGAATGATTTGGTAAAAGAGAAGAGGTAGTAAAAGCCTTGCAGGTAAGGCAGCGATTTTGGATGGCATTGCAGTGGAATTTATGAAAAAAGGGGGTGACTGTGCTGTTGACTGGATGGTAAGGTTTTTTAATCTATGTATGGCTCATGGTGAGGTGCCTGACGATTGGCGGAATGCTTGCATAGTGCCATTGTACAAAGGCAAAGGGTATAAAAGTGAGTGCTCAAATTACAGAGGTATAATTTTGTTCAGTAGAAAATGGTCGAGGATGTGTTGATCAGGTGTTTGCTTTGAAGAATGTATTTGAGAAATACTTAGAAAGGCAAATACATTGTATGTATCATTTATGGATCTGGAGAAGGCATATGATAGAGTTGATAGGGATGCTCTGTGGAAAGTATTAAGAATATATGGTGTGGGAGGCAAGTTGTTAGAAGTGAAAAGTTTTTATCGAGGATGTTAGGCATGTGTACGAGTAGGAAGAGAGAAAAATGGTTGGGTCTCAGTGAATATCGGTTTGCGGCACGGGTGCGTGATGTCTCTATGGTTGTTTAATTTGTTTATGGATTGGGATGTCAGAGATATGAATGCAAGTGTTTTGGAGAGAGGGGTAAGTGTGCAGTCTATTGTTGATGAAAGAGCTTGGGAAGTGAGTCAGTTGTTGTTCGCTGATGATAGAGCGCTGGTGGCTGATTCGAGTGAGAAACTGCAGAAGCTGGTGTCTGTGTTTGGTAAAGTTTGTGAAAGAAGAAAGCTGAGAGTAAATGTGAATAAGAGCAAGGTTATTAGGTACAGTAGGGTTGAGGGACAAGTCAACTGGGAGGTAAGTTTGAATCGAGGAAAACTGGAGAAAGTTGAGTGTTTTATATGTCTGAGAGTGGATTTGGCAGCGGATGGAATCATGGAAGCGGAAGTGACTCATAGGGTGGGGTAGGGGAAGAAAGTTTTTGGAGCGTGGAAAAATATGTGGAAGGCAAGAACGTTATCTCGGAAAGGAAAGATGGGTATGTTTGAAGGAATAGTGGCTCCGACAATATTATATGGTTGCGCGGCGTGGGCTATAGATAGAGTTGTGCGGAGGAGGGTGAATGTGCTGGAGATGAGGTGTTTGAGGACAATACGCGGTGTGAGGTGGTTTGATCGAGTATGTAATGGAAGGGTAAGAGAGATGTGCGGTAATAAAAAGAGTGTGGTTGAGAGAGCAGAAGAGGGTGTTTTGAAATGGTTTGGTCGCATGGAGAGAATGCGTGAGGAAAGATTGTGTCAGAGGTGGAGGGAACGAGTAGAAGTAGGAGAGTAAATTGGAGGTGGAAAGATGGAGTTAAAAAGATTTTGAGCCATCGGGGTCTAGATATGCAGGAGGGTGGTAGGCGTGCAAGGAATAGAGTGAATTGGATAAATGTGGTGTAACGGGGTCGACGTGCTCTCGATGGATCGAACCAGGGCTTATGAAGCGTTTGGGGTAAACCAAAGAATGTTTTGTGGGGCCTGGATGTGGAAAGGGAACAGTGGTTTCGGTACATCATACATGACAGCTAGAGAATGATTGTGGACGAATGTGGCCTTTGTTGTCTTTTCCTAGTGCTACCTCGCGCGTATGCGGGGGAAGGGAGTTGTCATTTCATATCTGAACGGGTGGCTACGGGAATGAATAAAGGCAGCAAGTGTGAATTATGTACATTTGTATATATGTATACATATGTCTGTGTATGTATATATATATATATATATATATATATATGTATATGTTGAAGTGTATAGGTATGTATATGTGCGTGTAAAGATGTGTATGTATATATATGTGTATATGGGTGGGTTGGGCCATTCTTTCGTCTGTTTCCTTGCTCTACCTCGCTAACTCAGGAGACAGCGACAAAGTAAAGTAAATAGATAAGTATCTCTCTCTCTCTCTCTCTCTCTCTCTCTCTCTCTCTCTCTCTCTCTCTCTCTCTCTCTCTCTCTCTCTCTCTGTATATATATATATATATATATATATATATATATATATATATATATATATATATATATATATATATATATATATATATATACATTCTTCTTTCTTTTAAACTATTCGCCATTTCCCGCGTTAGCGAGGTAGCGTTAGGAACAGAGGACTGGGCCTTTTTTGGAATATCCTCACCTGGCCCCTCTGTTCCTTCTTTTGGAAAAAAAAAAAACGAGAGGGGAGGATTTCCAGCCCCCCGCTCCCTCCCCTTTTAGTCGCCTTCTACGACACGCAGGGAATACGTGGGAAGTATTCTTAATCCCCAATCCCCAGCGATAATATATATATATATATATATATATATATATATATATATATATATATATATGTATACAAGGAGGGGAGGATTTCTGGCCCCCCGCTCCCGTCCCCTGTAGTCGCCTTCTCCGACACGCGAAGAATGCTATATATATATATATATATATATATATATATATATATATATATATATATATATATATATATATATATATATATATATATATATATATATATATATATATATATATATATATATATATATATATATATATATATATATATATATATATATATATATATATATATATATATACGTATATATATATATATGTATAGTTATAGTGATGGGTGATTTGAATGCAAAGGTGAGTAATGTGGCAGTTGAGGGAATAATTGGTATACATGGGGTGTTCAGTGTTGTAAATGGAAATGGTGAAGAGCTTGTAGATTTATGTGCTGAAAAAGGACTGATGATTGGGAATACCTGGTTTAAAAAGCGAGATATACATAAGTATACTTATGTAAGTAGGAGAGATGGCCAGAGAGCGTTATTGGATTACGTATTAATTGACAGGCGTGCGAAAGAGAGACTTTTGGATATTAATGTGCTGAGAGGTGCAACTGGAGGGATGTCAGATCATTATCTTGTGGAGGCTAAGGTGAAGATTTGTATGGGTTTTCAGAAAAGAAGAGTGAATGTTGGGGTGAAGAGGGTGGTGAGAGTAAGTGAGCTTGAGAAGGAGACCTGTGTGAGGAAGTACCAGGAGAGACTGAGTACAGAATGGAAAAAGGTGAGAACAATGGAAGCAAGGGGAGTGGGGGAGGAATGGAATGTATTTAGGGAATCAGTGATGGATTGCGCAAAAGATGCTTGTGGCATGAGAAGAGTGGGAGGTGGGTTGATTAGAAAGGATAGTGAGTGGTGGGATGAAGAAGTAAGAGTATTAGTGAAAGAGAAGAGAGAGGCATTTGGACGATTTTTGCAGGGAAAAAATGCAATTGAGTGGGAGATGTATAAAAGAAAGAGACAGGAGGTCAAGAGAAAGGTGCAAGAGGTGAAGAAAAGGGCAAATGAGAGTTGGGGTGAGAGAGTATCATTAAATTTTAGGGAGAATAAAAAGATGTTCTGGAAGGAGGTAAATAAAGTGCGTAAGACAAGGGAGCAAATGGGAACTTCAGTGAAGGGCACAAATGGGGAGGTGATAACAAGTAGTGGTGATGTGAGAAGGAGATGGAGTGAGTATTTTGAAGGTTTGTTGAATGTGTTTGATGATAGAGTGGCAGATATAGGGTGTTTTGGTCGAGGTGGTGTGCAAAGTGAGAGGGTTAGGGAAAATGATTTGGTAAACAGAGAAGAGGTAGTGAAAGCTTTGCGGAAGGTGAAAGCCGGCAAGGCAGCAGGTTTGGATGGTATTGCAGTGGAATTTATAAAAAAAGGGGGTGACTGTATTGTTGACTGGTTGGTAAGGTTATTTAATGTATGTATGACTCACGGTGAGGTGCCTGAGGATTGGCGGAATGCGTGCATAGTGCCATTGTACAAAGGCAAAGGGGATAAGAGTGAGTGCTCAAATTACAGAGGTATAAGTTTGTTGAGTATTCCTTGTAAATTATATGGGAGGGTATTGATTGAGAGGGTGAAGGCATGTACAGAGCATCAGATTGGGGAAGAGCAGTGTGGTTTCAGAAGTGGTAGAGGATGTGTGGATCAGGTGTTTGCTTTGAAGAATGTATGTGAGAAATACTTAGAAAAGCAAATGGATTTGTATGTAGAATTTATGGATTTGGAGAAGGCATATGATAGAGTTGATAGAGATGCTCTGTGGAAGGTATTAAAAATATATGGTGTGGGAGGAAAGTTGTTAGAAGCAGTGAAAAGTTTTTATCGAGGATGTAAGGCATGTGTACGTGTAGGAAGAGAGGAAAGTGATTGGTTCTCAGTGAATGTAGGTTTGCGGCAGGGGTGTGTGATGTCTCCATGGTTGTTTAATTTGTTTATGGATGGGGTTGTTAGGGAGGTAAATGCAAGAGTTTTGGAAAGAGGGGCAAGTATGAAGTCTGTTGGGGATGAGAGAGCTTGGGAAGTGAGTCAGTTGTTGTTCGCTGATGATACAGTGCTGGTGGCTGATTCATGTGAGAAACTTCAGAAGCTGGTGACTGAGTTTGGTAAAGTGTGTGGAAGAAGAAAGTTAAGAGTAAATGTGAATAAGAGCAAGGTTATTAGGTACAGTAGGGTTGAGGGTCAAGTCAATTGGGAGGTGAGTTTGAATGGAGAAAAACTGGAGGAAGTGAAGTGTTTTAGATATCTGGGAGTGGATCTGGCAGTGGATGGAACCATGGAAGCGGAAGTGGATCATAGGGTGGGGGAGGGGGCGAAAATTCTGGGGGCCTTGAAGAATGTGTGGAAGTCGAGAACATTATCTCGGAAAGCAAAAATGGGTATGTTTGAAGGAATAGTGGTTCCAACAATGCTGTATGGTTGCGAGGCGTGGGCTATGGATAGAGTTGTGCGCAGGAGGATGGATGTGCTGGAAATGAGATGTTTGAGGACAATGTGTGGTGTGAGGAGGTTTAATCGAGTGAGTAACGTAAGGGTAAGAGAGATATGTGGAAATAAAAAGAGCGTGGTTGAGAGAGCAGAAGAGGGTGTTTTGAAGTGGTTTGGGCACATGGAGAGGATGAGTGAGGAAAGATTGACCAAGAGGATATATGTGTCGGAGGTGGAGGGAGCAAGGAGAAGAGGGAGACCAAATTGGAGGTGGAAAGATGGAGTGAAAAAGATTTTGTGTGATCGGGGCCTGAACATGCAGGAGGGTGAAAGGAGGGCAAGGAATAGAGTGAATTGGAGCGATGTGGTATACCGGGGTTGACGTGCTGTCAGTGGATTGAATCAAGGCATGTGAAGCGTCTGGGGTAAACCATGGAAAGCTGTGTAGGTATGTATATTTGCGTGTGTGGACGTATGTATATACATGTGTATGGGGGGGGTTGGGCCATAAATAAATAATATATATATATATATATTATTTATATTTTTTTTTATTATACTTTGTCGCTGTCTCCCGCGTTTGCGAGGTAGCGCAAGGAAACAGACGAAAGAAATGGCCCAACCCCCCCCCCATACACATGTATATACATACGTCCACACACGCAAATATACATACCTACACAGCTTTCCATGGTTTACCCCAGACGCTTCACATGCCTTGATTCAATCCACTGACAGCACGTCAACCCCGGTATACAACATTGCTCCAATTCACTCTATTCCTTGCCCTTCTTTCACCCTCCTTCATGTTCAGGCCCCGATAACACAAAATCTTTTTCACTCCATCTTTCCACCTCCAATTTGGTCTCCCTCTTCTCCTCGTTCCCTCCACCTCCGACACATATATCCTCTTGGTCAATCTTTCCTCACTCATTCTCTCCATGTGCCCAAAACACTTCAAAACACCCTCTTCTGCTCTCTCAACCACGCTCTTTTTATTTCCACACATCTCTCTTACCCTTACGTTACTGACTCGATCAAACCACCTCACACCACACATTGTCCTCAAACATCTCATTTCCAGCACATCCATCCTCCTGCGCACAACTCTATCCATAGCCCACGCCTCGCAACCATACAACATTGTTTGGACCACTATTTCTTCAAACATACCCATTTTTGCTTTCCGAGATAATGTTCTCGACTTCCACACATTCTTCACGGCCCCCAGAATTTTCGCCCTCTCCCCCACCCTATGATCCACTTCCGCTTCCATGGTTCCATCCGCTGCCAGATCCACTCCCAGATATCTAAAACACTTCACTTCCTCCAGTTTTTCTCCATTCAAACTCACCTCCCAATTGACTTGACCCTCAACCCTACTGTACCTAATAACCTTGCTCTTATTCATATTTACTCTTAACTTTCTTCTTTCACACACTTTACCTAACTCAGTCACCAGCTTCTGCAGTTTATCACATGAATTAGCCACCAGCACTTTATCATCAGCGAACAACAACTGACTCACTTCCCAAGCTCTCTCATCCCCAACAGACTTCATACTTGCCCCTCTTTCCAAAACTCTTGCATTCACCTCCCTAACAACCCCATCCATAAACAAATTAAACAACCATGGAGACATCACACACCCCTGCCGCAAACCTACATTCACTGAGAACGAATCACTTTCCTCTCTTCCTACACCTACACATGCCTTACATCCTCGATAAAAACTTTTAACTGCTTCTAACAACTTGCCTCCCACATCATATATTCTTAATACCTTCCACAGAGCATCTCTATCAACTCTATCACATGCCTTCTCCAGATCCATACATGCTACATAAAAATCCATTTGCTTTTCTAAGTATTTCTCACATACATTCTTCAAAGCAAACACCTGATCCACACATCCTCTACCACTTCTGAAACCACACTGCTCTTCCCCAATCTGATGCTCTGTACATGCCTTCACCCTCTCAATCTATACCCTCCCATATAATTTACCAGGAATACTCAACAAACTTATACCTCTGTAATTTGAGCACTCACTCTTATCCCCTTTGCCTTTGTACAATGGCACTATGCACGCATTCCGCCAATCCTCAGGCACCTCACCGTGAGTCATACATACATTAAATAACCTTACCAACCAGTCAACAATACAGTCACCCCCTTTTTTAATAAATTCCACTGCAATACCATCCAAACCTGCTGCCTCTCCGGCTTTCATCTTCCGCAAAGCTTTTACTACCTCTTCTCTGTTTACCAAATCATTTTCCCTAACCCTCTCACTTTGCACACCACCTCGACCAAAACACCCTATATCTGCCACTCTATCATCAAACACATTCAACAAACCTTCAAAATACTCACTCCATCTCCTCACATCACCACTACTTGTTATCACCTCCCCATTTGCGCCCTTCACTGAAGTTCCCATTTGCTCCCTTGTCTTACGCACTTTATTTACCTCCTTCCAGAACATCTTTTTATTCTCCCTAAAATTTAATGATACTCTCTCACCCCAACTTTCATTTGCCCTTTTTTTCACCTCTTGCACCTTTCTCTTGACCTCCTGTCTCTTTCTTTTATGCGTCTCCCACTCAATTGCATTTTTCCTTGCAAAAATCGTCCAAATGCCTCTCTCTTCTCTTTCACTAATACTCTTACTTCTTCATCCCACCACTCACTACCCTTTCTAATCAACCCACCTCCCACTCTTCTCATGCCACAAACATCTTTTGCGCAATCCATCACTGATTCCCTAAATACATCCCATTCCTCCCCCACTCCCCTTACTTCCATTGTTCTCACCTTTTTCCATTCTGTACTCAGTCTCTCCTGGTACTTCCTCACACTAGTCTCCTTCCCAAGCTCACTTACTCTCACCACCCTCTTCACCCCAACATTCACTCTTTTTTTCTGAAAACCCATACAAATCTTCACCTTAGCCTCCACAAGCTAATGATCAGACATCCCTCCAGTTGCACCTCTCAGCACATTAACATCCAAAAGTCTCTCTTTCGCGCGCCTGTCAATTAACACGTAATCCAATAACGCTCTCTGGCCATCTCTCCTACTTACATAAGTATACTTATGTATATCTCACTTTTTAAACCAGGTATTCCCAATCATCAGTCCTTTTTCAGCACATTAATCTACAAGCTCTTCACCATTTCCATTTACAACACTGAACACCCCATGCATACTAATTATTCCCTCAACTGCCACATTACTCACCTTTGCATTCAAATCACCCATCACTATAACCCGGTCTGTGCATCAAAACCACTAACACACTCATTCAGCTCCTCCCAAAACGCTTGCCTCTCATGATCTTTCTTCTCATGCCCAGGTGCATATGCACAAATAATCACCCATCTCTCTCCATCAACTTTCAGTTTTACCCATATTAATCGAGAATTTACTTTCTTACATTCTATCACATACTCCTACAACTCCTGTTTCAGGAGTACTGCTACTCCTTCCCTTGCTCTTGTCCTCTTACTAACCCCTGACTTTACTCCCAAGACATTCCCAAACAACTCTTCCCCTTTACCCTTGAGCTTCGTTTCACTCAGAGCCAAAACATCCAGGTTCCTTTCCTCAAACATACTACCTATCTCTCCTTTTTTCACTTCTTGGTTTCATCCACACACATTTAGGCACCCCAATCTCAGCCTTCGAGGAGGATGAGCACTCCCCGCGTGACTCCTTCTTCTGTTTCCCATTTTAGAAAGTTAAAAAAATACAAGGAGGGGAGGATTACTGGCCCCCCGCTCCCGTCCCCTCTAGTCGCTTTCTACGACACGCGAGGAATGCGTGGGAAGTATTCTTTCAGCCCTATCCCCAGGGATAATATACATATATATATATATATATATATATATATATATATATATATATATATATATACACATACACACACATACACACACACACGCACATATACACACACACACACACACACATGCTTTCCGACATGTTTCATGAGCTCCTCTTCGCCAACGGAACTACCTTGGCCCACCAGTGATGCTACTACGTTTGTGAATCAAAAAACATTGCAACACAAATCTTGCCAGGTGGCAGTGTCCCGCAGTGTATCGAGACAGACTTCACCAGAACTTTTTTAAAGGGGAAGTAGATGTTTATAGTTGTGTTACTGGAGTGATAGTTTTCATACATGGTGCTTTGACAAGAAAATAGTGAAATTGGAAAAAATGTAGCTTAAACATTGAAGCTTATTGATACAGTGGTTAAATTGATGAGAACTACTATTGACGTTTGTGTAAATAAATTAAACATTTCCTTTTTCCATAGCCAGAGGTTGAACCATTATGTGACATTCATTTTTTTCATTTCATTTCAAGCTAGAAGTTTCAGTTTTCTAAATTGTTTCTTACATTTTTCATATATTTTTTTTTTTTTTTTTTTTTATACTTTGTCGCTGTCTCCCGCGTTTGCGAGGTAGCGCAAGGAAACAGACGAAAGAAATGGCCCAAACCACCCCCCCCCCCCCCATACACATGTACATACACACGTCCACACACGCAAATATACATACCTACACAGCTTTCCATGGTTTACCCCAGACGCTTCACATGCCTTGCTTCAATCCACTGACAGCACGTCAACCCCTGTATACCACATGACTCCAATTCACTCTATTTCTTGCCCTCCTTTCACCCTCCTGCATGTTCAGGCCCCGATCACACAAAATCTTTTTCACTCCATCTTTCCACCTCCAATTTGGTCTCCCTCTTCTCCTCGTTCCCTCCACCTCCGACACATATATCCTCTTGGTCAATCTCTCCTCACTCATTCTCTCCATGTGCCCAAACCATTTCAAAACACCCTCTTCTGCTCTCTCAACCACGCTCTTTTTATTTCCACACATCTCTCTTACCCTTACGTTACTTACTCGATCAAACCACCTCACACCACACATTGTCCTCAAACATCTCATTTCCAGCACATCCATCCTCCTGCGCACATCTCTATCCATAGCCCACGCCTCGCAACCATACAGCATTGTTGGAACCACTATTCCCTCAAACATACCCATTTTTGCTTTCCGAGATAATGTTCTCGACTTCCACACATTTTTCAAGGCTCCCAAAATTTTCGCCCCCTCCCCCACCCTATGATCCACTTCCGCTTCCATGGTTCCATCCGCTGACAGATCCACTCCCAGATATCTAAAACACTTCACTTCCTCCAGTTTTTCTCCATTCAAACTCACCTCCCAATTGACTGACCCTCACCCCTACTGTACCTAATAACCTTGCTCTTATTCACATTTACTCTTCAACTTTCTTCTTTCACACACTTTACCAAACTCAGTCACCAGCTTCTGCAGTTTCTCACATGAATCAGCCACCAGCGCTGTATCATCAGCGAACAACAATCTGACTCACTTCCCAAGCTCTCTCATCCCCCAACAGACTTCATACTTGCCCCTCTTCCAAGACTCTTGCATCACCCCCCTAACAAAACCCCACCTTTTAAAAAAAATTTAAAAAACCATGGAGACATCCACACCCTGCCGCAAACCTACATTCACTGAAACGAATCACTTTTCCCCTCTTCCTACACCTACACATGCCTTACAAACCTCGATAAAAAATTTTAAACTGGGTTCTAACAACTTTTCCTCCCACATCATATATTCTTAATACCTTCCACAGAGCATCTCTACAACTCATCACATGCCTTCTCCAATCCATACATGCTACATAAAATTTCCCTTTGCTTTTTTAAGTATTTCTCACATACATTCTTCAAAGCAAACACCTGATCCACACTCCTCTACCACTTCCGAAACCACACTGCCTTCCCAATCTGATGCTTGTACATGCCTTCACCCCCTCAAAACTATCCCCCCCATATAATTTTTCCAGGAATACCAACAAACCCTTTTAAAACCCCTGTAATTTGAGCACTCACTCTTATCCCCTTTGCCTTTGTACAATGGCACTATGCACGCATTCCGCCAATCCTCAGGGACCTCACCGGAGTCATACATACTTAAATAACCTTACCAACCATCAACAATACAGTCACCCCCTTTTTTAATAAATCCATGCAATTTCCCTCCAAACCTCTGCCTCTCCGGGTTTTAAACTTCCGAAAAACTTTACTAAACCCCTTCTCTGTTTTAACCCAAAACATTTTCCCAAACCCCCCTCACTTTTCACACCACCTCGACCAAACACCCTAATCTGCCACTCTATCATCCCAACACATTCAACAAACCTTCAAAATACACACTCCATTCCTTTACATCACCACTACTTTTAGCCCCCTCCCCATTTGCGCCCCTTTTACTGAAGTTCCCATTTTCCCCTTTTCTTCGCACTTTTTTTACTCCTTCCAGAACATCTTTATTCCTCCCTAAAATTTTTTGATACTCTCTCAACCCACTTTCATTTGCCCCTTTTTTTCACCTCTTTCACCTTTCTCTTGACCTCCTGTCTCTTTCTTTTATGCGTCTCCCACTCAATTGCATTTTTCCTTGCAAAAATCGCCAAATGGGCCCCTCTTCCTTTTTCCCAATACTCTTTCTCTTCATCCACCCCTCCCACCCTTTCTAATAACCCACCTCCCACTCTCTCCCGCCACAAACTTTTTTTTGCGCAATCCATCACTGGGTTCCCAAATACTTTCCCATTTCCTCCCCCACTCCCCTTACTTTCCCTGTTTTTCACCTTTTTTAAATTCCTGTACTCATCTCTCCGGTAACTTCCTCACACTAGTCCCCCCTTCCCCAACCAACTTACTCTCACCACCCTCTTCCCCCAACATTCCACTCTTTTTTTCTGAAAACCCATACAAATCTTCACCATACCTCCACAAGCTAATATCAGAAAATCCCTCCATTCCCACCTCCCCGCAATTAACATCCAAAAGTCCTCTTTCGCCCCCCCCGTTCAATAACCAGTAATCCAATAACGCTCCCCTCCCAAAACTCTCCTACTTACATAAGTATACTTATGAAATATCCACTTTTTAAACCGGTATTCCCAATCACATCCTTTTTCAGCACTTTTAATCTACAAGCTCTTCACCTTTTTCCCCATTTACAACACTGAACCCCCCAAACCCATATAATTATTCCCTCAACTGCCACATTACCACCTTTGCATTCAAATCACCCATCACTATAACCCGGTCTGTGCATAAAAACCACTAACAACCACACTCATTCAGCTCCTCCCAAAACGCTTGCCTCTCTTGATCTTTCTTCTCATGCCAGGTCCCATATGCACAAATAAATCACCCATCCCCTCTCCATCAACTTTCATTTTTTTCCCCATTTTAAAATCGAGAATTTACTTTCTTACATTCTATCACTTTCTCCTACAACTCCTTTTTTCAGGAGAACTGCTACTCCTCCCCTTGCCTTGTCCTCTTACTAACCCCTGATTTTAAACCCCAAGCATTCCCAAACAACTCTTCTCCCCCTTTAAACCCGGGACTTGGGTTTCACCAGAGCCAAAACACCGGGTTTCCCTTTTCCCCAAACATACCCCCTATCTCCCCTTTTTTTCCCCTTTTTGGGTTTTCCCATCCACACACAGTTGGGCACACAAATCTCCACCCTTCGAGGAGGATGAGCACTCCCCGCGTGACTTCTTCTTTTCGGGTTCCCCCATTTTAGAAAGAAAAAAAAAAATTACAAGGAGGGAGGATTATTTGGCCCCCCGGGCTCCCGTCCCCTCTAGTCGCTTTCTACGCAACGCGAGGAAGGCGGGAAGTATTCTTTCAGCCCTATTCCCCGGGATAATATACATAATATAAATAATATATAATATATAATATATATATATATTTTTATAATACACATACACACACAAAAACACACACACCCCAAGATACACAAAACACACACACTTTCTTTCCACAGGGTTTCATGAGCTCCCCCTTTCGCCAAGGGAAAACACCTTGGCCCACCAGGGGATGCTATTTACGTTTGTAATCAAAAAACATTTGCAACACAAATCTTCCAGGTGGCAGTTCCCGCAGGGTATCGAGCCCAAAACTTCACCAGAACTTTTTTAAAGGGGAAGTAATGTTTAAAAGTTGGGGTTACTGGAGTGAAGTTTCATACATGGTGCTTTGAAAAAAAAATTTAGTGAAATTGAAAAATGAGCTTAAACATTGAAGCTTTTGATACAGTGGGTTTAAAATTGATGAGAACTACTATTGACGTTTTTGTAAATAATTAAACATTTCCCTTTTTCCATAGCCAGAGGTTTAACCTTTTTGGACATTCATTTTTTTTATTTTATTTCAAGCTAGAAGTTCAGTTTTTCTAAATTGTTTCTTACATTTTTCAATATTTTTTTTTTTTTTTTTTTTTTTAATACTTGGGCGCTGTCTCCCGCGTTTTTGCGAGGTAGCCCAAGGAAAAAAGACGAAAAAAATGGCCCAAACCACCCCCCCCCCCCCCCCCTTTCACATGTACAAAACACACTCCACACAACGCAAATATACATACCTACACAGCTTTCCATGGTTTTACCCCCAGACGCTTCACATGCCTTGCTTCAATCCACTGACTCACGTCAACCCCTGTATACCACATGAATCCCAAATTTACTCATTTCTTGCCCCCTTTTCACCCTCCCATGTTCAGGGCCCCCCATCAACACAAAATCTTTTTTTCACATCCCAATTTTCCCCCCTCCAATTTGTCTCCCCTCTTCCCTCTTTCCCCCCACCTCCACACATATATCCTCTTTGGGCAATTTTCTCCTCAACTCTTTTTCTCCATGTGCCCAAACCCTTTCAAAACCCCCCTCTTTCTGCTCTCTCAACCACGCTCTTTTTATTTCCACACATCTCTCTTTCCCTTAAAGGGTTTCGTACTCGATCAAACCCCCCCTCACACCACACATTGCCTCAAAAATCTCATTTCCAGCACATCCATCTCCTGCGCACATCTCTATCCATAGCCCACCCTCGCAACCATTTCAGCATTGTTGGAACCACTATTCCCCAAACATACCCATTTTTGCTTTCCCCAATAATGTTTCTCGACTTCCACACATTTTTCAAGGGTCCCAAAATTTTCCGCCCCCCCCCACCCTAGATCCACTTCCGCTTCCATGGTTCCATCCGCTGACAGATCCACTCCCAGATATCTAAAACACTTCACTTCCCCAGTTTTTCTCCATTCAAACTCCACCTCCCAATTGGGCTTGACCCCCACCCCTACTGTAAACCCAATAAACCCGGGTCTTATTCACTTTACTCTCAACTTTCTTCTTCACACCCCTTTACCAACTCGTCACCCAGCTTCTCATTTCTCACATGAATCAGCCACCAGCGCTGTATCATCAGCGAACCCCAATTGACTCACTTCCCAAGCTCTCCTTTCCCCAAAAACTTCTACTTGCCCCTCTTTCCAGGACTCTTGCATTTACCTCCTTTACAACCCCATCCATAAAAAAAATAAAATAGGTATATATATTAATATATATATATATATATATATAAAATATATATATATATAATATATATATATAGAATATATATTTATGTATAACATATATATAATATATATATAATATATAATAATATTATAATATATATATATATATATATATATATAATATATATATATATAATATATTTTATATAAGTATATATAAATATATAATATAATATATATATATATATATATATATATATATATATATATATATATATATATATATATATATATATATATATATATATTTATATATATATATATATATATATATATATATATATATATATATATATATATATATATATATATATATATATATATATATATATATATATATATGTATGTTTTAATGAGATGGCCTGGACCAGGACAATTCCTCAAATTGAAGTTAAACTAAAAAGTGGATCATTTGGGTAAAGTAATTCTCATATTTTTTTTGTCTGTTTCACATATGAGTACACTACGATGATAGAAGACATATGAGTACACTACGATGATAGAAGACATATGAGTACACTACGATGATAGAAGACATATGAGTACACTACGATGATAGAAGACATATGAGTACACTACGATGATAGAAGACATATGAGTACACTACGATGATAGAAGACATATGAGTACACTACGATGATGGAAGACATATGAGTACACTACGATGATGGAAGACATATGAGTACACTACGATGATAGAAGACATATGAGTACACTACGATGATAGAAGACATATGAGTACACTACGATGATAGAAGACATATGAGTACACTACGATGATAGAAGACATATGAGTACACTACGATGATGGAAGACATATGAGTACACTACGATGATGGAAGACATATGAGTACACTACGATGATGGAAGACATATGAGTACACTACGATGATGGAAGACATATGAGTACACTACGATGATAGAAGACATATGAGTACACTACGATGATGGAAGACATATGAGTACACTACGATGATGGAAGACATATGAGTACACTACGATGATGGAAGACATATGAGTACACTACGATGATAGAAGACATATGAGTACACTACGATGATGGAAGACATATGAGTACACTACGATGATGGAAGACATATGAGTACACTACGATGATAGAAGACATATGAGTACACTACGATGATGGAAGACATATGAGTACACTACGATGATGGAAGACATATGAGTACACTACGATGATGGAAGACATATGAGTACACTACGATGATGGAAGACATATGAGTACACTACGATGATGGAAGACATATGAGTACACTACGATGATGCAACACATATGAGTGCACTAGGATGATGCAAGTCATATGAGTACACTACGATGATGGAAGACGTATGAGTACACTACGATGATGCAACACATATGAGTGCACTAGGATGATGAAAGACATATGAGTACACTACGATGATGCAAGACATATGAGTGCACTAGGATGATGCAAGACATATGAGTACACTACGATGATGCAACACATATGAGTGCACTAGGATGATGAAAGACATATGAGAACGCTACAATGCTGCAAGGCGTATGAATACGCTACGATGACGCAAGAGATATGAGTGCACCAGGATGATGGAAGACATAACACTACACTAAGATGATGCAAGACATATGAGTACAGTAGGATGATGCTGAACATATGCCTACACTACGATGATGTAAGTCATATGCTTACACTACGATGATGCAAGACATATAAGTGCACTAGGATGATGCAAGACATAAGAGTACACTTCGATGTTGCAAGGCATAGTATTGCCCTGGGATGATGCAAGACATATGAGCACACTAGGATGATGCAAGACGTATGAGTACACTACAGTGATGCAAGACATATGAGTACATTAGGATGATGCAAGACATATTAGCACACTAGGATGATGCAAGACATATGAGCATACTAGGATGATGCAAGACATATGAGCACACTAGGATGATGCAAGACACTACGATGATGCAAGACATATGAGTACACTAGGATGATGCAAGACATATGAGTACACTAAGATGATGCAATACATTCAAATACACTTGGATGATGCAAGACATATGAGTACAGTAGGTAATGCAAGGCATATGAGTGCGCTAGGATGAAGCAAGACGTATGAGTGCACCAGGCTGATGCAAGATATATGAGTACGCTAGCATAATGCAAGACATGGCAAACACTAGGGTGATGCAAGACATATGAATGCACTAGAAAGGAGGATGCAAGACATGAGTACACTTCGATGATGAAAGACATATAGTGCACTAGGATGATGCAAGACATATGGAGTACAATACACAAGGGGGAATATCGCAGAAGACCTGCAGTAGGAGCAAGCTGACGTTATCGAAGTCTGAAGTGAAACCATTGAGAAACTTGGTGAGAGAATAAGACTAAAACGTCACTAAAGATCAGGGATGATTTAAAGTAACCCGATAATGTTAGAGATTCTAAACCTGAGAACGAAAACATAGTCTATATAATCAAGCCTAAGGAAGGTGCCATCCTCAGTCTCGAGGTGTGAGGGGAGTCGAAGACGATAGTAGAGGAACTTCAGATAGCGGTGAAAGTAGATAGGATGATGAGAGAGAACATCAAAAACTTCTACGAAGGCGGTCATAAGTATGATAACAAATGGAGGTGTAACAGGGTAGTCTTAGATATGCTGTTTTGTCAGGTTTGGTATCTTAGAATGGATGCTGCTGCTACCAGGTAAATTAAAAGCTATATCCAGAAAAGTAAAAAAAAAAAAAAAAAAAAAAAAGCGAGCTAGAAAGAAATGGATTCATTATGGTTTTCGGCTAAAATGATCAGATTAGATATAGGAATGACAGGAATCATGGGGAGGAAAAAGGGCCTCAGACACAGTGGAAACTTTGGGTACGAAAGGAACGACTGAAGGAATGAGACGCTAACTAAAGGTGGCATCTTGGGAGGGGGAATATAGTGGTCAAGTCTGGAAGTCGTACAGTTAGCTTACATCCTATTGGAATGTAAGATATTCATAATAGTTTGTACTAAAAAAAATAGGTTGAGGGAGGAGTTAGATAATTTCAGAAAAATAGACACAGAAACTGCAAGTTTTCAGATGTATTTCCAGCCCATTATGGCGGATACAAAGACAAAATGATCAGAGAAAAAATTTAGGACTCACTTTACCTGAGGAATATGTTTCATGTTCCACTGGTGGAACGAGTTCTCGTCTTGTTAACATTCTCCTTTTAACTTGCGACTCTGCATACTTCAAATTGACTTGACTCTCTAAAACTTGTAGCTTCTGATTTTTTTTTTTTTTCAGTGAATTTTCTTTTTCCAAGAAGTACCAATGGCCCTTTTATCCAGTACATTCTTAGAAAGACAGTAGTTCATGATACCCTAAATAACAGATTTTAGACTTTAAAGATTAGCGATCTTCGCTTCGCTTTTGACAGGCAACCGTAGGATGATGTTAATAAAAGCGATGAGGACGTAGCTTCGGAGAGTATTAATAAAATCTTCAAATCAGGGAAAGGTCATTTGTACCATCTCGCAGTAGGTCTCCTATCCAATACAAAGCCGAAATGTTTATCTTTTTTCTGTTGAAGGCTCCAGTCACGGACAAAAGTCCACATCAAAGCCGGGCCATCATTGAAATATAGAGAGAATTATGAAACGGAAAGAAAAAAGATTTTGAGAAAGTGTGAAATCTGTCTTCTGAAATGTGCCAGGTCATAGATATTGGAAAAGAAATGGAAAGGTAGAGAGTTCCAAAGCTTCAACGCGTCGGGAAAAAAAAAGCAGGTATCAAAACGGCCCACCCTTGAGTTGCCGATGGCCACACAATAATCATATGACGCAATAGCTTGCCGAGTATTGCTTAGTCTAGCTAATGGTGGGGGCACACAAGCGGCCAACTCTCGGGAGCAAAAACCAAAATAATAACCATAGAGGAGTAAAAGTAAGCCAATATTGCGGCGTAGGGCAAGGATATCAAGTTTGAAAGTTATCCTGGGAGAGTTTATGAAGCGGATCGCTTTCGACTTAACTCCGTCAGGCAAGGACACAGAGCCAGAACCACCCAAAATGTGAGAGCAGCGCTCCATACAAGGACGAATCAATCCCTTGTATAAACGGAGAAAACTGTTTGGAAGAGAAGAAGTTTGGACATCTAAACAGGACATTCAGTTTCTTAGAGGCAGACTTAGCTATTCCCGCAATGTGGGTTTTCAAGAAAGAGAGGATGTGACACTGATACCAAGCTGTGAGGAGTTTTCGGTAGAGAGATGGGCAGAAATTAGGTCTTGGAGGCATTTAACCTAAGATTTTGTATACCTTACTGAGATATCTTGTCCAAGTCTGAGTTTATTGAGGAAGCTGTGTCAATAAGAGATGCAGATCGAATGAGAAAAGAGAGAGCAGAATTGAAGGATATGGATGAATGCAGTGTTAAGTAGTCGGTGTATGAGTGCATTAGATTATTTGTGAAGGAGAGAATATCACTGAAGGAAGTGAAGGGACAGAACAGATGTTTGAGGGAGACCAGTGTTAATGGAGAAAAGGTGGTAGGCTGATCCATCAACAACCACAGAGATTAGATCAGCCAGAGAGGAAGCTAGATATGAAGGAGCAAAGTGAAGGAGGGAAGCGAAAACAGGGGAGCTTAGAGAAGAGACCATGATGTCACACCCTGTCAAAAGTCTTAGATATGTGAAGGGTAACTAGATATGACTCCCCAAAATCTTTCACCTATTATAACCAGACATTAGTAAGACAGGAAAGATATCACCAGTGGATCTCACTTTACAAAAGCCATACTGGTGATCAGAGAGAAGACTATGATTTTCGAGGATTTGGGAGTTGAGGAGGGATGCAAAGACTTTGGAAATGTTAGATGTCAGGCAATAGGACGATAATTAGATGGGTCAGAACGTTCACCCTTCTTAGGAATGGGATGTACCAATACATGTTTCCAGGGAAAAGGAAAAGTTTTGGTTCTAAAACAGAAACAAAACAGACTCGAAAGCACAGGCGAAAGTTCAGAGGAATACTATCTTAGTACACGGTGATGGATGCCATCAAGACCATAACCTTTGCTTGTGTTTAGAGAAAGCGCTTTTCGGACAGTCCAAAAAGAGATTACGTGAAAAAGCATAGGATTAGTAAGAGGAGCATCATGGGGTGAAAGATTGTTAGAGCTATCCAAGGTGGAGGGGAAACGGGAGCCAGTGTTGCTTTGTCAACGGGAGAGACAGCTATAGTACCGTCAGAACGGAAAAATGAGGGAAAGATAGAGCGACAGAAGTTGTTGGAGATGCCCGTAGCTAAAGGCGAGATAGATCTATCAGTGGATGACGTGGAGAGGTTTCGCACTTCCTGTGAATAAAGGAACGCTTCGCCTCACAGATAACGTGACTGCAACGATTTCAGGCAGTAATAAAAGCTGAATGAAAGCCAGAGGAATGAGAGTTTTTCCTAGCCCGATGTGCCTGATCCCTTGTCTGAATTGCCTCAGAACAGGAGCGGTTGAACCATGAATTAGATGGAGATGTAGTTTTGGGGGAAGAGGGGATAGATACTTCTATTCCCGTAAGAATATCTTCTGTTATGCGTTTGGTGGAGACAGCAGCATCACCATATGAGGCTGCAAATTTACCCATGGAAAGTCAGGAAAGAATTTACGTAAGTTATTTCAGTCAGTTTTGTTCATGTGCTAGTATTTACGCATAGAAGGGGCTGCCGGAGGGGGAGGTGCCATTAGAGTGTGATCAGACGAAGCAACTCGGGATGAGATTGTGCACTTACAGTGAGATGGATTAAAGGTGAAAAACAAATCCGGAAAATTAGGAAAGTGGAGAACGCAGAATGTGAGGGCTTCAATCCCTCCACCATCCATATGGGAGATAATTCAACCATCTCCTTTTGTGAATGTTGAAACACCCGAGGTAGAAGATCTCGGCTTGTAGGTGAGAGGATGTCACAGTCTCATGGCAGGAGTTTAAAGAGTCGAAGAAGGATATAATATTTGTAAAATTATGAGAGTAATAGACGAAATAGATGACAAGTGCAATAGTAGAGAGACATACTTTGAGCCACATAACATCAAAGTTTGGAGACTTAATGTCCTTGAGACGTGCAACAGGTGTGTTGATGATGGAATAAGAACAAACACCACCTTTGAACCTGAATCCTGAGTGGATGTTATAGATAGATATGAAAAAAGGACTTGTGAGAATATCATTAGACAACTGTGTCTCAAAGAGAAGTAAGGTATTAGGAGAGGTACTGGACAGATGGTGTTCAACTGAGGAGAAGTTACTAGAGAGACCACGAATGTTAGTACAGTGAACAGAGAAATAGGAAGGTCTCATAGAGAGGGGAAGGTCGTGGAAGGGGCCACTGCCAGAGCCTTCCCTCTCATTGGCAGTAGAGTCAGGCAGAAACCTGGAGATTCTTAGTACCTTATGATGCCGTGGACTCTATCATGATGATACTTATGCATATCTGAGCGGACAGGAATTGGCAAGAGTACTTATGTGAAAAATATAGTATGTTATAAGCAAAGTATGATGAGGTGTGTAGTGCTTGTAAGAAGATGGCAAGACTAGCCGCTACGGTAGTAGTCCCGTTTTGATGAGACAGAAAGTAAGACCAGCAATCGTGACATGGAGGTTGTACGATGGTTCCTGGTACCACTTTGAGGCTGTTGTCAACAACCGTACTACCTAAAATTAGTGTCTGCAGTCTAAGAAAGAAGCACATAAAAAGCTCAAAAGAGACCAATAAGCAGGTTGATAAAGCAGATTATGTAAGTCTGGGTAGAGAAATCAAGAGATTTATACATGAATGTAAACGTCATTATAAAGCTCATATTGCTGAAAATAGCAAAAGAAACCTGAAGGAGTTTTATGGATATGTCAGAAGGTAGACAGTCATCACTCAGTCAATCGGCCCATTTATAACTGAAAATGGTCTTTTCGCTCACAATAATGAAGAAATGGCAAAGATTTTAAAGGACTGTTTTTTCGCATCTGTATTTAGAGTTGAAGATATTGCTCATGTCCAGAATCCAGCTACATTGCTAAGAAAGAAAAACATTTTGCGATACTTGGATATAAGTGAAGATATAGTATCAGGACTTAAGGAAATAAGGATGAACAAGCAGCAAGCCCAGGTAAGATTTCTCGGAGAACAATGAAAGAGGCGAAAAATACTATAGTTAAATCATTGACTATTGTCTTCAATAAATCACTTGCTATGGGGAAATTACCAGAGGATTGGCAGTTTACCAATGTAACGCCCATTTTCAGTAAAGGTAATAAATCACTGCCCGTGAATTATCGTCCAATCAGCTTAACGTCTGTAGTTGGTAAACTTATGGAAACCACCATATGGGAAAAGACTGTAAACCATTTAGAGGACCATCACTTAATAAATGACTCGCAACATGGATTACGACGTAATCGGTTTTGTCTTACAAATATTGTTGATTTCTTTAATGATACAATCAACATGTATGACGAAAGTAAAGTAGTTGATGTCATCTATCTAGATTTTCAAAAAGCATCCGTGAAAGTTCCACATCAACGGTTACTAACTAAAGTTAAGTCACATGGTATAGATGGGATTGTACTTCGGTGGTTAGGAAATTGCTTAACTGACCTTAAACGAAGAGTTGTGATTAATGGTCAAGCCTCAGAATGGTCAAACATAACAAGTGGTGTACCACAGGGATCAGTCTTGGGACCAGTTTTCATTCTCACATACGTTTATGATACTGATATTTAATGAATTGCATTATGAGATATCGAAGTTCGCAGACGATAGTAAGTTAGGAAACAAATCTTCGTCAGAAAAAGAACGTCTGCAGCTTGAAACAGACATAGACAAATTGATAGACTAGACTCATAAGTGGCAAATCAATTTTGATATTGATAACTGAAAAGTTTTACATGTCGGCAGTAAAGTGAAAAGGCAATCTGCAGCATCAATTTGTGAACTGCAAAATGTAGATGGGTAAGAAGACTTATGCGTAATAATTTCTGGTGATCTAAAGCCAAGAAAACAATGTACAGCTGCAACTAAAAAGGCGAAAGAAAATTCTTGGATTTATAGGTAGGGCTTCGACTTTAAGTCCAGAGAATTACTCTTAATAAGTCACCCTACTTGAGGAAAGACAAGACAGAATGAAAAGATTACAGAATGATTCCTGGACTGAGAGCCGATTAAACGACTTAAATCTATTTAGTTTAGAAAAGGCAAGGTTAAGGGATGATCTTATACAGACATTCAGAATCATCAACGAATGTAACGAATTACATAGAGACATATTCGTCTGGTTTCATTCTTAGTAATGGTTAAAAACTCGTGGCCAAGCGTTTTATCTCGAACGAGGCAAGATGCTTTTCTTCTACAGGATTGTTAACATATACAATGATTTACCAGTTAGAGTGGTTGAAAGTGGTACCATAGATACGTTTAAGAATATACTTGATAAATGTTTCACTTCAAATCCAAGACAGTATTTGCGCCTCCTTAGCAACATGAAAAGTACATAATGTTTTCTTTATCTTAAATTTGTGCTCATTCACACTGAACCATCCTGAGCTATGATAATCATATCTCTTCCACTATCACAAACAGCCTCGAAGGGACCAAGTGGTCTGTTGCTGTTTGAATTACTTTGTATTCCTTTGTATTCCTTTGTATGATTCTGTTGCAGTAAAATCTTCAACGAAGAACAGAAGAACTAAACCATCTGTTTGATGGAAGTAACGAAGGAATGATCAGTATGGTCTAAAGAGGTAGGTGATATCAGATATAAGAATATTGATGTACAAACTTTAAGATCACAATAGAGTCGAATGTAGGCAGGAGAACGTTCTCCACCAACATGTATCATCTGTTTTGCACAGAGTTCTAAAAACTGAAAACATGTTATGGACTTTCGCTTTGAAAAAATTGATCACCTTATGATAGGAAAGGATGACTTATCAAGGTAGGAGGCGCAACAAGGTAACTTGATTACATGCTTAAAGGGAAAAGACCGAGAGGTCGAATTCCACAACCTGGGTATCGAAGGCGTACAGAAGTGCCTTTGTGCAGCAAAATTTAGTGATGGACTGAGGGAATTTATCTTAAAGCAAATATAAGGATGTAAGGTAATACGTTGACGTACTATGGAAAATATGGAGGAGACACGAGAGTCAAGCTGCATATGAAAGTCATACACCACCAGAAACGACATAAGGACAAGAAGGGAGGAAAAAGTGAGGTGTGAAGGAGAAAAGGATGACTAGTCAAAAGAGCAGCCAAAAGTATTTCAGAAACTTTCAAGGGACAAATTAACAGTGGAGGATCATATTGTTAGATAGAGGAACTCAAAAGGGAAAGTCATTGGCAAAGATGTGGAACCGAACCCGTTGTGTTGAAACTCGAAGACTCGGAGGTACAATACCTTAATACATGTTCAAATGAATCCTGTGGAAGTGAGAAGGCTCGCAGGAGACTCACATCTTCTCAAAGCCCATGATTTGAATTGCATCTTACCATTTGTAAGCAGACAGTACGCAGAGACACTCATCAAACCTTTGGTAGTGTATAAAAATCTCCCTTCATAAAAGAAATATACTAACAAAGTAGAAGCCAACGTAACACCAATTTTCAGAAAAGTCACAAAATTAAAGCTGGATCATAGACCAGCATAACATTCATGACACTAAAGAAATAATTAGAAACATTAAAAGGACTTCTTGACTGACAGATTACCTCAGTGGAGGACATACCCAGAAGGACAAGTTTTTGCATGAAGGTACATTCAAAGAGCTGTGAGCCAGTTAAGCAAAATCGTAGAAAGGATGGGTTTTGTTGACCGTATATCCTTGGGTGACCAGAATTCTGTTGATCCTATTTCCCACACAAGACTGACTGTGAAGTTGTATTTCCAGCCTGGGCTTGGAGGATGGCTACTCAAATTGGTGGACTGCTCCCTAACTAGGAAACAGAATCCCCATGTCAGGGAGCCTCTTCATGCTGGAAGAAGGCGAAACTACATGAGTTACGTGAGAAAGACAGACAGCAGGAGGCCTGATTGGCCCACGACTCGGTTGTCTGGAAAAGAAGAAAAGCTTGAAAAGAAAAAGTAATTCCATTCAGCAGGTTTTTGAAGCTATCGCCGACTCCCTTCTGCTGCACATTAGCATTCTAGCGTCCCGTTACCGCTGTCGTTTATACAGTTACTTCTGGCGTTTTTCTCAAAGTATACCTGAATTTATGAAATATTTGTCGAAACGACTTTTGAAGGTATTTGTAGTATTAGCATTCACTACGTCTGACGGTGACTTATTCCAGTGTTCAACACACCTATAGGGAAAGAAGCTTTTTCCCACGTCCGAACTAGATCTTTTAGCTTAGAGTCTTATTCCATTTGTCATGGTAGCCGTATTTTCTTGTATCTCGAAAATATGTTCATGATTTACGTTATCAAACTTGCTTAGAATTTGATCACTTGGATAAAGTCAACGTGAAGTCTACGTTTTTAAGTGAGAAGAGATCCAATCGTTTAGCCTCTCTTCGTATGTCAGATTTCTAAGGGATGGAATCAATTTTGTCGCACGTCTTTGTAATTGTTCTAATTTTTTCCTGTCTTTTCAATAGTTTAGGGACCAAAACTGAATTGAATATTCAATGTGTGGTCGCACTAGAGAATTATGAAGTATGAGAATTGCTCCTGCTGTCTTGCAATCTATGTTCCTGGATATGAAACCTAACATTTGGTTGCCTTTTTCACTTGGTGCTTGACACTGTTTAGTGTACTTCAGATTGTTGCTAATGACAATTCGAAAGCTCTTTCCGAATAGTCTGTAGTCGTAACTTATATTCTTGTCTCCAAAGTGCATAGGTTTACACTTGTCTACATTAAACTTCATTGCCATCTGTCTGACCCCTCTACTAGTAAGTTAAGATCTCTCTGAATCATTTTACAATCCCACCTGTTTACAGCTCTACCTCCTAGTTTAGTATCGTCAGCAAATTTGGAGATCTTAGAGATGAGACTGAGTTCTAGGTCATTAATGTATATTTTGAAAAGTATTGGGTCTAGGACCGACCCCTGTGGCACACCACTCGTTACGTCTAGGCAATCTGAGGCATCGCCGTTTAATACTACACGCTGCTTTCTTGCGGTAAACCAGTCTCTGATCCATGTACAGAGTTCTTCACCGATTTCGTGTGCTTTGAGTTTATGTAAAAGTCTCTTGTAAGTTACTTCATCGAAAGCTTTTTGGATATCTAAATATACTACATAATTCTTTTTTTTTTTTCTAATTTTCCAAAGGAAGGAACGAAGAAGGGGACCAGGTGAGGATGTTTCCTCAGAGGCCCAGTCCTTTGTTCTTAACGCTACCTCGCTGACGCGGGAAATGGCAAATAGTATGAAAAAAAGAGATTTCAGCAAATCATCAGGCAGGATCTTCTATAGCGGAAACCATGTTGATTGTCCGATGTAATTGTGAAATCTTCTAGAAACGTGACAATTTTATCTTATTATTTCTTCCATCTTTTTACCTAATACTGACGTAAGGCTAATTGGGTGGTACTTCAAGGCACACTTTTTGTCTCCTTTTTCATATATAGGTGTAATATTTGCTAGTTTCCGGTCATTTGGCGCCTGACCAACCGATAGAGATTTGCTGAATATTTTTGTTATAAAATATATCAGGTGTCTCCTGAGCTCTTTTAGAAATCTTGGAGCTATGTTATCTGGCCGTTGGATTTGTTAGAGTTTGATTGGTCCAGGTATTTAGGTAACTCAGAGCTCTGTATTTCTCTAACCTTCAACTCTTCTTTATCATATTCTTGAAACATTTTCATTGGTTGAGGTATTCCAGATGTTTCTTCAATTGTGATAACGGAGTTTAAAGTATGGTAGTTCCTTTTTCACTCAATCCTTTCACATCCAATTTGGTCTCCCGCTTCTCCCTGTTCCCTCTACCTCTGACATATGTATCATATTTGTCAATCTTTCCTCACCCGTTCCCTCCACATGTCCAAACCCTTTCAACATACCCTCTTCTGCTCTCTCAACCATAATCTTTTTATTTCCACACATATCTCTTACCCTTTCATTATTTACTCGACCAAACCGTATGTATATATATATATATATATATATATATATATATATATATATATATATATATATATATATATATATATATATATATATATATATATATATATATATATATATATATATATATATATATATATATATATATATATATATATATATTATCCCTGGGGATAGGGGATTAAGAATACTTCCCACGTATTCCCTGCGTGTCGTAGAAGGCGACTAAAAGGGGAGGGAGCGGGGGGCTGGAAATCCTCCCCTCTCGTTTTTTTTTTTTTTTTTTTTTTTATTTTTTTTTTTTTTTTTTTATTTTCCAAAAGAAGGAACAGAGAATTGGGCCAAGTGAGGGTATTCCCTCAAAGGCCCAGTCCTCTGTTCTTAATGCTACCTCGCTAACGCGGGAAATGGCGAATAGTTTAAAAGAAAAAAAAAAAAAAAAAATATATATATATATATATATATATATATATATATATATATATATATATATATATATATATATTTTTCTTTTTTTTTTGCTTTGTCGCTGTCTCCCGCGTCTGCGAGGTAGCGCAAGGAAACAGACGAAAGAAATGGCTCAACCCACCCCCATACACATGTATATACATACGTCCACACACGCAAATATACATACCTACACAGCTTTCCATGGTTTACCCCAGACGCTTCACATGCCTTGATTCAATCCACTGACAGCACGTCAACCCCGGTATACCACATCGCTCCAATTCACTCTATTCCTTACCCTCCTTTCACCCTCCTGCATGTTCAGGCCCCGATCACACAAAATCTTTTTCACTCCATCTTTCCACCTCCAATTTGGTCTCCCTCTTCTCCTCGTTCCCTCCACCTCCGACACATATATCCTCTTGGTCAATCTTTCCTCACTCATTCTCTCCATGTGCCCAAACCACTTTCAAACACCCTCTTCTGCTCTCTCAACCACGCTCTTTTTATTTCCACACATCTCTCTTACCCTTACGTTACTTACTCGATCAAACCACCTCACACCACACATTGTCCTCAAACATCTCATTTCCAGCACATCCATCCTCCTGCGCACAACTCTATCCATAGCCCACGCCTCGCAACCATACAACATTGTTGGAACCAATATTCCTTCAAACATACCCATTTTTGCTTTACGAGATAATGTTCTCGACTTCCACACATTCTTCAAGACTCTCAGAATTTTCGCCCCCTCCCCCACCCTATGATCCACTTCCGCTTCCATGGTTCCATCCGCTACCAGATCCACTCCCAGATATCTAAAAAACTTCACTTCCTCCAGTTTTTCTCCATTCAAACTCACCTCCCAATTGACTTGACCCTCAACCCTACTGTACGTAATAACCTTGCTCTTATTCACATTTACTCTTAACTTTCTTCTTTCACACACTTTACTAAACTCAGTCACCAGCTTCTGCAGTTTCTCACATGAATCAGCCACCAGCGTTGTATCATCAGCGAACAACAACTGACTCACTTCCCAAGCTCTCTCATCCCCAACAGACTTCATACTTGCCCCTCTTTCCAAAACTCTTGCATTCACCTCCCTAACAACCCCATCCATAAACAAATTAAACAACCATGGAGACATCACACACCCCTGCCGCAAACCTACATTCACTGAGAACCAATCACTTTCCTCTCTTCCTACACGTACATATGCCTTACATCCTCGATAAAAACTTTTCACTGCTTCTAACAACTTGCCTCCCACACCATATATTCTTAATACCTTCCACAGAGCATCTCTATCAACTCTATCATATGCCTTCTCCAGATCCATAAATGCTACATACAAATCCATTTGCTTTCCTAAGTATTTCTCACATACATTCTTCAAAGCAAACACCTGATCCACACATCCTCTACCACTTCTGAAACCACACTGCTCTTCCCCAATCTGATGCTCTGTACATGCCTTCACCCTCTCAATCAATACCCTCCCATATAATTCACCAGGAATACTCAACAAACTTATACCTCTGTAATTTGAGCACTCACTCTTATCCCCTTTGCCTTTGTACAATGGCACTATGCACGCATTCCGCCAATCCTCAGGCACCTCACCATGAGTCATACATACATTAAATAACCTTACCAACCAGTCAACAATACAGTCACCCCCTTTTTTTAATAAATTCCACTGCAATACCATCCAAACCTGCTGCCTTGCCGGCTTTCATCTTCCGCAAAGCTTTTACTAACTCTTCTCTGTTTACCAAATCATTTTCCCTAACCCTCTCACTTTGCACACCACCTCGACCAAAACACCCTATATCTGCCACTCTATCATCAAGCACATTCAACAAACCTTCAAAATACTCCATCTCCTTCTCACATCACCACTACTTGTTATCACCTCCCCATTTGCGCCCTTCACTGAAGTTCTCATTTGCTCCCTTGTCTTACGCACTTTATTTACCTCCTTCCAGAACATCTTTTTATTCTCCCTAAAATTTAATGATACTCTCTCACCCCAACTCTCATTTGCCCTTTTTCACCTCTTACACCTTTCTCTTGACCTCCTGTCTCTTTCTTTTATACGTCTCCCACTCAATTGCATTTTTTCCCTGCAAAAATCGTCCAAATGCCTCTCTCTTCTCTTTCACTAATACTCTTACTTCTTCATCCCACCACTCACTACCCTTTCTAATCAACCCACCTCCCACTCTTCTCATGCCACAAGCATCTTTTGCGCAATCCATCACTGATTCCCTAAATACATCCCATTCGTCCCCCACTCCCCTTACTTCCATTGTTCTCACCTTTTTCCATTCTGTACTCAGTCTCTCCCGGTACTTCCTCACACAAGTCTCCTTCCCAAGCTCACTTACTCTCACCACCCTCTTCACCCCAACATTCACTCTTTTTTTCTGAAAACCCATACAAATCTTCACCTTAGCCTCCACAAGATAATGATCAGACATCCCTCCAGTTGCACCTCTCAGCACATTAACATCCAAAAGTGTCTCTTCCGCGCGCCTGTCAATTAACACGTAATCCAATAACGCTCTCTGGCCATCTCTCCTACTTACATAAGTATACTTATGTATATCTCGCTTTTTAAACCAGGTATTCCCAATCATCAGTCCTTTTTCAGCACATAAATCTACAAGCTCTTCACCATTTCCGTTTACAACACTGAACACCCCATGTATACCAATTATTCCCTCAACTGCCACATTACTCACCTTTGCATTCAAATCACCCATCACTATAACCCGGTCTCGTGCATCAAAACCACTAACACACTCATTCAGCTGCTCCCAAAACACTTGCCTCTCATGATCTTTCTTCTCATGCCCAGGTGCATATGCACCAATAATCACCCATCTCTCTCCATCAACTTTCAGTTTTACCCATATTAATCGAGAATTTACTTTCTTACATTCTATCACATACTCCCACAACTCCTGTTTCAGGAGTACTGCTACTCCTTCCCTTGCTCTTGTCCTCTCACTAACCCCTGACTTTACTCCCAAGACATTCCCAAACCACTCTTCCCCTTCACCCTTGAGCTTCGTTTCACTCAGAGCCAAAACATCCAGGTTCCTTTCCTCAAACATACTACCTATCTCTCCTTTTTTCACATCTTGGTTACATCCACACACATTTAGGCACCCCAATCTGAGCCTTCGAGGAGGATGAGCTCTCCCCGCGTGACTCCTTCTTCTGTTTCCCATTTTAGAAAGTTAAAAAGATACAAGTAGGGGAGGATTTCTGGCCCCCCGCTCCCGTCCCCTCTAGTCGCTTTCTACGACACGCGAGGAATGCGTGGAAAGTATTCTTTCACCCCTATCCCCAGGGATAATATACATATATATATATATATATATATACACATACACACACATACACACACACACGCACATATACACACACACACACATACATATATATACATATGAAATATATATATATATATGTATATATATATATATATATATATATATATATATATATATATATATATATATATATATATATATATATATATATATATATATATATATATATATATATATATATATCTTTATTTATTTATTTATTTATTTATTTATCATTTTATCTATCTATTATACTTTGTCGCTGTCTCCCGCGCTAGCAAGGTAGCGCAAGGAAACAGACGAAAGAATGGCCCAACCCACCCACATACACGTGTATATACATACACGTCCACACACGCACATATACATACCTATACATCCCAACGTATACATATATATATACACACACAGATGTATACATATATACACATGTACATAATTCATACTGTCTGCCCTTATTCATTCACGTCGCCACCCCGCCACATACGAAGTGACAACCCCCTTCCCCCGCATATGCGCAAGGTAGCACTAGGAAAAAGACAACAAGTCTCTAGCTGTCATGTATAATGTATCGAAACCACAGCTTCCTTTCCACATCCAGGCCCCACAAAACTTTCCATGGTTTACCCCAGACGCTTCACATGCCCTGGTTCAATCCATAGACAGCACGTCGACCACGGTATATCACATCGTTCCAATTCACTCTATTCCTTGCACGCCTTTCACCCTCCTGCAAGTTCAGGTCCCGATCACTTAAAATCTTTTTAACTCCATCTTTCCACCTCCAATTTGGTTTCCCACTTCTCGTTCCCTCCACCTCTGACACATATATCCTCTTTCTCAATCTTTCCTCACTCATTCTCTCCACGTGACCAAACCATTTCAAAACACGCTCTTCTGCTCTCTCAACCACAATCTTTTCATCACCACACATCTCTCTTACCCTTTCATTCCTCACTTGGTCAAACCACCTCACACCACACATTGTCCTCAAACATCTCATTACCTAGCGCATCCACCCTCCTCCGCACAGCTCTGTCTATAGCCCACACCTTGCAACCATATAACATTGTCGGAACCACTATTCCTTCAAACATTTTTCCCTTCCAAGGTAATATTCTCGCCTTCCACACATTTTTCAACGCTCCCAGAACTTTCTCCCCCTCCCCCACCCTATGACTCACTTCCGCTTCGCTTCCATGGTTCCATCCGCTGCCAAAACCGCTCCCAGATATCCAAAACACTTCACTTCCTCCAGTTTTTCTCCATTCAAACATACCTCCCACTTGACTTGTCCCTCAACCCTACCGTACCTAATATCCTTGCTCTTATTCACATTTACTCTGAGCTTTCTTCTTTCACACACTTTACCAAACTTAGTCACCAGCTTCTGCAGTTTCTCACACAAATCAGCCACCAGCGCTGTTTCATCAGCAAACAACATCTGACTCACTTCCCAAGCTCTCTCATCCACAACAGACTACATACATGCCCCTCTCTCCAAAACTCTTGCATTCCCTAAATACATTCTATTCCTACCCCACTCCCTTACGTCCTTTGTTCTAAACATTTTCTATTCTGTACTCAGTCTCACCTGGTACTTCCTAACACAAGTCTCCTTCCCAAGCTCACTTACTCTCACCACTCTCTTCATCCCAACATTCTCTCTTCTTTTCTGGAAACCTCTACAAATCTTCACCTTCGCCTCCACAAGATAATGGTCAGACATCCCTCCATTTGCATCTCTCAGCAGCATTAACATCCAAGAGTCTCTCTTTCGCACGCCTATCAATTAACACGTAATCTAATAAGAGTGGGAGATATAGGGTGCTTTGGTCGAGCAAAGTGAGAGGTTTATACAGAATGATTTGGTAGTAAAAGCTTTGTGGAAGATGAAAGACGTCAAGGCAGCGGGTTTGGATGTATTGCAGTGGAATTTATCAAAAAAGGGGGTGACTGTATTGTTGACTGGTTGGTAAGATTATTTGATGTATGTATGACTCATGGTAAGGTGCCTGAGGATTGGCGGAATGCGTGCATAGTGCCATTGTACAAAGACAAAGTGGATAAAAGTGAGTGCTCAAATTACAGAGCTATAAGTTTGTTGAGTATTCCTGGGAAATTATGTGGGAGGGTATTGATTGAGAGGGTGAAGGCATGTACAGAGCATCAGATTGGGGAAGAGAAAAGTGTAGTTTAAGAAGTGGTAGAGGATGTGTGGATCAGGTGTTTGCTTTGAAGAAGGTATGTGAGAAATACTTAGGAAAGCAAATGGATTTGCATGTAGCATTTATGGATCTGGAGAAGGCATATGATAGAGTTGATAGAGACGCTCTGTGGAAGGTATTAAAAAATATATGGTGTGGGTGGTAAGTTGTTAGAAGCAGTGAAAAGTTTTTATCGAGGATGTAAAGCATGTGTACGTGTAGGAAGAGAGGAAAGTGGTTGGTTCTCAGTGAATGTTGGTTTGCGGCAGGGGTGTATGATGTCTCCACGGTTGTTTAATTTGTTTATGGATGGTGTTGTTTGGTAGGTGGATGCAAGGGTTTTGGAAATAGGGGCAAGTATGCAGTCTGTTGTGGATGAGAGAGCTTGGGAAGTGAGTCAGTTATTGTTCGCTGATGATACAGCGCTGGTGGCTGATTCGGGTGAGATACTGCAGAAGCTGGTGTCTGAGTTTGGTAAAGTGTGTGAGAGAAGAAAGCTGAGAGTAAATGTGAATAAGAACAAGGTTATTAGGTACAGTAGGGTTGAGGGACGCGTCAGTTGGGAGGTAAGTTTGAATGGAGAAAAACTGGAGGCAGTGAAGTGTTTTAGATATCTGCGAGTGAATTTGGCAGCGAATAGAACCATGGAAGCGGAAGTGAATCATAGGGTGGGGGAGGGGGCGAAAGTTCTGGAAGCGTTGAAAACTGTTTGGAAGTCGAAAACGTTATCATAAAAAGCAAAAATAGGTATGTTTGAAGGAATAGTGGTACCAACAATGTTATATGGTTGCGAGGCGTGGGCCATAGGTAGAGTTGTGCGCAGGAGGGTGGATGTGCTGGAAATGAGATGTCTGAGGACAATATGTGCTGTGAGGTGGTTTGATCGCGTAGGTAATGAAAGTGTAAGAGAGATGTGTGATAATCAAAAGAGTGTGGTTGAGAGAGAAGAAGAGGGTGTTTTGAAATGGTTTGGTCACATGGAGAGAATGAGTGAGGAAAGATGGAGAAAGAGGATATATGTGTCAAAGGTGGAGGGAACGAAGAGAAGTGGGAGACCAAATTGGGGTGGAAAGATGGGGTGAAAAAGATTTTGAGTGATCAGGGCCTGAACATGCAGGAGGGTGAAAGGCGTGCAAGGAATAGAGTGAATTGGAACGATGTGGTATACCGGGGTCGACGTGCTGTCAATGGATTGAATCAGGGCATGTGGAGCGTCTGGGGTAAACTAGGGAAAGTTTTGTGGTGCCTGGATGTGAAAATGGAGCTGTCGTTTCGGTGCATTATACATGACAGCTGGAGACTGAATGTGAACGAATGTGGCCTTTGTTGTCTTTTCCTAGCACTACCTCGCGCACATGTGGGGGGAGGGGGTTTTCATTTCATGTGTGGCCGGGTCTCGACGGGAATGAATAAGGGCAGACAGTATGAATTATGTACTTGCGTATATATGTATATGTCTGTGTGTGTATACATATATATATATATATGTATGCGTTGAGATGTATAGCTATGTATATGTGCGTGTGTGGATGTGTATGTATATACATGTGTATGTGGGTGGGTTGGGCCATTGTTTCGTCTGTTTCCTTGCGCTACCTCGCTAACGCGGAAGACAGCAACAAAGTATAATAATTATAAATAAATATATGCATATATATATATATATATATATATATATATATATATATATATATATATATATATATATATATATATATATATATATATATATATATATATATATATATATTTTTTTTTTTTCTTTTGCTTTGTCGCTGTCTCCTACGTTTGCGAGGTAGCGCAAGGAAACAGACGAAAGAAATGGCCCAACCCACCCCCATACACATGTATATATATATACGTCCACACACGCAAATATACATACCTACACAGCTTTCCACGGTTTACCCCAGACGCTTCACATGCCCTGATTCAATACACTGACAGCACGTCAACCGCGGTATACGACATCGATCCAATTCACTCTATTCCTTGCCCTCCTTTCACCCTCCTGCATGTTCAGGCCTCGATCACACAAAATCTTTTTCACTCCATCTTTCCACCTCCAATTTGGTCTCCCACTTCTCCTCGTTCCCTCAACCTCCGACACATATATCCTCTTGGTCAATCTTTCCTCACTCATTCTCTCCATCTGCCCAAACCATTTCAAAACACCCTCTTCTGCTCTCTTTATTTCCACACTCTCTTTATTTCCACGCTCTTTTTATTTCCACACATCTCTCTTACCCTTACCTTTCTTACTCGATCAAACCACTTCACACCACACAATGTCCTCAAACATCTCATTTCCAGCACATTCATCCTCCTGCGCACAACTCTATCCATAGCCCACGCCTCGCAACTATACAACATTGTTGGAACCACTATTCCTTCAAACATACCCATTTTTGCTTTCCGAGATAATGTTCTCGACTTCCACACATTCTTCAAGGCTCCCAGGATTTTCGCCCCCACGCCCACCCTATGATCCACTTCCGCTTCCATGGTTCCATCCGCTGCCAGATCCACTCCCAGATATCTAAAACACTTTACTTCCTCCAGTTTTTCTCCATTCAAACTTACCTCCCGATTGACTTGACCCTCAAGCCCACTGTACCTAATAACCTTGCTCTTATTCACATTCACTCTTAACTCTCTTCTTTCACACACTTTACCAAACTCAGTCACCAGCTCCTGCAGTTTCTCACATGAACCAGCCACCAGCGCTGTATCATCAGCGAACAACAACTGACTCACTTCCCATATATATATATATATATATATATATATATATATATATATATATACATATATATATATATATATATATATATATATATATATATATATATATATATATATATATATATATATATATATATTTTTATTTTTTCTTTTTTTTATACTTTGTCGCTGTCTCCCGCGTTTGCGAGGTAGCGCAAGGAAACAGACGAAAGAAATGGCCCAACCCCCCGATACACATGTATATACATACGTTCACACACGCAAATATACATACCCACACAGCTTTCCATGGTTTACCCCAGACGCCTCACATGCCTTGCTTCAATCCACTGACAGCACGTCAACCCCTGTATACCACATCGCTCCAATTCCCTCTATTCTTGCCCTCCTTTCACCCTCCTGCATGTTCAGGCCCCGATCACACAAAATCTTTTTCACTCCATCTTTCCACCTCCAATTTGGTCTCCCTCTTCTCCTCGTTCCCTCCACCTCCGACACATATATCCTCTTGATCAATCTCTCCTCACTCATCCTCTCCATGTGCCCAAACCACTTCAAAACACCCTCTTCTGCTCTCTCAACCACGCTCTTTTTATTTCCACACATCTCTCTTACCCTTACGTTACTCACTCGATCAAACCACCTCACACCACACATTGTCCTCAAACATCTCATTTCCAGCACATCCATCCTCCTGCGCACAACTCTATCCATAGCCCACGCCTCGCAACCATACAGCATTGTTGGAACCACTATTCCTTCAAACATACCCATTTTTGCTTTCCGAGATAATGTTCTCGACTTCCACACATTCTTCAAGGCCCCCAGAATTTTCGCCCCCTCCCCCACCCTATGATCCACTTCCGCTTCCATGGTTCCATCCGCTGCCAGATCACTCCCAGATATCTAAAACACTTCACTTCCTCCAGTTTTTCTCCATTCAAACTCACCTCCCAATTGACTTGACCCTCAACCCTACTGTACCTAATAACCTTGCTCTTATTCACATTTACTCTTAACTTTCTTCTTCCACACACTTTACCAAACTCAGTCACCAGCTTCTGCAGTTTCTCACATGAATCAGCCACCAGCGCTGTATCATCAGCGAACAACAACTGACTCACTTCCCAAGCTCTCTCATCCCCAACAGACTTCATACTTGCCCCTCTTTCCAAGACTCTTGCATTTACCTCCCTAACAACCCCATCCATAAACAAATTAAACAACCATGGAGACATCACACACCCCTGCCGCAAACCTACATTCACTGAGAACCAATCACTTTCCTCTCTTCCTACACGTACACATGCCTTACATCCTCGATAAAAACTTTTCACTGCTTCTAACAACTTTCCTCCCACATCATATATTCTTAATACCTTCCACAGAGCATCTCTATCAACTCTATCATATGCCTTCTCCAGATCCATAAATGCTACATACAAATCCATTTGCTTTTCTAAGTATTTCTCACATACATTCTTCAAAGCAAACACCTGATCCACACATCCTCTACCACTTCTGAAACCACACTGCTCTTCCCCAATCTGATGCTCTGTACATGCCTTCACCCTCTCAATCAATACCCTCCCATATAATTTACCAGGAATACTCAACAAACTTATACCTCTGTAATTTGAGCACTCACTCTTATCCCCTTTGCCTTTGTACAATGGCACTATGCACGCATTCCGCCAATCCTCAGGCACCTCACCATGAGTCATACATACATTAAATAACCTTACCAACCAGTCAACAATACAGTCACCCCTTTTTTTAATAAATTACACTGCAATACCATCCAAACCTGCTGCCTTGCCGGCTTTCATCTTCCGCAAAGCTTTCACTACCTCTTCTCTGTTTACCAAATCATTTTCCCTAACCCTCTCACTTTGCACACCACCTCGACCAAAACACCCTATACCTCCCACTCTATCATCAAACACATTCAGCAAACCTTCAAAATACTCACTCCATCTCCTTCTCACATCACCACTACTTGTTATCACCTCCCCATTTGCGCCCTTCACTGAAGTTCCCTTTGCTCCCTTGTCTTACGCACTTTATTTACCTCCTTCCAGAACATCTTTTTATTCTCCTTAAAATTTAATGATACTCTCTCACCCCAACTCTCATTTGCCCTTTTTTTCACCTCTTGCACCTTTCTCTTGACCTCCTGTCTCTTTCTTTTATACATCTCCCACTCAATTTCATTTTTTCCCTGCAAAAATCGTCCAAATGCCTCTCTCTTCTCTTTCACCAATACTCTTACTTCTTCATCCCACCACTCACTACCCTTTCTAATCAACCCACCTCCCACTCTTCTCATGCCACAAGCATCTTTTGCGCAATCCATCACTGATTCCCTAAATACATCCCATTCCTCCCCCACTCCCCTTGCTTCCATTGTTCTCACCTTTTTCCATTCTGTACTCAGTCTCTCCTGGTACTTCCTCACACAGGTCTCCTTCTCAAGCTCACTTACTCTCACCACCCTCTTCACCCCAACATTCACTCTTCTTTTCTGAAAACCCATACAAACCTTCACCTTAGCCTCCACAAGATAATGATCAGACATCCCTCCAGTTGCACCTCTCAGCACATTAACATCCAAAAGTCTCTCTTTCGCACGCCTGTCAATTAACACGTAATCCAATAACGCTCTCTGGCCATCTCTCCTACTTACATAAGTATACTTATGTATATCTCGCTTTTTAAACCAGGTAATCCCAATCATCAGTCCTTTTTCAGCACATAAATCTACAAGCTCTTCACCATTTCCATTTACAACACTGAACACCCCATGTATACCAATTATTCCCTCAACTGCCACATTACTCACCTTTGCATTCAAATCACCCATCACTATAACCCGGTCTCGTGCATCAAAACCACTAACACACTCATTCAGCTGCTCCCAAAACACTTGCCTCTCTTGATCTTTCTTCTCATGCCAAGGTGCATATGCACCAATAATCACCCACCTCTCTCCATCAACTTTCAGTTTTACCCATATTAATCGAGAATTTACTTTCTTACACTCTATCACATACTACCACAACTCATGTTTCAGGAGTATTGCTACTCCTTCCCTTGCTCTTGTCCTCTCACTAACCCCTGACTTTACTCCCCAGACATTCCCAAACCACTCTTCCCCTTTACCCTTGAGCTTCGTTTCACTCAGAGCCAAAACATCCAGGTTCCTTTCCTCAAACATACTACCTATCTCTCCTTTTTTCACATCTTGGTTACATCCACACACATTTAGGCACCCCACTCTGAGCCTTCGAGGAGGATGTATATATGTATATATATATATATATATGTATATATATATATATATATATATATATATATATATATATATATGTATATATATGTATGTGTGTGTGTGTGTGTATATGTATATATATATGTATATTATCCCTGGGGATAGGAGTGAAAGAATACTTCCCACGTATTCCTCGCGTGTCGTAGAAAGCGACTAGAGGGGACGGGAGCGGGGGGCCAGAAATGATCCCCTCCTTGTATTAACTTTCTAAAATGGGAAACAGAAGAAGGAGTCACGCGGGGAGTGCTCATCCTCCTCGAAGGCTCAGAGTGGGGTGCCTAAATGTGTGTGGATCATTATCTTGTGGAGGCTAAGGTGAAGATTTGTATGGGTTTTCAGAAAAGAGGAGTGAATGTTGGGGTGAAGAGGGTGGTGAGAGTAAGTGAGCTTGGGAAGGAGACCTGTGTGAGGAAGTACCAGGAGAGACTGAGTACAGAATGGAAAAAGGTGAGAACAATGGAAGTAAGGGGAGTGGGGGAGGAATGGGATGTATTTAGGGAATCAGTGATGGATTGCGCAAAAGATGCTTGTGGCATGAGAAGAGTGGGAGGTGGGTTGATTAGAAAGGGTAGTGAGTTGTGGGATGAAGAAGTAAGAGTATTAGTGAAAGAGAAGAGAGAGGCATTTGGACGATTTTTGCAGGAAAAAAATGAAATTGAGTGGGAGATGTATAAAAGAAAGAGACAGGAGGTCAAGAGAAAGGTGCAAGAGGTGAAAAAAAGGGCAAATGAGAGTTGGGGTGAGAGACTATCAGTAAATTTTAGGGAGAATAAAAAGATGTTCTGGAAGGAGGTAAATAAAGTGCGTTAGACAAGGGAGCAAATGGGAACTTCAGTGAAGGGCGCAAATGGGGAGGTGATAACAAGTAGTGGTGATGTGAGAAGGAGATGGAGTGAGTATTTTGAAGGTTTGTTGAATGTGTTTGATGATAGAGTGGCAGATATAGGGTGTTTTGGTCGAGGTGGTGTGCAAAGTGAGAGGGTTAGGGAAAATGATTTGGTAAACAGAGAAGAGGTAGTGAAAGCTTTGCGGAAGATGAAAGCCGGCAAGGCAGTAGGTTTGGATGGTATTGCAGTGGAATTTATTAAAAAAGGGGGTGACTGTATTGTTGACTGGTTCGTAAGGTTATTTAATGCATGTATGACTCATGGTGAGGTGCCTGAGGATTGGCGGAATGCTTGCATAGTGCCATTGTACAAAGGCAAAGGGGATAAGAGTGAGTGCTCAAATTACAGAGGTATAAGTTTGTTGAGTATTCCTGGTAAATTATATGGGAGGGTATTGATTGAGAGGGTGAAGGCATGTACAGACCATCAGATTGGGGAAGAGCAGTGTGGTTTCAGAAGTGGTAGAGGATGTGTGGATCAGGTGTTTGCTTTGAAGAATGTATGTGAGAAATACTTAGAAAAGCAAATGGATTTGTATGTAGCATTTATGGATCTGGAGAAGGCATATGATAGAGTTGATAGAGATGCTCTGTGGAAGGTATTAAGAATATATGGTGTGGGAGGAAAGTTGTTAGAAGCAGTGAAAAGTTTTTATCGAGGATGTAAGGCATGTGTACGTGTAGGAAGAGAGGAAAGTGATTGGTTCTCAGTGAATGTAGGTTTGCGGCAGGGGTGTGTGATGTCTCCATGGTTGTTTAATTTGTTTATGGATGGGGTTGTTAGGGAGGTAAATGCAAGAGTTTTGGAAAGAGGGGCAAGTATGAAGTCTGTTGGGGATGAGAGAGCTTGGGAAGTGAGTCAGTTGTTGTTCGCTGATGATACAGCGCTGGTGGCTGATTCATGTGAGAAACTGCAGAAGCTGGTGACTGAGTTTGGTAAAGTGTGTGGAAGAAGAAAGTTGAGAGTAAATGTGAATAAGAGCAAGGTTATTAGGTACAGTAGGGTTGAGGGTCAAGTCAATTGGGAGGTGAGTTTGAATGGAGAAAAACTGGACGAAGTGAAGTGTTTTAGATATCTGGGAGTGGATCTGGCAGCGGATGGAACCATGGAAGCGGAAGTGGATCATAGGGTGGGGGAGTGGGCGAAAATTCTGGGGGCCTTGAAGAATGTGTGGAAGTCGAGAACATTATCTCGAAAAGCAAAAATGGGTATGTTTGAAGGAATAGTGGTTCCAACGATGTCGTTTGGTTGCGAGGAGTGGGCTATGGATAGAGTTGTGCGCAGGAGGATGGATGTGCTGGAAATGAGATGTTTGAGGACAATGTGTGGTGTGAGGTGGTTTGATCGAGTTAGTAACGTAAGGGTAAGAGAGATGTGTGGAAATAAAAAGAGCGTGGTTGAGAGAGCAGAAGAGGGTGTTTTGAAGTGGTTTGGGCACATGGAGAGAATGAGTGAGGAAAGATTGGCCAAGAGGATATATGTGTCGGAGGTGGAGGGAACGAGGAGAAGAGGGAGACCAAATTGGAGGTGGAAAGATGGAGTGAAAAAGATTTTGTGTGATCGGGGCCTGAACATGCAGGAGGGTGAAAGGAGGGCAAGGAATAGAGTGAATTGGAGCGATGTGGTATACCGGGGTTGACGTGCTGTCAGTGGATTGAATCAAGGCATGTGAAGCGTCTGGGGTAAACCATGGAAATCTGTGTAGGTATGTATATTTGCGTGTGTGGACGTATGTATATACATGTGTATGGGGGTGGGTTGGGCCATTTCTTTCGTCTGTTTCCTTTAGCTACCTCGCAAACGCGGGAGACAGCGACAAAGTATAATAAAAAAAAAAATATATATATGCATTTATAAACATCTCATTTCCAGCACATCCATCCTCCTGCGCACAACTCTATCCATAGCCCACGCCTCGCAACCATACAACATTGTTGGAACCACTATTCCTTCAAACATACCCATTTTTGCTTTCCGAGATAATGTTCTCGACTTCCACACATTCTTCAAGGCATATATTTATATATATATATATATATATATATATATATATATATATATATATATATATATATATATATATATATATATATATATATATATATATATATATATATATATATATATTTCTTTCTTTCTTTCTTTCAAACTATTCGCCATTTCCCGCATTAGCGAGGTAGCGTTAAGAACAGAGGACTGGGCCTTGAGGGAATACCCTCACCTGGCCTAATTCTCTGTTCCTTCTTTTGGAAAATTAAAAAAAAAACGAGAGGGGAGGATTTCCAGCCCCCTGCTCCCTCCCCTTTTAGTCGCCTTCTACGACACGCAGGGAATACGTGGGAAGTAATCTTTCTCCCCTATCCCCAGGGATAAATATATATATATATATATGGTTATATGGGTGCGAGATGTGGGCCATAGATACAGTTGTGCGGAGGAGGGAGGATGTGCTGGAAATAAGATGCCTGAGGACAATATGTGGTGTGAGGTGGTTTGATCGAGTAAGTAATGTAAGGGTAAGAGAGATGTGTGGTAATCAAAAGAGTGTGTTTGAGAGAGCAGAAGAGGGTGTTTTGAAACGGTTTGGTCACATGGAGCGAATGAGTGAGGGAAGATTGACAAAGAGGATATATGTGTCAGAGGTCGAGGGAAAGAGAAGAAGTGGGAAACCAAATTGGAGGTGCAAAGATGGAGTGAAAAAGATTTTGAGTGATCGGGTCCCGAACATGCATGAGGGTGGAAGGCGTGCAAGGAGTAGAGTGAATTGGAACGATGTGGTATACCGAGGTCGACGTGCTGTCAATGGATTGAACCAGGGCATGTGAGACGTCTGGGGTAAACCATGGAAATTTTGTGTTGCCTGGATGTAGAAAGGGAGCTGTGATTTCGATGCATTGTATATGACAGCTTGAGACTGATTGTGAACAAATGTGGCCTTTGTTGTCTTTTCCTAGCGCTACATTGCGCACCTGCGGGGTGAGGGGGTTGTCATTTCATGTGTGGCGGGTTGTCGATGGGAATGAATAAGGGCAGACAGTATGAATTATGTACATGTGTATATATGTATATGTCTGTTTGCGTATGTACATGTATATGTTGAGATGTATATGTATGTATATGTGCTTGTGTGGACGTGCATTTATATACATGTGTATGTTGGTTGGTTGGGCCATTCTTTGGTCTGTTTCCTTGCGCTACCTCTCTAGCGCGGGAGACAGCGACAAAGTATGATATATATATATATATATATATATATATATATATATATATATATATATATATATATATATATATATATATATATACACACACACACACACACACACACACACACACACACACACACACACACGCGACTCTCTTCTCCATGACAGTATCTACTTTTTTTTGAAAGTATCTACATATCTTCACCCTCGCCTCCAAAAGATAAGCTAATAATACCAGTTTACTATCTCTTCTACTCAGATACGTATCATTTTCATCGACCAACCCCTAATGGTTGGATGAACAGCCGTTTTGCTAGTGGAGATAATGTCCCAACCAGGATTCGAGCCTATATGCTCTACCCTGGGTGGCCGGTGAATGTCTTGTGGTCAGGAACAGTAACTGCTAAAGTTATGAAAGATATGTAAAACAAGAAGGACTGATAACATTGTAAGGAGAAATCAACCAAGACGCAGCAGGTAAATTCAAAGCAATCCTAATTCAGTCCGATAAGATGAAGACATGTGGATGGGAAGGATCATCAACATGTTACGAGTCGCGCTGTGAGAGAAATCTAGTACTTGTCACCCAAACAGCAAGAGGAAAGGATCGTGAGTAATGATTTGGTCAGTACCTTGAAATACATGGACTGTTAGATGTATGGAAAGATATGCACGATGAACACTCGCTCAAAGGTGGAAGGTACGATACTAGGCAAGTCTCCGTACTTGATGAGCTGATTACACTCTAGGAAAGTGTCCAAAAAATGAAACAATAAAAGGAATAAAATCCATGTAGAACGAGATGCAATGAGATGAGGGACGCCCTCGACCTGCCTACAATTGAATAAAGAAAAATGAGGTGAACCATAATAGACACACATATGGATTAACGTAAAGTTATTTTTGGTGCCTTAGATTTTAGACATGATTCTAGGTATATTCACACCACTGAATAAGAATGACCTTCATTTCCTTCTAGCAGCTACAGTTTTTGAGATAATGCACTTATCAATAAATGTACCTCTCATGAACATAGATAGTTCTAAGCGGAGCTTAAAAATGTGTGTTTCTACACAATGGCCACAAATATGGATCATTCCCAATTGGTTACTCAGGTAAGATGACTGAACAGCAGGAAACACTCGCCCTGGTCTTGCATGTGTGTATCTTAAGATGGTGACTTTTGTCCTGGGTCAGCAGAGTGGATACACCAAGTATCCCTGATTTATCTGTCTCTAGGATAGTAAAGCTAAGGACGAGCACTGAGTGAGAAAACAAAGGCCTTTGAGAGGAAACATCGTGGGTGGAGAAAAGAATGTAATCGCAGACCCCTTGGTTGACAGAGATAAGATCATTTTACCACCACTGCACATCAAACTAGGTTTAATGAAACAGCTTGTGAAGCTTTGAACAAAGAAGTGGATTGCTTTGACTACATATGCAGAAAATGTCCAGCGCTGAACATAGAGAAGGTGAAGGCAGGTATTTTCGACAGGTCGCAAATCAGGGAACTCATGAAAGACCCACATTTCTAAGATTCAAAGAACAATGCTGAGGCTGATGCATGGTCTTCCTTCACTTTAGGTGTAAGGAATTTTCTTGGGAATCATAAAACAGATAACTACTCTGAATTAGCGGAGAACTTGATCTCTTCTTTCCCTCAACTTGGCGGTAAAATAAGCATCAAAGTGCATTACCTCCACAACCACTCGGATCGCGTCCCACACAACCTTGGTGACCTAAGTGAGGAACAATAGGGTCATCGATTCTACCAAGATTTGAGAGACATGGAAGAAAGATACCGGGGATACTGGGATACCCATACCTGGGACACCGGGACCCATATGATGACGGATTACTGCTGGACCAGTCAACGTGATTGTCCTGGGGCAGCTCACTACAAGAAGTCTTTGAAACGAGAGGTGTCTGAGTAAATGAATATTGTATCAATGATGTATAACTTTCTATGTTTGTTTCACCATTATCTGATTCTATAGATGTAATCTAATCATAGATAGATAAATTCTACTTGTATGAAGCCATTTCTTTTATCAAAAAGGCAACAAATAATTATTTGTAGTCATCAATCTTTGTGCCCGATCGTTTGTATGAATAGCAAATAGGGGTATATCATATATCGATAACCGGAGCTGATAGAAAAAAACTGATGGCATATTTAGAATCAGCCACCACAATTTACCTAAAAAAAAGGCATAATATCTCAGGCACCAAACTCTGTGTAACCCTGTGAATTATCCAGTGGCCAAGACCAAGTGAACACGCAACAGTTCTTTCACGAGAGACGAGCATCCATAGCAAAAG
>NC_092239.1:24260712-24508590 GCF_036320965.1 Panulirus ornatus
GTGCACGACTTTTGTGCATGGCGCTACGACCTTTGTGCAGGACGTTACGACCTTTGTGATCGACGTTACGACCTTTGAGCGCGACGTTACGATCCTTGAGCACGTTACGACCCTTGTGCTCAACGTAACGATCCTTGTGCACGATGTTACTACCTTTGTGCACGATGTTATGACCCTTGTGCTCGACGTTACGACCCTTGAGCACGACGTTACGATCCTGCTGCACGATTTTTGTGCACGACGTTACTACCTTTGTGCACGATGTTATGACCCTTGTGCTCGACGTTACGACCCTTGAGCACGACGTTACGATCCTGCTGCACGATTTTTGTGCACGACGTTACGACCTTTGTGCACGACGTTACGACCTTTGTGATCGACGTTACGACATTTTTGCACGACGTTACGATCCTTGAGCACGTTAAGACCCTTGTGCACGACGTTACCACCTTTTTGCACGACGCTACGACCCTTGTGCACGACGTTACGACCTTTGTGCACGACGTAACGACTTTTCTGCACGATGTTACGACCCTTGTGTACGACGTTTCGACCCTTGTACACGACGTTACGACCCTTGTGCACGACGTTACGAACCTTGAGCACGACGTTACGACCCTTATGGTTGACCTTACGACCCTTGAGCACGACGTTACGACCCTTGTGCTCGACTTTACGACTTTTATGGTCGACGTTACGACTCTTGTGCTCAACGTTACGACCCTTGTGCACGACGTTACGACGCTTGAGTACAATGTTACGACCCTTGTGCACGACGTTGCAACCCTTGTGTTCGACGTTACGACCCTTGTGCTCAACGTTACGACCCTTGTGCACGACGTTACGACCCTTGCGCTTGACGTCAAGACCTTTGTGCTCGACGTTACGACTCTTATGCACGACATTACGACTCTTGGTTCATATCGCTGTGGTTATTAAATGAAACAACTAATACTATTTTTACATTTGATTTAATTTATGAGTTTATAAAACAGAACATTGTGAACGGTATAGAACCGACGACTTTCCTCACTCAGGTGGTACTTATGACTGGCCGCTGGCCGGTCTGTGTAGGGCTGGTTACTAGCCGGTCTGTGTGACAGTAGGACTGGTTACTGGCTGATCTGTGTGACAGTAAGACTGGTTACTGGCCGGTCTGTGTGACAGTATTGCTGGTTACTGGCCGATCTGTGTGACAGTAGGGCTAGTTACTGGCCGGTCTGTGTGACAGTAGTGCTGGTTACTGGCTGGTCTGTGACACATTAGGGCTGGTTACTGGCCAGTCTGTGTGACAGTAGGATTGATTACTGGCCGGTCTGTGTGACAGTAGGGCTAGTTACTGGCCGGTCTGTGTGACAGCAGGGCTGATCACTGGCCGGTCTGTGTGACAGTAAGGCTGGTCACTGGCCGATCTGTGTGACAGTAGGACTGGTTATTGGCCGGTCTGTGAGAGAGTAGTGCTGGTTACTGGCCGGTCTGTGTGACAGTAGTGCTGGTTACTGGCTGGTCTGTGACACATTAGGGCTGGTTACTGGCCGGTCTGTGTGACAGTAGGACTGATTACTGGCCGGTCTGTGTGAAAGTAAGGCTGGTTACTGGCTGGTCTGTGTGACAGCAGGGCTGGTCACTGGCCGGTCTGTGTGACAGTAGGGCTGGTCACTGGCCGGTCTGTTTGACAGTAGGGGTGGTTACTGGCCGGTCTGTGTGACAGTAGGGGTGGTTACTGGCGGGTCTGCGTGACAGTAGGGCTGGTGAGAGGCCGGTCTGTGTGACAGTAGGGCTGGACACAGGCCGGTCTGTTTGACAATAGGGCTGGTTACAGGCCGGTCTGTGTGACAGTAGGGCTGGATACTGTCCGGTCTATGTGACAATAGGGCTGGTTACTGGCCGGTCTGTGTGACATTAAGGCTGGTTACTGGCAGGTCTTTGTGAAATTAGAGCTGGTTACAGGCCAGTCTGTGTGACAGTAGGGCTGTTTACTGGCCGGTCTGTGTGAAAGTAGGTCTGGTTACTGACCAGTCTGTGTGACAGTAGGACTAGTTACTGGCCGGTGTGTGTGACAGTAGTGCTGGTTACTGGCCGGTTTGTGTGACAGTGGGGGGGGTTACTGGCCGGTCTGTGTGACAGTAGGGGTAGTTACCAACATGCCTGTGTGACAGTAGTGCTGGTTACTGGCCGGTCTGTGTGACAGTAGGGCTGGTTACTGGACGGTCTGTGTGACAGTAGGGGTGGTTACCAACATGCCTGTGTGACAGTAGTGCTGGTTACTGGCCGTTCTGTGTGACAGGAGGGCTGGTTACTTGCCTCCCTGTGTGACAGTAGGGCTGGTTACTGGCCGGTCTGTTTGCCAGTAGGGCTGGTCACTGGCCGATCTGTGTGATAGTAGAGCTGGTTACTGGCCGTCCTATGTAACAGTAGGGCTGGTTACTGGCCGGTCTGTGTGACAGTAGGGCTGGTTACTGGCCGGTCTGTGTGACAGTAGGGCTGGTTACTGGACGGTCTGTGTGACAGTAGGGGTGGTTACCAACATTCCTTTGTGACAGTAGTTACCAGCATGTCTATATGACAGTAGGGCTGGTTACTGTCCGGTCTCTGTTGGAGTAGTGCTAGTTACTGGACTGTTTGTGTCACAGTTGGGCTGGTTACTGGCCGGTCCGTGTTACAGTAGGACTGGTCACTGGCCGGTCTGTGTGACAGTAAGACTGGTTACTGGCCAGTCCATTTGACAGTAGTGCTGGTTACTGTCCGGTCTGTGTGACAGGAGCGTGGTTACTGGCCGTTCTGTGCAGGGTGGGTCTCTGGCCGGTATGTTTGACAGTAAGGGTGGTTACTGGCCGGTCTGTCTGACAGTAAGGGTGGTTACTTGCCGGTCTGTGTGACAGTAGGGCTGGTCAATAGCCGGTCTTTGTGAAAGTAGTGTTGGCTTCTCGCCGGTCTTTGTGATAGTAAGGCTGGTACTGGCTGGTCTGATTGACAGTAGTGCTCGTTACTGGCTGGTCTGTGTGACAGTAGGGCTGGTTACTGGCCGGTCTGTGTGACAGTAGGACAGGTCACTGGCCTGTCTGTGTGACAGTGTGGGTTGTTACTGCCCGGCCGGTGTGACAGTAGTGGTGGTTACTGTCCGTTCTATCTGACAGTAGGGGAGGTTACTGGCCGTTCTGTGTGACAGCAGGGTAGGTCACTAGCCGGTATGTTTGACAGTAAGGGTGGTTACTGGCCGGTCTGTGTGACAGTAAGGATGGTTACTTGCCGGTCTGTGTGACAGTAGGGCTGGTCAATAGCCGGTCTGTGTGAAAGTAGTGCTGGTTACTCGCCGGTCTGTGTAATAGTAAGGCTGGTTACTGGCTGGTCTGATTGACAGTAGTGCTGGTTACTGGCCGGTCTGTATGACAGTCGGGATGGTTACTGGCTGGTCTGTGTGACAGTAGGACTGGTCATTGGCCTGTCTGTGTGATAGTAAGACTGGTCACTGGCCAGGCTATATGACAGTAGTGCTGGTTACTGACCGTTCTCTCTGACAGTAGGGGTGGTTACTGGCCGTTCTGTGTGACAGCAGGGTAGGTCACTAGCCGGTATGTTTGACATTAAGGGTGGTTACTGGCCGGTCTGTGTGACAGTAAGGATGGTTACTTGCCGGTCTGTGTGACAGTAGGGCTGGTCAATAGCCGGTCTGTGTGAAAGCAGGGCTAGTTACTCGCCGGCTGGCTACTGGCTGGTCTGATTGACAGTAGTGCTGGTTACTGGCCGGTCTGTATGACAGTCGGGATGGTCAATAGCCGGTCTGTGTGAAGTAGTGCTGGCTACTCGCCGGTCTGTGTGATAGTAAGGCTGGTTACTGTCCGGTCTGTGGGACAGTAGTGCTGGTTTCTGGCCGGTTTGTGTAACAGCAGAGCTGGTTACATTCGGATCTGTGTGGCAGTAGGTCTGGTCACTGGCCGGTCTGTGTGACAGTAAGACTGGTTACTGGCCAGTCTGTGTGACAGTCGTGCTGGTTACTGGCCGGTCTCTGTAACAGTAGGGGTGGTTACTGGCTGTTCTGTGTGACTGCAGTGTGGGTCACTGGCCGGTATGTTTGACAGTAAGGGTGGTGACTAGCCGGTCTGTGTGACAGTAGGGGTGGTTACTGGCCGGTCTGTGTGACAGTAGGGCTGGACACTGGCAGGTCTGTGTGAAAGTAGTGGTGGTTACTCGCCGGTCTGTCTGACAGTAAGGCTGGTTACTGGCTGGTCTGATTGACAGTAGTGCTGATTACTGTCCGATCTGTGTGACAGTAGGGGTGGTTACTGGCCGGTCTGTGTGACAATAGGGCTGGTTATTGGTCGGTCTCAGTGACAGTAAGACTGGTTGCTGGCCGGTCTCAGTGACAGTAGGTCTGGTTACTGGCTGGTCTCTGTGACAGTAAGGCTGGTCACTGGCCTGTCTGTGTGACAGTAGGACTGGTTACTGGCCGGTCTGTGTGACATTAGGGGTGGTTACTGGCCGGTCTGTTTGAGACTAGGGCTGGTCAGTGGCCGCTCTCTGTGACAGTAGGGCTGGTCTCTGGCCAGTCTATTTGACAGTAAGAGTGGTTAATGGCTGGTCTGTGTGACAGTAGTCGTGGTCACTGGCCGATCTGTGTGACATTAGGGCTGGTCACTGGCCGGTCTGTGTGACAATAGTGGTGGTTACTTTCCGGTCTGTGTGATAGTAGGGATGATTACTGGCCGGTCTGTGTGACAGTAGGGCTGGTTACAGGCCGATCTGTGTGACAGTAGGGGTGGTTACCAGCCTGCCTATGTGACAGTAGAGTTGGTTACCGGCCGGTCTGTGTGACAGTAGTGCTGGTTACTGGCCGGTCTGTTTGTCAGTAGGGCTGGTTACTGGCTGGTCTGATTGACAGTAGTGCTGATTACTGTCCGATCTGTGTGAAAGTAGGTCTGGTTCCTGGCCGGTCTGTGTGACAATAGGGCTGGTTACTGGCCGGTCTCAGTGACAGTAAGGCTGGTCACTAGCCGGTCTGTGTGACAGTGGGACTGGTTCCTGGCCGGTCTGTGTGACAGTAGTGCTGGTTACTAGCCGGTCTGTGTGACAATACGGGTAGTTACTCGCCGCTCTATATGACTGCAGGGCTAGTCACTGGGCGGTCCGTGTGATAGTAGGGCTGGTCACTGGCCGGTCTGTTTGACAGTAAGTATGGTCACTGGTCGGTCTGTGTGAGAGTAGTACTTGTAACTGGCCGGTCTGTGTGACAGTAGGGTTGATTACTGGTTGGTCTCTGTGATAGTATTGCTGGTTACTGGCCGGTCTGTGTGACAGTAAGGCTGGTTACTGGCCGGACTCTGTGACAGTAGGGGTGGCTGCCAGCCTGCCTGTGTGATAGTAGGGGTGGTTAATGGCAGGTCTGTGTGAAAGTAGTGCTGGTTACTCGCCGGTCTGTGTGATAGTAAGGCTGGTTACTGGCTGATCTGATTGACAGTAGTGCTGGTTACTGGCCGGTCTGTATGACAGTCGGGATGGTTACTGGCTGGTTTGTGTGACAGTAGGACTGGTCATTGGCCTGTCTGTGTGACAGTAAGACTGGTTACTGGCCAGTCTATATGACAGTAGTGCTGGTTACTGTTCGTTCTGTCTGACAGTAGGGGTGGTTACTGGCCGTTCTGTGTGACAGCAGGGTAGGTCACTAGCCGGTATGTTTGACATTAAGGGTGGTTATTGGCCGGTCTGTGTGACAGTAAGGATGGTTACTTGTCGGTCTGTGTGACAGTAGGGCTGGTCAATAGCCGGTCTGTGTGAAAGTAGTGCTGGTTACTCGCCGGTCTGTGTGATAGTAACGCTGGTTACTGGCTGGTCTGATTGACAGAAGTGCTGGTTACTGGCTGGTCTGTGTGACAGTCGGGATGGTTACTGGCCGGTCTGTGTGACAGTAGTGCTGGTTACTGGCCGGTATGTGTGAAAGAAGGGCTGGTGTCTGGCCGGTCTGTGTGACATTAAGTCTGGTTACTTGCCGGTTTGTGTGACAGAAGTGGTGGTTTCCTGCCTGCCTGTGTGACAGCAGGGTAGGTCACTAGCCGGTATGTTTGACAGTAAGGGTGGTTACTGGCTGGTCTATGTGATAGTAAGGCTGGTTACTGGCTGGTCTGATTGACAGTAGTGCTGGTTACTGGCCGGTCTGTGTGACAGTCGGGATGGTCACTGGCCGGTCTGTGACAGTAGTGCTGGTTACTTGCCGGTCTGTGTGACAGTAGGGCTGGTCAATAGCCGGTCTGTGTGAAAGTAGTGCTGGTTACTCGCCGGTCTGTGTGATAGTAAGGCTGGTTACTGTCCGGTCTGTGTGACAGTAGTGCTGGTTTCTGGCCGGTTTGTGTAACAGTAGAGCTGGTTACATTCGGATTTGTGTGGCAGTAGGTCTGGTCACTGGCCGGTCTGTGTGACAGTAAGACTGGTTACTGGCCAGTCTGTGTGACAGTCGTGCTGGTTACTGGCCGGTCTCTGTAACAGTAAGGGTGGTTACTGGCTGTTCTTTGTGACAGCAGTGTGGGTCACTGGCCGGTATGTTTGACAGTAAGGGTGGTTACTAGCCGGTCTGTGTGACAGTAGGGGTGGTTACTGGCCGGTCTGTGTGACAGTAGGGCTGGTCACTGGCCGGTCTGTGTGAAAGTAGTGGTGGTTACTCGCCGGTCTGTGTGACAGTAAGGCTGGTTACTGGCTGGTCTGATTGACAGTAGTGCTGATTACTGTCCGATCTGTGTGACAGTAGGGGTGGTTACTGGCCGGTCTGTGTGACAATAGGGATGGTTACTGGCTGGTCTCAGTGACAGTAAGACTGGTTGCTGGCCGGTCTCAGTGACAGTAGGTCTGGTTACTGGCTGGTCTCTGTGACAGTAGGGCTGGTCACTGGCCGGTCTGTGTGACAGTAGGACTGGTTACTGGCCGGTCTGTGTGACATTAGGGGTGGTTACTGGCCGGTCTGTGTGAGACTAGGGCTGGTCAGTGGCCGCTCTCTGTGACAGTAGGGCTGGTCTCTGGCCAGTCTATTTGACAGTAAGAGTGGTCAATGGCCGGTCTGTGTGACAGTAGTGGTGGTTACTGGCCGATCTGTGTGACATTAGGGCTGGTCACTGGCCAGGCTGTGTGACAATAGTGCTGGTTACTGTCCGGTCTGTGTGACAGTAGGGATGATTACTGGCCGGTCTGTGTGATAGTAGTGTTGGTTACTGGCCGGTCTATGTGACAGTAGGGCTGGTTACAGGCTGGTCTCTGTGACAGTAGGGGTGGTTACCAGCCTGCCTATGTGACAGTAGAGTTGGTTACCGGCCGGTCTGTGTGACAGTAGTGCTGGTTACTAGCCGGTCTGTGTGACAATAGGGGTAGTTACTCGCCGCTCTGTATGACAGCAGGGCTAGTCACTGGCCGGTCTGTGTGATAGTAGGGCTGGTCACTGGCCGGTCTGTTTGACAGTAAATATGGTCACTGGTCGGTCTGTGTGAAAGTAGTACTTGTAACTGGCCGGTCTGTGTGAGAGTAGGGTTGGTTACTGGCTGGTCTCTGTGATAGTATTGCTTGTTACTGGCTGGTCTGTGTGACAGTAGGGCTGGTTACATGCCGATCTGTGTGACAGTAAGGCTGGTTAGTGGCCCGTCTGTGTGACAGTAGTGCTTAATACTGGCCTGTCTGTGTAAAGTAGGACTGGTCACTGGCCGATCTGTGTGACAGTAGGACTGGTTACTGGCCTGTCTGTGTGACAGTAGTGATGGTTACTAGCTGGTCTCTGTGACAATTCGTGTGGTTACTCGCCGTTCTGTGTGACAGCAGGGCTGGTCACTGGCCGGTCTGTTTGACAGTAGGGCTGGTCACTGGCCGGCCTGTTTGACAGTAGGGGTGGTTACTGACCGATCTGTGTGGTAGTAGGGGTGGTTACTGGCCGGTCTGTGTGACAGTAAGGCTGATCAATGGCCGGTCTATGTGAAAGTAGTGCTGGTTACTGACCGGTCTGTGTGACAGTAAAGCTGATGACTGGCTGGTCTGTGTGATAGTAGTGCTGGTTGCTGGCGGGTCTGTGTGACAGTAGGGCTGGTTACTGGCAGGAATGTGTGAAAGTAAGGGTCGTTATCAGCCTGCCTGTGTGACAATAGGGTTGGTTAATGGCCGGTGTCTGTGACAGTATTGCTGGATACTGGCCGGTCTATATGACAGTAGAGTTGGTTACTGGCCGGTCTCTGTGACATTAGGGCTGGTTACTGGACAGTCTGTGTGACAGTATGGCTGGTTACTGGCCGTTCTGTTTGGCAGTAGGGCTGGTCCCTGGCCGGTCTGTGTGACAGTAGTGCTAGTTACTGTCTGGTCTGTGTTACAGTAGGGCTGGTCACTGGCCGGTCTGTTTGACAGTAGGGCTGGTTATCGGCTAGCCTGTGTGACAGTAGTGCTGGTTACTGGCCGGTCTGTGTGACAGTAGGGTTGGTTTCTGGCCGGTCTGTGTGACAGTAGGGCTTGTTACTTGCCGGTCTGTGTGACAGTGGGGCTGATCAATGGCCGGTCTGTGTGACAGTAGTGCTGGTTACTGGCCGGTCTGTGTGACAGTAGGGGTGGTGATCTGACTGCTTGTATGAGAGAAGGGCTTGTTACTGGCCGGTCTGTGTGACAGTGGTGTTGGTTACTAACACGTTTTTTTGACAGTAGGGCTGGTTACTGGCCGGTCTGTGTGAAAGGAGAGCCAGTTACTGGCCGGTCTATGTGACATTTGAGCTGCTTACTGGTCGGTCTATGCGACAGTAGGACTTGTTACTGGCCAGTTTGTGTGACAGAAGGACTGGTCATTGGCCGGTCTCTGTGACAGAAGAGTTGGTTACTGGAAGGTCTTTGTGAAAGAAGGGATGGTTACCAGCCTGGCTGTGTGACAGTAGGGCTGGTTACTGGCCCGCCTGTGTGACAGTAGTGCTGATTACTGGCCGGTCTGTGTGACGGGCTGGTTTATGGCCGGGCTGTGTGACTGTAGGGTTGGCTACTGGCCGGGCTGTGTGACAGTAGGGCTTCTTACTGGCCGGTCTCTGTGACAGTAGGGCTGGTCAATGGCCGGTCTGTGTGACAGTAGTGCTGGTTACTGGCCGCTCTGTGGGAAAGCAGGGCTGCTTCCTGGCCAGTCTCTGTGACAGTAGGGGTAGTTACCCGATTGCCTGTGTGAAAGAAGGGCTGGTTACTGGCCGGTCTTTGTGACAGTAGGGCTGGTTACTGGACCGTCTGTGTGACAGTAGTGCTAGTTACTGGCCGTTTTGTGTGACAGTAGGGGTGGTTACTGACCGGTCTGTGTGACAGTAGGGGTGATTACCGGATTCCCTGTGTGACTGTAGGCCTGGTTACTGGCCGGTCTGTGTGACAGTAGGGCTGGTTACTGGCCGGTCTGTGTGACAGTAAGGCTGGTTACTGGCCGGTCTTTCTGACAGTAGGGCTGGTCACTGGCCGGTCTGTGTGACAGTAAAGCCGGTTACTGGCCGGTCTGTGTGAGAGTAGGGCTGGTTACTGGCGGGTCTTTGACAGTAGGGCTAGTTACTAGCCGGTCTGCGTGACAGTGAAGCTGGTTACTGGCCGGTCTGTATGACACAAGGGCTGGTTACTGGTCGGTCTATGTGACAACAGAGCTGTTTACTGGCCTGTGTATGTGAAAGTAGTGCTGGTTAATGGCCGTTCTGTGAGACAGTAGAGCAGGTTACTGGCCGGTCTCTGTGACAGTAGGGCTAGTCACTGGCCTGTCTGTGTGACAGTAAGGCTGGTTATTGGCCGGCTAGTGGTACAGTAATGCTGGTCTCTGGCCGGTCTGTGTGAGAGTAGAGCTGGTTACTAGCTGATCCCTGTGACAGTAGGGCTGGTTACTGTTCGGTCTGTGTGACAGTAGGACTGGTCACTGGCCGGTCTCTGTGACTGTAGGGCTGGTAACTGGCCGATATTTGACAATAGAGCTGATTACAAGCCGGTCTGTGTGACATTATTGCTGGTTACTGGCCGGTCTGTGTGACAGCAAGACTGGTTACTGGTCAGTCTGTGTGACGATAGAGCTGGTTACTGACCGGTCTGTGTGACAGTAGGACTGGTCACTGGCCGGTCTGTGTGACAGTAGGACTGGTTACTGGACGGTCATTCTGACAGTAGGACTGGTTACTGGCCTGTCTGTGTGACATTAAGGCTGGTCTCTGGCAGATCTGTGTGACAGTAGGGCTGGTTACTGGCCGGCTAGTGTTACAGTAATGCTGGTCTCTGGCTGGTCTGTGTGACAGTAGTGCTGGTTACTAGCCGATCTGTGTAAGAGTAGGGCTGGTTACCAGCCTGCCTGTGTGACAGTAGGGCTGGTTACTGTCCGGTCTCTGTGACAGTATTGTTGGTTACTGGCCGGTCTGTGTGGCAGTTGGGCTGGTTACTGGCCGGTTTCTGTGCCAGAGGGTTGGTTACTGGCCGGTCTGTTTGACAGGATGGGTTGTTACTGGCAGGTCTGTGTAACAGTAGGGTTGGTTACTGGCCGGTCTGTGTGACAGTAAGGCTGTTTACTGGCCAGTCTGTTTGACAGTAGGGCTGGTTACTGCCCAGTCTGTTTGACAGTAAGGCTGGTTACTGGCCTTTCTTTGTGACAGTAGGACTGGTTATTGTCTGGTCTGAGTGACAGTATTGCCGGTTACTGGCCGGTCTATGTGACAGTAGGGCTGCTTACTGGCGAGTCTCTGTGACATTAGGGGTAGTTACCGGACTGCCTGTGTGACAGAAGGACTGGTTACTGGCCGGTCTGGGTGAGAGTAGGGCTGGTTACTTGCCGGTCTGTGTGACAGTAGTGGTGGTTACCGGATGCCTGTGTGAGAGTACGTCTGGTTACTGGCTTGTCTCTGTGATAGTAGTGCTGGTTACTGGCCGGTCTTTGTGATAGTAGGGCTGGTTACTGGCCGGTCTATGTGACAGTATGACTTTTTACTGGCTGGTCTGTGTGAGAGTAGGTCTGGTCACTGGTCGGTCTATGAGACAAAAGTCCTGGTTACTAGCCGGTCTGTGTGACAGTCAGGATGGTTACTGGCCGGTCTGTGTGACAGTAGTGCTGGTTACTGGCCGGTATGTGTGAAAGTAGGGCTGGCCTCTGGCCGGTCTGTGTGACAGTAGGGCTAGTTGATGGCCTGTCTGTGTGACAGAAGTGGTGGTTACCAGCCTGCCTGTGTGACAGTAAGGCTGGTTGCTATCCGATCTGTGTGACATTAGTGCTGGTTACTGGCCGGTCTGTGTGACAGTAGGGCTGGTTACTGTCTAGTCTGTGTGACAGTAGGGCTGGTCACCGGCCGGTCTTTGTGACAGGAAGACTGGTTACTGGCTGGTCTGTGTGACAGTAGTGCTGGTTACTAGCCGTCTCCTTGACAGTAGGGGTGGTTACTGGACATTCTGTGTGACAGCAAGGTGGGTCACTGGCCGGTCTTTGTGACAGTAGGGCTGGTCACTGGCCGGTGTTTGACAGTAGGGGTGGTTACTGGCCGGTCTGTGTGACAGTAGGGATTGTTTCTAGCCGGTCTGTGTGACAGTAGTGCTGGTTACTGTCCGGTCTGTTTGACAGTAGGGCTGGTTACTGGCCGGTCTGTGTGACAGTATTGCTGGTTACTGGCCGGTTTCTGTGACAGTACGGCTGGTTATTGGCCGGTCTGTGTGATAGAAGGGCTGGTTACTGGCTGGTCTGTGTGACAGTAGGACTGGTTAATGGCCGGTCTGTGTGATATTAGTGCTAGTTACTAGCAGGTCTGTGTGACAATAGGGGTGATTACTCGCGGTTCTGGGTGACAGCAGGGCTGGTCACTGGCCGGTGTGTGTGACAGTAGTGCTGGTCATTGGCCGGTCTGTTTGACAGTAGGGGTGGTTACTGGGCGGTCTTTGTTACAGTAGGGGTGGTTACTAGCCGGTCTATGAGCCAGTAAGGCTGGTCATTGGCCGGTCTACGTGAAGATAGTGCTGGTTGCTGGCCGGTCTGTATGACAGTAGGGCTGGTTATTGGCTGGTCTCTGTGATTCAGTGCTGGTTACTGGCCGGTCTGTGTGACAGTAGGGCTGGTTACTGGCCGGACTGTGTGACAGCAGGGGTGGTTACCAGCCTCCCTGTGTGACAGTAAGGGTGGTTAATGGCCGGTCTGTGTGACAGTAGTGCTGATTACTGGCTGGTATATGTGACAGTAGGACTGGTTACTGGCCGGTCTGCGTGACATTAGGGCTGGTTACTTGCCGGTTTGTGTGACAGTATGGCTGGTTACTTGCCGGTCTCTTTGACAGTAGGGGTGGTCACTGGCCGGTCTGTGTGACTGCTGTGCTGGTTACCGGAGATCTTGTGACAGTAGGCCTGGTTACCGGCCAGTTTCAGTGACAGTAGGAGTTGTTATCGGACTGCCTGTGTGACGGAAGGGCTGGTTACTGGCCGGTCTGTGTGACAGTAATGCTGGGTTCTGGCCGGTATTTGTGACAGTAGGGCTGGTTACTGGCCGGTCCATGTGACAGGAGGGCTAGTTAATGACTGGTCTAATTGACAGTATGTCTGGTTGCTGGCCGGTTTGTGTTACAGTAGGACTTGTTACTGGCCAGTATATGTGACAGTAGTACTGGTTATTGGCCGGCCTGTGTGACAGTAGTGCTGGTTACTGGCCGGTCTGTGTGACATTAGGGCTGGTTTCTGTCCGGTCCGTGTGACAGTAGGGACTTTTACTGGCCGGTCTGTGTCAGAGTAGGGCTTGCTACTGGCCGGACTGTGTGAGAGTAGGTCTGGTCAATGGCTGGTCTGTGTGACAGTAATGCTGGTTACTGGTTGGTCTGTGTGACAGTAGGGGTGCTTACTGGCCAGGTTCTGTGACAGTAGGGGTGGTTACCCGACTGGCTGTGTGACAGAAGGGCTGTTTACTGGCTGGTCTGTGTGACAGTATTGCTGGTTACTGTCCGGTCTCTGTGACAGTGGTCTAGTTACTGGTCGGTCTGTGTGACAGTAGGTCTGGTTCCAGGCCTGTCTGTGTGACAGTAGGGGTCGTTATCGGACTCCCTGTGTGACAGTAGGCCTGGTTACTTGCCGGTCTCTGTGACAGTAATGCTGGTTACTGGCCGGTCTTTGTGACAGTAGGGCTAATTACTGGCCGGTCTGTGTAACAGTAGCGCTGGTTACTGGCCGGTCTATGTGACAGTAGGGCTGGTCACTGGCCGGTCTGTGTGACAGTAGGGCTTGTTACTTGACGGTCCGTGTTACAGTAATGCTGGTCTATGGCCGGTCTGGGTGACAGTAGTGTTGGTTACTGGTCGATCTGTGTGACAATGGGGCTGGTTACTGGCCGGTCAGTGTGACAGTAGTGCTGGTTACTGACCTGTCTGTGTGACAGAAGGACTGGTTACTGGCCGGTCTGTGTGACAGTAAGGCTGGTTTCTGGCAGGTCTTTGACAATAGGGCTTGTTACTAGCCAGTCTGTGTGACAATAGTGCTGGAAACTGGCCGGTCTATGTGACAGTAGGGCTTGTTACTGGCCGGTCTATGTGACAGTAGGAAAGGTTACTGGCCGGTCTTTGTGAGAGTAGGGCTGGTTACTGGCCGGTCTTTGACAGGGCTGGTTACTACACGGTCTGTGTGACACTAGTGCTGGTTACTGGCCCGTCTGTGTGACAGTAAGGCTTGTTACAGGTCGGCCCGTGTTACAGTAATGCTGGTCTCTGGTCGGTCTGGGTGACAGTAGTGCTGGTTACTGGTCGATCTGTCTGACAATGGGGCTGGTTACAGGCCGGTCTGTGTGACAGTAGTGCTGGTTACTGGCCGTTCTGTGTGACAGTAGGCAGGTTACGAGCCGGTTTGTGTGAGAGTAGGGCTGGTCACTTGCCAGTCTGTGTGACAGTAGGGATGGGTACAGGCCAGCTAGTGTTACAGTAATGCTGGTTACTGGCCGGTCTGTGTGACAGTAGTGCTGGTAACTGGCCGGTCTGTTTGACAGTGGGGCTGGTTACTGGCCGGTCTGTGCGTCAGTAGGGCTGGTTACTGGCCGGTCTATATGACAGTAGGACTGGTTACTGGCCGGTCTCTTTGACAGTAGGGGTGGTTACTGGCTGGTCTGTTTGACAGCAGGGGTAGTCACTGGCCGGTCTGTGTGACTGTAGGGCTGGTCACCGGCCAGTCTGTTAGACAGTAGGGGTGGTTACTGGTCGATTTATGTTAAAGTATGGGTGGTAATGGCCAGTCTGTGTGACAGTAGGGATTGTCACTGGCCGGTCTGTGTGACGATAGTGCTGGTTACTGGCCGGTGTGTGTGACATTAGTGATGGTTACTGGCCGGTCTCTTTGACAATAGGGCTGGTTACTGGTAGGTCTCCGCGACAGTGGGACTGGTTTCTTGTAGGCCTCTGTGAGAGCAGGGCTGCTTACTGGCCGGTCTTTTACAGTAGGGCTGGTTACCAGTCTGTCTGTGTGACAGTACTGATGGTTACGGGCTGGTCTGTGTGACAGTAGTGCTGGTTACCGGCCGGGTTGTGTGACAGTAGGGCTGGTTACTGGCAGGTCTGTGTGACAGTAGGGCTGGTTACTGGCCAGTCTGTGCGACAGTAGTGCTGGTTAATGGCCGGTTAGTGTGATAGTCGGGCTGGTTACTGGCTGGTCTGTGTGACAGTAGGGCTGGTCACTGGCCGGTGTCTGTCACAGTAGGGCTGGTTACTGGCCGGCTAGTTATACAGTAATGCTGGTCTCTGGCCGGTCTGTGTGACAGTAGTGCTGGTTACTGGCCGATCTGTGTGTCAGTAGGGCTGGTTACTGTCTGGTCTGTGTGAGAGTAGTGCTGGTAACTGGCCCGTGTGTGTGACAGTAGGACTGGTTACTGGCCTGTCTCTGTGACAGTAGAGCTGGTTACTGGCCGGTCTTCGACAGTATTGCTGGTTACTAGCCTGTCTTTTTGACAGCAGTGCTGGTTCCTGGCCGGTCTGTGTGACAGTAGGGCTGGTTACTGGCCGGTCGGTGTGACAGTAGGGATGGTTACAGGCCGGTATTTGTGACAGTAGGACTGGTCACTGGCCGGTCTGTCTGACAGTGGGACTGGTTACTGGCCGGTCTGTGGGACAGTAGGACTGGTTACTGGCCGGTCTGTGTGGCAGTAGGGCTGGTCTCTGGCAGGTCTCTGTGACAGTAGGGCTGGTTACTGGCCGTTAGTGTTACAGTAATGCTGGTCTCTGGCCGGTCTGTGTGACAGTAGTGCTTGTTACTGGCCGATCTGTGTGACAGTAGGGCTGGTTACCAGCCTGCCTGTGTGACTGTAGGGCTGGTTACTGTCCGATCTGTGTGAAAGTAGTGCTGGTTACTTGCCGGTCTGTGTGACAGTAGGGCTGGTTACTGGCCGGTTTTTGTGACAGTAGGTCTGGTTACTGGCCGGTCTGTGTGACAGTATGGGTGGTTACTAGCCGGTCTGTGTGACAATAAGGCTGGTTACTGGCTGGTCTGTTTGACAGTAGGGCTGGTTACTGGCCGGTCTGTGTGATAGAAGGGCTGGTTACTGGCCGGTCTGTGTGATAGTAGGGGTGGTTACTGGCTGGTCTGTTTGACAGCAGGATTGGTCACTCACCGGTCTGTGTGACTGTAGGGCTGGTCACTGGGAAGTCTGTTTGACAGTAGGGATTGTCACTGGCCGGTCTGTGCGACAATAGTGCTGGTTACTGGCCGGTGTGTGTGACATTAGTGATGGTTACTGGCCGGTCTCTTTGAGAATAGGGCTGGTTACTGGTCGGTCTGCGCGAGAGTGGGACTGGTTTCTTGCCGGCCTCTGTGAGAGCAGGGCTGCTTACTGGCCGGTCTTTTACAGTAGGGCTGGTTACCAGTCTGTCTGTGTGACAGTACTGATGGTTACGGGCTGGTCTGTGTGCCAATAGTGCTGGTTACTGGCCAGTCTGTGTGACAGTAGGGATGGTTACTGGTCAGTCTCTTTGACAGTAGGGCTGGTTACTGGCCGGTTTTTGTGACAGTAGGGCTGATTATTGCCCGATCTGTGTAACAGTAGGACTGGTTACTGGCCGGTCTGTGTGATAGCATGGGTGGATACTGGTCGGTCTGTTTGACACCAGGGCTGGTCACTGGCCGGTTCTTGTGACTGTAAGGGTGGTCACTGGCTATTCTGTTTGACAGTAGGGGTAGTTACTGGCCGGTCTGTGTGATAGTGGGGGTGGTTGCTCACCGGTCTCTGTGAGAGTACAAGCTGGACACTGGCCAGTCTGTGTGACAGTAGAGATGGTTACTGGCCGGTGTGTGTGACAGTAGTGCTGGTTACTGGCCGGTCTCTGTGACAGTAGGGCTGGTTACTGGGCGGTCTGTGTGACATTAGGACTGGTTACTGGCCGGTCTCTGTGACATTAGGGCCTGTTACTGGCCGGTCTCTGTGATAGTAGGGCTGGTTAATGGCCGGACTTTGTGACAGTACGACTGGTTACTGGCCGGTCTCTGTGACAGTAGGAGTGGTTAGTGGCCGGTCTGTGTGACTGTAAGGCTGGTTTCTGGCCGGTCTGTGGGACAGTAGGTCTTGATACTTGCCGGTCTGTGTGACAGTAGGGCTGGTTACTGGCCGGTCTTTGACAATAGGGCTGGTTACTAGCCGGTCTCTGTGACAGTAGTGCTGGTTAATGGCCGGTCTGTGTGACAGTAGGGCTGGTTACTGGCTGGTCTGCGTGACAGTAGGGCTGGTTACAGGCCAGTCTGTGTGACAGTGGTGCTGGTTACTGGCCGGTCTGTGTGACAGTAGTGCTGGCTACTGGCCGGTCCGTGTGACAGAAGGGGTGGTTACCGGACTGCCTGTGTGACAGTTGGCCTGGTTACTGGCGGGTCTCTGTGACGGTAGTGCTGGTTACTGTCGGCCTGTTAGACAGTAAGGCTGGTCATTGTCCGGTCTATGCGACAGTAGGGCTGGTTACTGGCCGGCCTTGTTACAGTAATGCTGGTCTCTGGCCGGTCTGTGTGACAGTAGTGCTGGTTACTGGCTAGTCTGTGTGACAGTAGAGGTGCTTACTGGTCGGTCTGTGTGACAGTAGAGATGGTTACTTGCCGGTCTCTGTGACAATAGGGGTGGTTACTGGCCGGTCTTTGTGACAGTAAGGTTGGTTACTGGACGGTCTTTTTTACAGTAGGGCTGGTTACTGGCCGGTCTGTGTGACAGTAAGGCTAGTTACTGGCCGGTCTGTGTGACAGTAGGACTGCTTACTGGTCGGTCTGTGTGACAGTAGGGTCTCCGGCAGGTCTGTGTGACAGTAGGGCTGGTTACTGGCCTCCTGTGTTACAGTAATGCTGGTCTCTGGCCGGTCTGTGTGACAGTATAGCTGGTTATTGGCCGATCTGTGTGAAAGTAGGGCTCGTTTCCAGCCTGCCTGTGTGACAGTAGGGCTGGTTACTGTCAGGTCTGCGTGACAGTAGTGCTGGTTACTGGCCGGTCTGAGTGACAGTGGGGCTGGTCACTGGCCAGTCTTTGTGACAGTAGGAATGGTCACTGGACGGTCTGTCTGACAGTAGGGCTGGTTACTGGCTGGCCTATGTTACATAATGTTGGTCTGTGGCCGGTTTGTGTGACAGTAGTGCTGGTTACTGGCCGATCTGCTTGACAGTAGGGCTGGTTACTGGCCTGTCTGTGTGACAGGATTGCTGGTTACTGTCCGGTCTGTGTGACAGTAGGGCTGGTTACTGGCCGCTTTGTGTGACAGTAGGGCTGGTTACTGGCCGGTCTTTAACAGTAGGGCTGGTTACTAGCCGGTCTGTGTGATGGTAGTGCTGTTTACTGACCTGTCTGTGTGACAGTGGTGCTGGTTACTGGCCAGTCTGTGTGACAGTAGGACTGGTCACTGGCCGGTCTGTGTGACAGTAGGACTGGTTACTGGCAGGTCTGTGTGACAGTAGGGCTGCTCTCCGGTAGGTCTATGTGGCAGTAGGGTTGGTTATTGGCCTTCTGTGTTACAGTAATGCTGGTCTCTTGCCGGTCCGTGTGACAATAATGCTGGTTACTGGCCAATCTGTGTGATAGTAGTGTTGGTTACCTGCCTGCCTGTGTGACTGTAGGGCTGGTTACTGTCCGGTCTGTGTGACTTTAGTGCTGGTTACTGGCCGGTCTGTGTGACAGTAGGGCTTGTTACTGGCCGGGTTCTGTGATAGTAGGGCTGGTTACTGGCAGGTCTGTGTGATAGTATGGGTGGTTACTGCCCGGTCTGTGTGACAGTAAGGCTGGTGACTGGCCGGTCTGTGTGACAGTAGGGCTGGTTACTGGCCGGTCTTTGTGACAGTAGGACTGGTTACTAGCCGGTCTGTGTGACAGTAGGGGTGGTTACTGGCTTATCTGTTTGACAACAGGTCTGGTCACTAGCCAGTTTGTATGACAGTAGGGCTGGTCACATGCCAGTCTGTTTGACAGTAGGGGTGGTTACTGGCCGATCTCTGTGACCGTAGGGGTGTTAATGGCCGGTCTGTGTGACAGTAGGGCTGGTCACTGGCTGGTCTGTGTGACAATAGTGCTGGTTACTGGCTGGTCTGTGTGACAGTAGAATTGGTTACTGGTCGGTCTGTGTGACAGTAGGGATGGTTACTGGCCGGTCTCTGTGACAATAGGGGTGGTTACTGGCCGGTCTGTGTAACAGTAAGGTTGGTTACTGGCCGGTCTTTTTTACAGTAGGGCTGGTTACTGGCCGGTCTGTGTGACAGTAAGGCTAGTTACTGGCCGGTCTGTGTGACAGTAGGACTGCTTACTGGTCGGTCTGTGTGACAGTAGGGTCTCCGGCAGGTCTGTGTGACAGTGCGGCTGGTTACTGGCCTCCTGTGTTACAGTAATGCTGGTCTCTGGCCGGTCTGTGTGACAGTAGAGCTGGTTATTGGCCGATCTGTGTGAAAGTAGGGCTCAATTCCAGCCTGCCTGTGTGACAGTAGGGCTGGTTACTGTCCGGTCTGCGTGACAGTAGTGCTGGTTACTGGCCGGTCTGTGTGACAGTAGGGCTGGTTACAGGCCGGTTTCTGTGACAGTATGGGCGGTTACTGGCCGGTCTGTGTGACAGTATGGGTGGTTACTGGCCGGTCTGTTTGACAGTAGGGCTGGTTTCTGGTCGGTCTGTTTGACAGTAAGTCTGGTTACTGGCCGGTTTGTGTGACACTAGGGCTGGTTATTGGCTGGTCTGTGTGACAGTATGACTGGTTACTGGCCTGTCTGTGTGACAGTAGGGGTGGCTGCTGGCTGGTCTGTTTGACAGCAGGGCTGATCACTGGCCGGTCTGTGTGACAGTAGGGCCGGTCACTGACTAGTCTGTTTGACAGTAGGGTCTGTTACTGGCCGATCTGTGACAGTAGGGGTGGTTAATGGCTAGTCTGTGTGACAGCAGGGCTGGTTAATGGTTGGTCTGTGTGACAATAGGGGTGGTTACTGGCCGGTCTGTGTGACAGCAAGGCTGGTTACTGGCAGGTCTCTTTTACAGTAGGGCTGGTCACTGACCAGTCTGTTTGACAGTAGGGTCTGTTACTGGCCGATCTCTGTGACAGTAGGGGTGGTTAATGGCCAGTCTGTGTGACAGAAGGGCTGGTCACTGGCCTGTCTGTGTGACAATATTGCTGGTTACTGGCCGGTCTGTGTGAGAGTAGGGGTGGTTACTGGCCGGTCTGTGTGACAGTAGGGCTGGTTAATGGCTGGTCTGTGTGACAATAGGGGTGGTTACTGGCCTGTCTGTGTGACATCAAGGCTGGTTACTGTCCGGTCTCTTTTACAGTAGGGCTGGTTACTGGCCGGTCTGTGTGACAGTAGGGCTGGTTACTGGTCGGTCTGTGTGACAGTAGCGGTGGTTACTGGCCGGTGTTTGACACCAGGGCTGGCCACTAGCCGGTCTGTGTGACAGTAGGGCTTGTCACTGGCCAGTCTGCTTGACAGTAGGGGTGGTTACTGGCCTGTCTGTGTGACATTAGGGGTGGTTACTGGCCGTCTGTGTGAAAGTAGGGTTGGTAACTGGCCGGTCTGTGTGATGATAGTGCTGGTTACTGGCCGGTCTGTGTGACCGTAGGGATGGTTACTGGCCGGTATGTGTGACAGTAGTGCTGGTACTGGCCGGTCTGTGTGACAGTAGGGCTGGTTACTGGCCGATCTGTGTGACAGTAGGACTGGTTACTGGCCTGCCTGTGTGACAGTAGGGCTGGTTACTGGCCGGTCTGTGTTACAGTAGGGCTGGTTACTGGCCGGTCTTTGTGACGGTAGGGCTGGTGACTGGCCGGTCTGTGTGACACTAGGGCTGGTTACTGGCCGGTCTGTGTGACAGTAGGGCTGGTTACTGGCCGGTCTTTGTGACAGTAGGGCTGGTGACTGGCCGGTCTGTGTGACACTAGGGCTGGTTACTGGCCGGTCTGTGTGACAGTAGGGCTGGTTACTGGCCGGTCTGTGTGACAGTAGGACTGGTTACTGGCCTGCCTGTGTGACAGTAGGACTGGGTACTGGCCTGTCTGTGTGACAGTAGGGCTGGTCTCTGGCCGGTCAGCTCTGCTTCACTAGTATACAGTGACGATGTTATGATTAAATTCCACAAAAGCTATTTTAGGGGAAGCCGATTTTTTCACCCCTCTGTTTTATGGGAATATGATTTTTTTTCTCACTTCTTATAAATATGAATTTGAGATATCCACTCGTTTATATGAGAAAGAAAAATATAATTTTACGAAGTAGGAAAAAATGTTTTATAAATGGACTAATTGGTTTTGAATGATGAAATTTTCATCTCTCACTAAGGTATAGTGTTAAAGATCAGAAAGAAATCTAACATTTTTCATTTATTCAATTCTTTTCTCTAATGTTTACACAATAGTCTTATTGTGACAAGATCTTTGACATCGAGGATGTTAAATGACATTTGTACTGCACGGGGAGGGAATTCTTCACTCGTGAACCCACTTCTTGAATTTTCCCTACAAGCACACTGCTCCTGAGACATGATTATAATATCCACTTTCAAAATTTTATCAGTCAGTTCATTCTATTCATCTTCCATTCTTATACTACAAAAGTCCATATCTATTTATCTTTTTCATAATTTTCTTTCTCAATTTCATTTTATGGTCTGTGGGTGTTCTGTCTTTGTATCTTGTTGACGTCTTCAAACTGAGTTAAAAGCCTTATGGTGTAGTAAGGTCACTCCTTAATTTGTGTTTACACAATTCATCAAAGTCAATGGGCCCATAGATATCTCTGGTTTTCTACGAATCGTCGACAGATACGCGTAGGAAAAGTGACAGCCAGCGAAACGAATTTTCTCTAGGCACCAATCGCACACACATTGTAATTGTGTATCATTTTTATATCTATTTCTTTTATTACACTATAAAAATTGTGTTTTCAAATATCTAAAAATGTGTATTCAGAATGCAGAACATTTATATCATGTATCCAGAAAGATATGTTCAGACCGTCAACTGACCCTCGAACGAAAATAAACATTCAAGAGAGAGCGGCAGCAGACATCACAATGGATATCTGGATTTTTTCTGTAGCCATGGTTTTACCTAAAGCCTTTTCGTTTTCTTCCTTTTCCTCTCAACTGTTGTACACACTCAGGCAGTTTAGTGAGGCAACAATCATCAGGAATTAATTATTCAGGCTCCATTACGGCTGACCGTTTGTTTACACTAGAATCGCTAGACTGGGACGGTGGTTCTCGTTGCAGTGTGATCAAAACGGATGGGCGGGGAAAATCCAACCCACAGACAACTGTGTATCACATTAGTATCTATGTCTAGTGTTGACATACGCACCTTTACTATTCACTCGGGCAGGCCAGTGACCAGCAATTTGTCACTCGTTAGTGACACCAGTCTGTAGTTCAGCGTCTGTTCCGGCCTCTTTTCTTGTAGAGAGGTAAGACATTTACCCTTTTCCATTCCCTCGGCCCTTTGTGAGTCAAGCCATTTTAGTATTCTAAATGTTATCATCTTTTCGAGCTATATCGATAATTTCCAAAACCTGCTCCCTATTTTATCTCTACAGTGTTTTCCACTGCGAAAGTAAATTCAAAACTTGTTATTCATTTCATTACATATCCTTACAACATCCTCTACAAATATTCCCTCTGAATCCCTAAGATTGATGAGCCTGCACCTTAACTGAAATTTGACTCCTTATGAATATGTGACAAAGTTTTGGATTCTCTTCTGCCTTGTCCTTCTTTTCAAAGTTTGTTTGTTCCTGCTCTCTTACCCTGCAATCCTCATTCCTTGCTCCCTTATACCTTGCGAAAGCTGGCTGGCTACTGTACCGTTTGTATCTTCGTCACTGCACATTTTGAAGTTTGCTTTTGGTATCTTTTATGAAACCTTTATTTCCTCTTTCTCACCATCCTTTGAGTATCAAGGGCTTGAGTTACCATTGTTTTTAGTCCTTCACTGCAAATTTCAAAGTACCTCTCACCATAAGACCCTGGTTCATGTCTGCTGATCTCCATGTTCCAATCTACATTACCATAGAAACTATTGAAGTTTGCGTAGTTTCAGCGATTATGTCTCATCTTTTTGTCTTGTTTCACCTTTTCTCTTTTAAAGGCCTCGTTACCATATAGTCAGCCTCGAGCACTAGAAGCTCGATTCTTCCAAATGGTATGTATATGATATATAAGATTCTCAATATTCATGCTAATATTTGTGAAGAAATCATCTAATATTAATGGTGTATCTGTGTATCATTCCATCACATCCTAGTGTGCTCACCTACATGCTAGTGGATTTCCTTGTGTATATTCTAAACATTTGTCTCTAAGACTCCCTGTCGGCACAAGAATCAATATTTTCCCAATCAGTCTCTTGATAATTGAAAACTCAGTTAGTGCTTTATATCTCTGCGAAGTGAGTGTTTCACTACTTTATGTGCCTTCGCGACTGTTCCTTCACTGTTATCATTGTACATTTGTTCTGGATTGTTGCATTTGCTTGGAGCTTTATGTTATAGCAACACCATTATGCTTTTCCTTTCTGCGTTCACTTTTCCCATTTTGTATTGTCTAAATAGGTCATCTTCTAAGTTTTCATGAAACTTAAGGCTATCTTTTATTAAGATGGCCGATCCTCTCATTTTTTGACGTCTTTCTCCTGTACTATCATGTATCCCTCTGGGCAGAATAGAAACTTGCATTCCACAACCTCAACACTATCAGATGCACTTATCTTATATGGTCCCTGAATTCCAGCTCTTTACCACGGACTATTGATCCATCAACATTTTAATACATTACTTGTAGTCTGACATTACCATCTCCTCACACTTCAGTCCTCTCTGCAGTGCTAAAGGGGCTGCACAATCCTCTTGCCTTGTGTGGCGTCTCCAGTTCTTTGTTTTCTGACTGTACAGTTTGATTTTCTCCTTCTCTTCCTTTAAGTTATAGCATCTAATGAATATTCCACTGAATTTTGCCTTGCCTTTAAGAATCTTAGCTTTCCTAAGCACTTACTGACTTGATTATTTCCAGTTAAACGTAACTATAACTGGTCCCCCCGTCACGTCTTAATTATACCCATTGATTCTTCTTTCTTTTATCAGGGAAATTGCCCCCGGCAGGCCCACAGCTCCGGCAATCTTTGAAAAAGCATTTGCTCCTTCTCTCATTTTTTTTCAACTGGTGGAATTTTTATTCCAAGCCAAAAGACATTCAGTGATTAACGTCTATCACCCTCCTACTTCGCTAGTGTTTCTAATTTGTGTCACCCACTTTACAGCTAGATCCTTCTGCGTAGAAGTATCAACCTCTGTGTCTCTCAGTCTATCATCTCTCTTCTAGTGGTAAGCCCTGGTTGTGTAGGGTCTGTGGGTCTGTAGTTTCTCCAAACCTTACATCAACTTGCCCTGAAACTTTCCTTATTGCTTCATCTTTGACAGTGCATGTTGTTCTTACAGTCGCTCCACTTAATTTCCTCTGTACTTCTTTTTGTGTAGCACTCGGGTTTATGTTCCTCTGCATTACTTCTCATGCTCTGCGTCTGCTGACCTGGTGCCAAAATAATTCATTCTAAATCTCCCTGCCCACTGATGTCAATTGATTCTGTGTGTGTTTTTGTTCTTTCATCTACTAAATAGCCACCGATATTGCAAAATATGCTCTTCCCTGCCCTCTATTGTCAATAGATTCTTGATGTAGTTTAGTCTTTTCCTCTTGCTGAACAGCTGCCGATATTACTTCTGCACCTCCCTGCCCACTAGAGCCAATTTATTTTAAATGAGTTTTTGTCCTTTCATCTAAGTCACTAGCCTCTAAGTACATTGAGAAAAAGCCCATCAGACTTATTTTCTTTCAAATGGCTTCATTATCTTGTGATTTTGTATCTTCCGAATTCTCTCTACTAAAGTGATCTCTGTTCATACTCAAAAACTTTACTTCTCACAGTCTACAAGTTCCTCTCTCATCTCATGACTCCCTTCACCATCCTTGAAATGGTTTTTGTCTTCTTTTTTTTCCAACTCTAGTACTAACTGTGTTGTCCTCTGGTCTTTTACCTTGATAGTGTCTCATAACATCCCTATAACTCTGGTCTCTGGTGTTCTCATCTCCTACAGTCATCTCTCTGCAGATCTGGTTTCTTGGTCATTCTCATGATTAAGACAATACCTGACTCTCATGGCCCGGGTGGTGCTAGAGGTCTTACACCTTCCACCATGATATTACTAGCAGCAGTAACGAAGCTCATTGGTTCAAAAATAGCCTCAAACATGAGGAGAAATTAAATCTTTAGCTGATGTGTCATGCCTTTTGATTACCCTTAAACACGAATCCCTTTTGTCAGTTCAGAGCTGCACTTTTATGCTATAACATTACTGCACTTATATACTTTAGGAATGTTATCCACTCACACTTATGTCTTGGGTATCCCTGAAATAGGAAAAAAATATTCATTAGATGTGGCGCTGTTAAACTGAATGTCTAAGGTTTCATGAGCTGTGGATCCTCCGAAAACTTGAAAGAAACAGCGATCACTGACCCAGGCTCTTCACTGGTGAGAAGTTTGTCCTCTGGTACTGTGTGTGTGTGTGTGTGTGTATGTTTGTGTGTGTGTGTGTGTGTGTGTGTGTGTGTGTGTGTGTGTGTGTGTGTGTGTGTGTAAATAATTATCGATACATAGTTATCCATATGTAGTGTCCGAGAATGGGGCTTTACACTCAGTGGTCCTGATCTCTTGATCTTTCTCCACTGTCATAAAACTTTTTCCAACCTGTGTATGCTGGATACATTCAGAATTAAGCTTAGTACATTCGTCCATTACTCCTGTACCATAAAGTGCTTCTTGACATCTTTTTTCTTACAAGTTTCTTGGTTAATTTCATGTCACAGCCTCTGGTTGCTCTATCCTTGCCTCTTTCTATGAACTGTCCGTTACTGACATAAACAAACCGGTATGAAAACTTAAAAGTTGTGATCAGATCACCCTCTACTCTTCTTTCTTCCATTATAGACAAATTTGAGGTCTCTGACCTTTCCTTTCAATTTATGCCTTTTATTTTTGGTGGCATCTTTCCTGCCTTCCCTTCAACCTTATTCATTTGTTCTTTGTGCTTCTTTACGTGCGCTGGTCAAACTTGAGACCCATATTGTAGTTTTGGCTTTATTTAAGGTATGAAGAGCTTGATGAATACTTACTTGTACTTGAATACAATTCAATATTTGCCAGTTAACAGTTTTTCTTCTTTACTGTTCTCCTACTGTGGGACTTTAGTGATATGTTGAGGATGGTGACTCTCAATACCCTTGCATAGACAGATTTCTTCAATTTCCTGATTGATTACTGTCCATACTGAAGCCTTCTTTCCCCTGTATTGCATCCTCGGTATCTTACATTCACTGAGGCTGAATTCCACAACATTAACGAAGATTTGAATGATCCATGTTATCAAAACCCTCACAGGCACCAAAAATATGCTGCCCTCCACAATGACTACGGTCACAAGGCGACAGGAATTCAAACATGAACGAAACACATCCATAGAAACTTGAGCATGAAAAGATCCTCGTGAAATAAAGTTCCTTACGCGGTTTTGACGCAAATCGAATCTAACTGAGCCAAATGACGAGACAACGTTGAGAAGATTGTCTTGCATATCTATATTTGCAGAATCTCTTGTACTAGATATCCAGGAAATTTAGACATAAGGTTATTCATGTTGATGGTACATGGCATTCCAGCCCATGACTGTACTCTCACATGGCATCCCATATTATGACTAATGGAATCTGACATTTCACTTCATGACTGTTGTTGAAACATGACCGCCAATGTCATGGCTGTTGTGTCAACTGCATTCTGTCCCATGACTGTTTCTCATTAATGATTCTCCTTGTCATGAGTTGGAGCATATGTCACTCCATCTCATGGCTGTTATCAACACATGACATCCTCTGTCTCAAGACTCTGGGTGAATCATGTCACTCCATATCATAACTATTGTTGATACGTTACACTGACTCAGGGTTGTTACTGACACATGACACCTCATGTCATGACTCGACTGACACATGACGTTCCATGACTGAACTGTTGCTGACATATGACCCTCCATATCATGAGTCTTACTTACATACGACACTCCATGTGTTACTGGAGGTATCGAACTTTCAAGATGCTTCTGCAGTTGTCCATAGTCTCGACAGTGATTTGTTCTGGTTTACCTTCATTACATTTTTTTCAGGCAAAGATTCTACAGAAACGTTTGGTGTTGTTGTATTCTCGTTAGCAAGAATCTTTTTCTTTAAAAAAAATCTTATCAAGGAAGGATTTTCTATTTTGTAAATGATGGATGGTTTTGGTAGTCGTGTTCTGGTGATGTCAAGAAAATTAGTTTGCCAAACTTGGTTCGTTAGTGTCTGCATAGATAGACAGGCATTTCTGTGTTATCTCTGTCAGTAAAGTAGTGTTAAGAACCTTTTGTTGATGTACGTTGACTGTCTAGCAACTGTATTTCGTTTGTGGTAGCGGACTAAGACTACTTTCACTGATGTCAGATGTGATCTGCGACTTCTGTTACGTCTCATCAACATAGAGACAACGGGAACTGCCTTTCGTTGCTGCCAGTAAATACTAAGATGACAATTATTTCACTGTTTTCAAGGAAAATATACTGACACCTATGTTCCATTACTGGCTTAATTGTTAGAAAAGTTGGCAATTTTGTTCCGATATCAGAGGTAGACAGGCTTGACAACTGCTTTTACTTGTTGCCAGTAACGATGATTCGTCAGTCATACAAAAGCTAAAGCTCACCACATGGGAGAAAAGGGAGGGAGTGCTAGAGATAGAGTAAGGAATGAATGGAAACAATGAGAAACAAGAATAAATCAAGGAATGTGGCGAGAGACAAGATGAGGGACCATACTCATGGTGCTATAGGATGTCATCCTTATATCCAGGAGGGATGTAGGAAGGACCTCACTGCAGCAGCTGTCACCCTCTCAACACGAAACACGTGGCTGACGACCTGAGACACAGCTATCATATCCCCTGACTCTCGTCATACACAATGTTGTGGTAGAGGCGCGTGACCCTACTCTGAAAAGCTTCGCTCAGAGTTCGATTTGCAATGTCGTGTATGATTTATGGTTCTAAAGTATGTTGACGAAGGGCGACCTCTTCCCTGTGCGTCCTGGGATGCAGACGAGCGAACTTACTAACACCAGCCCGCAGTGTGTGGCGAGAGAAGAAAAAGGAATAAAACATAGACGTGTTGTAACAGACACCATCCTCTCCACACGACCTCTGTTCTCGTATCCCATGCTATACTGGACCAGCCATTCCCAGCCATCTCTCGCCTCAGCCTACGTCACCAGTGCTTAGGAGCACCACACCCTTGTAAGACCAGAAAAGTCCCATGGGAGTACTGGAGGACTGAGATGGTTCCCCAACCAACGCTAGGTATCTTCTCTTTACACGATAACCACGAGTCGCACTCCCAGTTTCTTGCAACAAGTGTATATATATATATATATATATATATATATATATATATATATATATATATATATATATATATATATATATATATATATATATATATATATATATATATATATATATATATATATATATATTTAATATATATATATATATATATATATATATATATATATATATATATATATATATATATATATATATATATATATATATATATATATATATATATATATATATATATACATATCTTTTTTTTTTTTCTTTTTGGTTTGTCGCTGTCTCCCGCGTTTGCGAGGTAGCGCAAGGAAACAGACGAAAGAAATGGCCCAACCCACCCCCATACAAATGTATATACATACGTCCACACACGCAAATATACATACATACACAGCTTTCCATAGTTTACCCCAGACGCTTCACATGCCCTGATTCAATCCACTGACAGCACGTCAACCCCGGTATACCACATCGATCCAATTCACTCTATTCCTTGCCCTCTTTTCACCCTCCTGCATGTTCAGGCCCCGATCACTCAAAATCTTTTTCACTCCATCTTTCCACCTCCAATTTGGTCTCCCACTTCTCCTCGTTCACTCCACCTCCGACACATATATCCTCTTGGTCAATCTTTCCTCACTCATTCTCTCCATGTGCCCAAACCATTTCAAAACATCCTCTTCTGCTCTCTCAACCACGCTCTTTTTATTTCCACAAATCTCTCTTACCCTTACGTTACTTACTCGATCAAACCACCTCACACCACACATTGTCCTCAAACATCTCATTTCCAGCACATCCATCCTCCTGCGCACAACACTATCCATAGCCCACTCCTCGCAACCATACAACATTGTTGGAACCACTACTCCTTCAAACGTTCCTTCAAAAAAAAATATATGTGTACGTGTAGGAAGAGAGGAAAGTAATTGGTTCTCAGTGAATGTAGGTTTGCGGCAGGGTGTGTGATGTCTCCATGGTTGGTTAATTTGTTTATGGATGGGGTTGTTAGGGAGGTGAATGCAAGAGTTTTGGAAAGAGGGGCAAGTATGAAGTCTGTTGGGGATGAGAGAGCTTGGGAAGTGAGTCAGTTGTTGTTCGCTGATGATACAGCGCTGTTGGCTGATTCATGTGAGAAACTGCAGAAGCTGGTGACTGAGTTTGGTAAAGTGTGTGAAAGAAGAAAGTTAAGAGTAAATGTGAATAAGAGCAAGGTAATTAGGTACAGTAGGGTTGAGGGTCAAGTCAGTTGGGAGGTAAGTTTAAATGGAGAAAAACTGGAGGAAGTAAAGTGTTTTAGATATCTGGGAGTGGATCTGGCAGCGGATGGAACCATGGAAGCGGAAGTGGATCATAGGGTGGGGGAGGGGGCGAAAATTCTGGGAGCCTTGAAGAATGTGTGGAAATCGAGAACATTATCTCGGAAAGAAAAATGGGTATGTTTGAAGGAATAGTGGTTCCAACAATGTTGTATGGTTGCGAGGCGTGGGCTATGGATAGAGTTGTGCGCAGGAGGATGGATGTGCTAGAAATGAGATGTTTCAGGACAATGTGTGGTGTGAGGTGGTTTGATCGAGTAAGTAACGTAAGGGTAAGAGAGATGTGTGGAAATAAAAAGAGCGTGGTTGAGAGAGCAGAAGAGGGTGTTTTGAAATGGTTTGGCACATGGAGAGAATGAGTGAGGAAAGATTGATCAAGAGGATATATGTGTCGGAGGTGGAGGGAACGAGGAGAAGTGGGAGACCAAATTGGAGGTGGAAAGATGGAGTGAAAAAGATTTTGTGTGATCGGGGCCTGAACATGCAGGAGGGTGAAAGGAGGGCAAGGAATAGAGTGAATTGGATCGATGTGGTATATATATATATATATATATATATATATATATATATATATATATATATATATATATATATATATATATATATATATATATATATATATATATATATATATATATATATATTTACTTATTTATTTATTTTCCTTTGTCGCTGTCTCCAGCGTTTGCGAGGTAGCACAAGGAAACAGACGAAAGAAATGGCCCAACCCACCCCCATACACATGTATGTACATACATGTCCACACACGCAAATATACATACCCATACATCTCAATATACACATGTATATACACACACAGACATCTACATATATACACATGCACACAATTCACATTGTCTGCCTTTATTCATTCCCATCGCCACCTCGCCACACATGGAATAACATCCACCTCCCCCCTCATGTGTGCGAGGTAGCGCTAGGAAAAGACAACAAAGGCCACATTCGTTCACACTCAGTCTCTAGCTGTCTTGCAATAATGCCCGAAACTACAGCTCCCTTTCCACATACAGGCCCCACACAACTTTCCATGGTTTACCCTAGACGCTTCACATGCCCTGATTCAATCCATTGAGAGCACGTCGACCCACGGTATACCACATCAATCCAATTCACTCTATTCCTTGCCTACCTTTCGCCCTGCTGCATGTTCAGGCCCCGATCACTCAAAATCTTTTTCACTCCATCTTTCCACCTCCAATTTGGTCTCCCACTTCTCCTCGTTCCCTCCACCTCCGACATATATATCCTCTTCGTCAGTCTTTCCTCACTCATTCTCTCCATGTGCCCAAACCATTTCAAAACACCCTCTTCTGCTCTCTCAGCCACGCTCTTTTTATTTCCACATATCTCTCTTATCCTTACATTACTTACTCGATCAAACCACCTAACACCACATATTGTCCTTGAACATCTCATTTCCGGCACATCCACCCCCCTGCGCACAACTCTATCGATAGCCCACGCCTCGCAACAATACAACATTGTTGGAACCACTATTCCTTCAAACATACGCATTTTTGCTTTCCGAGATAATGTTCTCGTTTTCCACACATTCTTCAAGGCTCCTAGGATTTTCGCCCCCTCCCCCACCCTATGATTCACTTCTACTTCCATGGTTCCATCCGCTGCCAGATCCACTCCCAGATATCTAAAACACTTCACTTCCTCCAGTTTTTCTCCATTCAAACTCACCTCCCAATTGACATGACCCTCAACCCTACTGTACCTAATATCCTTGCTCTTATTCACATTTACTCTTAACTTTCTTCTTTCACACACTCTACCAAACTCAGTCACCAGCTGCTGCAGTTTCTCACATGAATCAGCCACCAGCGCTGTATCATCAGCTAACAACAACTGACTCACTTCCCAAGCTCTCTCATTTGTTGATTTGCCACGATATATATGGTGTGGGAGGCAAGTTGTTAGAAGCAGTGAAAAGTTTTTATCGAGGATGTAAGGCATGTGTACGTGTAGGAAGAGAGGAAAGTGATTGGTTCTCAGTGAATGTAGGTCTGCGGCAGGGGTGTGTGATGTCTCCATGGTTGTTTAATTTGTTTATGGATGGGGTTGTTAGGGAGGTGAATGCAAGAGTTTTGGAAAGAGGGGCAAGTATGAAGTCTGTTGGGGATGAGAGAGCTTGGGAAGTGAGTCAGTTGTTGTTCGCTGACGATACAGCGCTGGTGGCTGATTCATGTGAAAAACTGCAGAAGCTGGTGACTGAGTTTGGTAAAGTGTGTGAAAGAAGAAAGTTAAGAGTAAATGTGAATAAGAGCAAGGTTATTAGGTACAGTAGGGTTGAGGGTCATGTCAATTGGGAGGTGAGTTTGAATGGAGAAAAACTGGAGGAAGTGAAGTGTTTTAGATATCTGGGAGTGGATCTGGCAGCGGATGGAACCATGGAAGCGGAAGTGGATCATAGGGTGGGGGAGGGGGCGAAAATTCTGGGAGCCTTGAAGAATGTGTGGAAGTCGAGAACATTATCTCGGAAAGCAAAAATGGGTATGTTTGAAGGAATAGTGGTTCCAACAATGTTGTATGGTTGCGAGGCGTGGGCTATGGATAGAGTTGTGCGCAGGAGGATGGATGTGCTGGAAATGAGATGTTTGAGGACAATGTGTGGTGTGAGGTGGTTTGATCGAGTAAGTAACGTAAGGGTAAGAGAGATGTGTGGAAATAAAAAGAGCGTGGTTGAGAGGGCAGAAGAGGGTGTTTTGAAATGGTTTGGGCACATGTAGAGAATGAGTGAGGAAAGATTGACCAAGAGGATATATGTGTCGGAGGTGGAGGGAACGAGGAGAAGTGGGAGACCAAATTGGAGGTGGAAAGATGGAGTGAAAAAGATTTTGTGTGATCGGGGCCTGAACATGCAGGAGGGTGAAAGGAGGGTAAGGAATAGAGTGAATTGGAGCGTTGTGGTATACCGGGGCTGACGTGCTGTCAGTGGATTGAATCAAGGCATATGAAGCGTCTGGGGTAAACCATGGAAAGCTGTGTCGGTATGTATATTTGCGTGTGTGGACGTATGTATATACATGTGTACAGGGGTGGGTTGGGCCATTTCTTTCGTCTGTTTCCTTGCGCTACCTCGCAAACGCGGGAGACAGCGACAAAAAAAGAAAGATATATATATATATATATATATATATATATATATATATATATATATATATATATATATATATATATATATATATATATATATATATATATATATATATATATATATATATACATATATATTCTTTTTTTTTTTTATTATACTTTGTCGCTGTCTCCCGCTGTTTCCCCTTTAAGAAAGTTAAAATACAAGGAGGGGAGGGTTTCTATCACCCCGCTCCCGTCTCCTTTAGTCGCCTTCTACGACATGTGAGGAATGCGTGGGAAGTATTTTTTCTCCCCTATCCCTAGGGATAGAGGGCGAAAGCATGTACAGATCATCAGATTGGGGAAGAGCAGTGTGGTTTCAGAATGAAGTGGTAGAGGATGTGTGGATCAGGTATTTGCTTTGAAGAATGTATGTGAGAAATACTTATAAAAGCAAATGGATTTGTATGTAGCATTTATGGATCTGGAGAAGGCATATGATAGAGTTGATAGAGATGCTCTGTGGAAGGTATCAAGAATATATGGTGCGGGAGGCAAGTTGTTAGAAGCAGTGAAAAGCTTTTATCGAGGATGTAAGGCATGTGTACTTGCAGGAAGAGAGGAAAGTGATTGGTTCTCAATGAATGTAGGTTTTCGGCAGAGGTGTGTAATGTCTCCATGGTTGTTTAATTTGTTTATGGATGGGGTTGTTAGGGAGGTGAATGCAAGGGTTTTGGAAAAGGGGGGCAAGTATGCAGTCTGTTGTGGATAAGAGAGCTTGGGAAGTGAGTCAGTTGTTGTTTGCTGATTATACAGCACTGGTGGCTGATGCATATGAGAAACTGCAGAGGCTGGTGACTGAATTTGGTAAAGTGTGTGAAAGAAGAAAGTTAGAGACTAAATTTGAATACGAGCAAGGTTGTTAGGTACAGTAGGTTTGAGGGTCAAGTCAATTGGGAGGTAAGTTTGAATGGAGAAAAACTGGAAGAAGTAAAGTGTTTTAGATATCTGGGAGTGGATGGAACAATAGAAGCGGAAGTGAATCATAAGGTGGGGGAGGGGGCGAAAATTCTGGGAGCCTTCAAGAATGTTTGGAAGTCGAGTACATTATCTCGGAAAGCAAAAATGGGTATGTTTGAAGGAATAGTGGTTCCAACAATGTTGTATGGCTGCGAGGCGTGGCCTATGGATAGAGTTGTGCGCAGGAGGTTGGATGTGCTGGAAATGAGATGTTTGAGGACAATATGTGGTGTGAGGTGGTTTGATCGAGTAAGTAATAATAGGGTAAGAGAGATGTGTTGTAATAAAAAGAGTGTCGTTGAGAGAGCTGAAGAGACAGCAACAAAGTATAATAAAATAAAATAAATATATATATATATATATATATATATATATATATATATATATATATATATATATATATATATATATATATATATATATATATATACATATATATATATATATTTTTCTTTTTTTTTTTTTTTTTTGATACTTTGTCGCTGTCTCCCGCGTTTGCGAGGTAGCGCAAGGAAACAGACGAAAGAAATGGCCCAACCCCCCCATACACATGTATATACATACGTCCACACACGCAAATATACATACCTACACAGCTTTCCATGGTTTACCCCAGACGCTTCACATGCCTTGATTCAATCCACTGACATTTGGTATACCACATCGCTCCAATTCACTCTATTCCTTGCCCTCCTTTCACCTTCCTGCATGCTCAGGCCCCGATCACACAAAATCTTTTTCACTCCATCTTTCCACCTCCAATTTGGTCTCCCTCTTCTCCTCGTTCCCTCCACCTCCGACACATATATCCTCTTGGTCAATCTTTCCTCACTCATTCTCTCCATGTGCCCAAACCACTTCAAAACACCCTCTTCTGCTCTCTCAACCACGCTCTTTTTATTTCCACACATCTTTCTTACCCTTACGTTACTCACTCGATCAAACCACCTCACAAAACACATTGTCCTCAAACATCTCATTTCCAGCACATCCATCCTCCTGCGCACAACTCTATCCATAGCCCACGCCTCGCAACCATACAACATTGCTGGAACCACTATTCCTTCAAAACATACCCATTTTTGCTTTCCGAGATAATGTTCTCGACTTCCACACATTCTTCAAGGCCCCCAGAATTTTCGCCCCCTCCCCCACCCTATGATCCACTTCCGCTTCCATGGTTCCATCCGCTGCCAGATCCACTCCCAGATATCTAAAACACTTCACTTCCTCCAGTTTTTCTCCATTCAAACTCACCTCCCAATTGACTTGACCCTCAACCCTACTGTACCTAATAACCTTGCTCTTATTCACATTTACTCTTAACTTTCTTCTTCCACACACTTTACCAAACTCAGTCACCAGCTTCTGCAGTTTCTCACATGAATCAGCCACCAGCGCTGTATCATCAGCGAACAACAACTGACTCACTTCCCAAGCTCTCTCATCCCCAACAGACTTTATACTTGCCCCTCTTTCCAAAACTCTTGCATTCACCTCCCTAACAACCCCATCCATAAACAAATTAAACAACCATGGAGACATCACAAACCCCTGCCGCAAACCTACATTCACTGAGAACCAATCACTTTCCTCTCTTCCTACACGTACACACGCCTTACATCCTCGATAAAAACTTTTCACTGCTTCTAACAACTTTCCTCCCACACCATATATTCTTAATAGAGCATCTCTATCAACTCTATCATATGCCTTCTCCAGATCCATAAATGCTACATACAAATCCAATTGCTTTTCTAAGTATTTCTCACATACATTCTTCAAAGCAAACACCTGATCCACACATCCTCTACCACTTCTGAAACCACACTGCTCTTCCCCAATCTGATGCTCTGTACATGCCTTCACCCTCTCAATCAATACCCTCCCATATAATTTACCAGGAATACTCAACAAACTTATACCTCTGTAATTTGAGCACTCACTCTTATCCCCTTTGCCTTTGTACAATGGCACTATGCACGCATTCCGCCAATCCTCAGGCACCTCACCATGAGTCATACATACATTAAATAACCTTACCAACCAGTCAACAATACAGTCACCCCCTTTTTTAATAAATTCCACTGCAATACCATCCAAACCTGCTGCCTTGCCGGCTTTCATCTTCCGCAAAGCTTTCACTACCTCTTCTCTGTTTACCAAATCATTTTCCCTAACCCTCTCACTTTGCACACCACCTCGACCAAAACACCCTATATCTGCCACTCTATCATCAAACACATTCAACAAACCTTCAAAATACTCACTCCATCTCCTTCTCACATCACCACTACTTGTTATCACCTCCCCATTTGCGCCCTTCACTGAAGTTCCCATTTGCTCCCCTGTCTTACGCACTTTATTTACCTCCTTCCAGAACATCTTTTTATTCTCCCTAAAATTTAATGATACTCTCTCACCCCAACTCTCATTTGCCCTTTTTTTCACCTATATATATATATATATATATATATATATATATATATATATATATATATATATATATATATATATATATATGTATATATATTGGAAAGGATCACATTTTTGCGCGTGATCAAGATATTCCTGAGTCCACGGGGAAAATGAAACACGAAAAGTTCCCAAGTGCACTTTCGTGTAATAATCACATCATCAGAGGAGACACAAGAGAGAAATATAAGAGTCAGTTGATATACATCGAAGAGACGAAGCTAGGACGCCATTTGGTAAACGTGATTGTCCAAAGCATACAACGAGCGTTCATAAACTTATCATTTTACAAATCTTATCAACAATAAAGTTATCTAATTTGTATAGACCATCACTAATATTAAGATTATAATTCTTTGTGTATTTAATTATAGAAGATTCAATGATATTTCTCTTGGTAATAGAATTAGAGGTAACTGAGATGGCGTTACTCCAGTCAATACAATGATCATAGTTTTTAACATGATTAAACAAGGCATTTGATTCTTGTCCCGTTCTTATACTATATTCATGTTGCTTAAGTCTAACAGAAAGATCCTTACGAGTCTGACCAACATAGAATTTATCACAGTTTCCACAAGGAACTTTATAGATGCAACCAAGAGAATTTTCTGGTGAATTCCTGATTAAGATATTCTTTATAGTATTATTGTTGCTAAAGGCAGCATTTACATTAAAGGATTTAAGCAACATAGGAAGCAAAGTGAAATTATTATTAAAAGGGAGAACTAAAAGATTCTTGGTGTCAATGGGAAGTTTGGGCTCAACTCTATAAAATGATTTCTTTGCTAACTTAAGGGATTTATCAATGAAAGATCTAGGGTACTGTAACTTAGATCCAATAGAATATATCTTCTCAAACTCATCATCAATAAACTCTGGACTGCAAATACGTAATGCCCTAAGGAACATAGACTGAAATGATGATAATTTAACTCTGTCATGTTGAGATGAGTAATAATGGATATATGAGCATACATTGGTGGGTTTTCTGTATATGCTAAACTTAAACTTGTTTCCTTGTCTATGAATCATGCAATCTAAAAATGGTAACATACCATTATTTTCATTTTCTACAGTGAATTTGATGGAATGTACTAAATTGTTAAGTAAGGGGAGAAATATTTGTAAATTTTCATTTGTTGGCCAAACACAAAGAACATCATCTACATACCTAAACCAAATTGCATTAGAAGGTAAGATATCCTTCAGTAATTTTGTTTCAAAAAATTCCATATAAAGATTAATTAGTACAGGTGAAAGAGAGTTACCCATTGCCATACCAAATTTTTGAGCATAATAATCTCTATTAAACTGAAATACACAGTCTTTTATACACAATTTTATCAGTTCAGTGAAACTAGACTTTGAAACAGGTAAATGAATATCATCTAAGACATCAATTAGATATTCTAAAAGGTCATCAACTGGAACTTTAGTGAAAAGTGAGGAAACATCAAAGGTAACTAGTTTGAAATCAAAATTAATATTGATATGGTTTAGCTTGTTGACTAAATCTACATTGTTCATGATATTAGAATTTGATACCTTACCCACTAAAGGGCTTAATAAGGAAACTAACCATTTTGACAATTTATATGTGATGGAGCCTACTGAACTCCCTATAGGTCTTGCTGGAAAATTCTGTTTATGTGCTTTTGATAAGTCCATACATATATGGCAATGAAGGGGACAAAGATGACAAATTTTTGATAAGAGAAATGTTACCTTTCAACAACAACTTCATTTCTTTATTGAAGTGAGAATTAACTGCTTCTAAGGGATTTTTACTACGTTTAGAATATGTTGTGTTATCATTTAGAAGATCATTCATTTAGATAAATAGTTAATTGCCCTAAAAGGTTCATAAGACCTATTAACACCTTAAAAAAAGACAAGGATATACATATTACTAAAGCAGATAAGGCTAACACTGTTGCGATGATACAGCGCTGGTGGCTGATTCATGTGAGAAACTGCAGAAGCTGGTGACTGAGTTTGGTAAAGTGTGTGAAAGAAGAAAGTTAAGAGTAAATGTGAGTAAAAGCAAGGTAATTAGGTACAGTAGGGGTGAGGGTCAAGTCAATTGGGAGGTAAGTTTGAATGGAGAAAAACTGGAGGAAGTAAAGTGTTTTAGATATCTGGGAGTGGATCTGGCAGCGGATGGAACCATGGAAGCGGAAGTGGATCATAGGGTGGGGGAGGGGGCGAAAATCCTGGGAGCCTTGAAGAATGTGTGGAAGTCGAGAACATTATCTCGGAAAGCAAAAATGGGTATGTTTGAAGGAATAGTGGTTCCAACAATGTTGTATGGTTGCGAGGCGTGGGCTATGGATAGAGTTGTGCGCAGGAAGATGGATGTGCTGGAAATGAGATGTTTGAGGACAATGTGTGGTGTGAGGTGGTTTGATCGAGTAAGTAACGTAAGGGTAAGAGAGATGTGTGGAAATAAAAATGGTGTGGTTGAGAGGGCAGAAGAGGGTGTTTTGAAATAGTTTGGGCGCATGGAGAGAATGAGTGAGGAAAGATTGACCAAGAGGATATATGTGTCGGAGGTGGAAGGAACGAGAAGTGGGAGACCAAATTGGAGGTGGAAAGATGGAGTGAAAAAGATTTTGTGTGATCGGGGCCTGAACATGCAGGAGGGTGAAAGGAGGGCAAGGAATAGAGTGAATTGGATCGATGTGGTATACCGGGGTTGACGTGCTGTCAGTGGGTTGAATCAGGGCATGTGAAGCGTCTAGGGTAATCCATGGAAAGCTGTGTAGGTATGTATATTTGCGTGTGTGGACGTATGTATATACATGTGTATGGGGGTGGGTTGGGCCATTTCTTTCGTCTGTTTCCTTGCGCTACCTCGCAAATGCGGGAGACAGCGACAAAGCAAAAAAGAAAAAAAAAAAAAATATATATATATATATATATATATATATATATATATATATATATATATATATATATATATATATATATATATATATATATATATATATATATATTTCTAAAAGTGGAAATAGAAGAAGGAGTCATGCGGGTAGTGATCATCCTTCTCAAAGGCTTATATTTGGGCGTTTCAATGTGTGTGGATATAACCAAGATGAGAAAAAATGAGAGATAGGTAGTATGTTTGAGGAAAGGGACATGGATGTCTTGGCTCTGAATTAAACGAAGCTCAAGGATAAAGGAAAAGAGTGGTTTGGGAATGTCTTGAGAGTAAAGTCAGGGGTTGGTGAGAAGACCAGAAACAGGAGTTATGGGAGTATGTGATAGTGCAAAAAATCTACTCTCGATTGATATGGGTAACACTGAAAGTGGATAGAGTGAGATGGGTTATTATTGTTGCCAATGCATCTGCTCATGAGAAGAAAGTGTTTTGGGTGCAGCTGAGTGAGTGTGTTAGCTGGTTTGATTCACGAGACCTTGTTTTAGTGATGGTTGATTTGAATGCAAAGGTTTAAAGTGCCAGTTGAGGATATAATTGGTGTTCATGGGGTGCTTAGGGTTGCAACTGAAAATGGTGAAGAGCTTGTAGATTTTTGTGCTGAAAAACGACTGGTGATCGGGATTACCTGGTTTAAAAGATAGATATTCATAAGTATACGTATGTAAGTAGGAGAGATGGCCAAAGAGCGTTAGTAGGTTACATGTTGATTGACAGGTGTGTGAAAGAGAGACTTTTGTACGTTAATGTGCTGAGAGGTGCAGCTGGAGGAATGCCCGATCATTATCTTGTGGAGGCGAAGATGAAGAATTGTAGAGGTTTTCAAAAAAAAAAAAGAAGACAGAATGTGTGGGTGAAGAGAGAGGTGAGAGTAAGCGAGCTTGGAAAGGAGTCTCGTGTGAGGAAGTACCTGGAGAGATTGAGTGCAGAATGGCAGAAGGTGAGAGCAGATGGCGTAAAGGGAGCGGTGGATGAATGGGATGTATTTTGGGAAGCAGTGTTTGCTTGCGCAAAAGAGGTTTGTGGCATTAGAAAGGTGGATGGTGGGCAGATTAGAAAGGGTAGTTATTGGTGGGATGAAGAAGTAAGATTGTTAGTGAAAGAGAAGATAGAGGCGTTTAGTTGATTTTTGTAGGAAAGTAGTGCAAATGGCTGGGAGATGTATAAAAGAAAGAGGTGAAGAAGAGGGCAAATGAGAGTTGGGTTGAGAGAGTATCATTAGATTTTAGGGAGAATTAAAAGATGTTTTGGAAGGAGGCAAATAAAGTGCGTAGGACAAGAAAACAAATGGGAATATCGATAAAGGGGGCTAAAGGGAAGGTAATAACTAGTATTGGTGAAACGAGAAGGAGATGGAGTGAGTATTCTGAAGGTCTCTTGAATGGGTTTGGTGATAGAGTGGCAGATACAGGGAGACTTAGTGGAGGTGGTGTGTGAAGTGAGAGGGTCAGGGAGAATTGTTTGGTAAACAGAAAAGAGGGAGTGAAAGCTTTGCGGAAGATGAAAGCCGGCAAGGCGGCGGGTTTGGATGGAATTGCAGTGGAATTTATTAAAAATGGTGGTGACTGTGTGGTTGAATGGTTGGTAAGGATATTCAGTATATGTTTGGCTCATGGTGAAGTGCCTGAAGATTGGCGGAGTGCATTTATATTGCCATTGTACAAAAGCAAAGGGGATAAAGGTGAGTGTTCAAAACACAAAGGTGTAAGTTTGTTGAGTACACTTCGGAAATTATATGGGAGGGCATTGATTGAGAGGGTAAAGGAATGTACAGAGCATCAGATTGGGGAAGAGCAGTGTAGTTTCAGAAGTGGTAAAGGACGAATGGATCAGGTGTTTGCTTTGAAGAATGCATGTGAGAGATACTTAGAAAAACAGATGGATTTGTATGTAGCATTTATGGATCTGGAGAGGGCGCATGATAGGGTTGATAGAGATGCTTTGTGGAAGGTATTAAGAATATATGGTGTAGGAGGTAAGTTGCTAGAAACAGTGAGAAGTTTTTATCGCGGATGTAAGGCATGTGTACGAGTAGGAAGAGAAGAAAGTGATTGGTTCCCAGTGAATGTTGGTTTGCCGCAGGGGTGCGTAATGTCTCTTTGGTGGATTAATTTGTTTATGGATGAGGTGGTTACGGAGGTTAATACAAAAGTTTGGAGAGAGTGGCAAGTATGTTGATGATACAAACTGGTGGTTGATTCGTGTGAGAAACTGCAGTGGTCGGTGACTGAGTTTGGTAGTGTGTGAAAGAAGAAAGCTGAGAGTAAATGTGAATAAGAGCAAAGTTATTACGTTCAATAGGGTTAAGGGGCATGTTAATTGGGAGGTAAGTTTGAATGGAGAAAAACAGGAGGAAGCAAAGTGTTTTAGATATCTGGGAGTGGATCTAGAGGTGGCTGGAACCATGGAAGCTGATGTGAGTCACAGGGTGGTTGAAGGGGCGAAGGTTCTGGGAGCGTTGAAGAATGTGTGAAAGGCGAGAATGTTATTTTGGAGAGCAAAAATGGGTATGTTTGAAGGAATAGTGGTTCCGACAATGTTATATGGTTGTGAAGCATAGACGATAGATAGCGTTGTGTGGAGGAGGGTGCATATTTTGGAAATTAAATGTCTGAGGACAATATGTGGTGTGAAGTAGTTTGATCAAGTATGTAATGAAAGAGTAAGAGAGATGTGCGTCAATGAAAAGAGTGTGGTTGAGAGAGCAGAGGAGGGTGTGTTGAAATGGTTTGGTCGCATGGAGAGAATGAGTGAGGCATGATTGACAAGGAGGATGTATTTATCAGAGGTAGAGGGAAGAAGGAGAAGCGGAGACCAAATTGGACGTGGAAGGATAGAGTGAAAAAGATTTTTAGTGATCGAGGTCTCATCATATAGGAGGGTGAAAGGCTTGTAAGGAATAGAGTGAATTGGATCTATGTGGTATACCGGGGTCGATGTGCTGTCAATGTATTGAACCAGGGCATATAAAGCGTCTGGGGTAAACCAGGGAAAGTTTCGGGGGCCTGGAAGTGGAAAGGAAGTTGTGGTTTCGGTGCCTTACACATGACACCTAGAGACTAAGTGTGAACGAATGTGGCCCTTTTTGTCTTTTCCTAGCGCTACCTCGCTGGGGGTGGTGGCGCTGTTTCATGCGTGTCGGGTTGGCGACGAGAATGGATGAAGGCAGCACGTGTAAATATATATGTATTTATTTATTTATTCATTTTGCTTTGTCGATGTCTTCAGCGTTTGCGAGGTAGCGCAAGGAAACAGACGAAAGAAATGGCCCAACCCACCCCCATACACAATGTATATACATACACGTCCACACACGCAAATATACATACCTATACAGCTCAATGTACACATATACATACACACACAGACACATACATATATACCCATGCACACAGTTCACACTGTCTGCCTTTATTCATTCCCATCGCCACCTCGCCAAACATGGAATACCATCCCCCTCCCCCCTCATGTGTGCGAGGTAGCACTAGGAAAAGACAACAAAGGCCCCATTCGTTCACACTCAGTCTCTAGCTGTCATGCAATAATGCCCGAAACCACAGCTACCTTTCCACATCCAGGCCCCACACAACTTTCCATGGTTTACCCCAGACGCTTCACATCCCTGATTCAATCCACTGAAAGCACGTCAACCCCGGTATACCACATCGATCCAATTCACTCTATTCCTTGCACGCCTTTCACCCTCCTGCATGTTCAGGCCCCGATCACACAAAATCTTTTTCACTCCATCTTTCCACCCCCAGTTTGGTCTCCCACTTCTCCTAGTTCCCTCCACCTCCGACACATATATCCTCTTGGTCAATCTTTCCTCACTCATTCTCTCCATGTGCCCAAACCATTTCAAAACACCCTCTTCTGCTCTCTCAACCACGCTCTTTTTATTTCCACACAACTCTCTTACCCTTACATTACTTACTCGATCAAACCACCTCACACCACACATTGTCCTCAAACATCTCATTTCCAGCACATCCACCCTCCTGCGCACAACTCTATCCATAGCCCACGCCTCGCAACCATACAACATTGTTGGAACCACTATTCCTTCAAACATACCCATTTTTGCTTTCCGAGATAATGTTCTCGACTTCCACACATTCTTCAAGGCTCCCAGGATTTTCGCCCCCTCCCCCACCCTATGATTCACTTCCGCTTCCATGGTTCCATCCGCTGCCAGATCCACTCCCAGATATCTAAAACACTTCACTTCCTCCAGTTTTTCTCCATTCAAACTTACCTCCCAATTGACTTGACCCTCAACCCTACTGTACCTAATTACCTTGCTCTTATTCACATTTACTCTTAACTTTCTTCTTTCACACACTACCAAACTCAGTCGCCAGCTTCGGCAGTTTTTCACATGAATCAGCCACCAGCGCTGTATCATCAGCGAACAACAACTGACTCACTTCCCAAGCTCTCTCATCCATAACAGACTTCATACTTGCCCCTCTTTCCAAAACTTTTGCATTCACCTCCCTAACAACCCCATCCATAAACAAATTAAACAACCATGGAGACATCACACACCCCTGCCGCAAACCTACATTCACTGAGAACCAATCACTTTCCTCTCTTCCTACACGTACACATACCTTACATCCTCGATAAAAACTTTTCACTGCTTCTAACAACTTGCCTCCCACACCATATATTCTTAATACCTTCCACAGAGCATCTCTATCAACTCTATCATATGCTTTCTCCAGATCCATAAATGCTACATACAAATTCATTTGCTTTTCTAAGTATTTCTCACATACATTCTTCAAAGCAAACACCTGATCCACACATCCTCTACCACTTCTGAAACTACACTGCTCTTCCCCAATCTGATGCTCTGTACATGCCTTCACCCTCTCAATCAATACCCTCCCATATAATTTAACAGGAATACTCAACAAACTTATACCTCTGTAATTTGAGCACTCACTCTTATCCCCTTTGCCTTTGTACAATGGCACTATGCACGCATTCCGCCAATCCTCAGGCACCTCACCATGAGTCATACATACATTAAATAACCTTACCAACCAGTCAACAATACAGTCACCCCCTTTTTTAATAAATTCCACTGCAATACCATCCAAACCTGCTGCCTTGACGGCTTTCATCTTCCGCAAAGCTTTTACTACCTCTTCTCTGTTTACCAAATCATTTTCCCTAACCCTCTCACTTTGCACGCCACCTCGACCAAAACACCCTATATCTGCCACTCTATCATCAAACACATTCAACAAACCTTCAAAATACTCACTCCATCTCCTTCTCACATCACCACTACTTGTTATCACCTCCCCATTTGCGCCCTTCACTGAAGTTCCCATTTGCTCCCTTGTCTTACGCACTTTATTTACCTTCTTCCAGAACATCTTTTTATTCTCCCTAAAATTTAATGATACTCTCTCACCCCAACTCTCATTTGCCCCTCTTTTTCACCTCTTGCACCTTTCTCTTGACCTCCTGTCTCTTTCTTTTATACATCTCCCACTCAATTGCATTTTTTCCCTGCAAAAATCGTCCAAATGCCTCTCTCTTCTCTTTCACTAATAATCTTACTTCTTCATCCCACCACTCACTATCCTTTCTAATCAACCCACCTCCCACTCTTCTCATGCCACAAGCATCTTTTGCGCAATCCATCACTGATTCCCTAAATACATCCCATTCCTCCCCCACTCCCCTTACTTCCATTGTTCTTACCTTTTTCCATTCTGTACTCAGTCTCTCCTGGTACTTCCTCACACAAGTCTCCTTCCCAAGCTCACTTACTCTCACCACCCTCTTCACCCCACCATTCATATATATATATATATATATATATATATATTGGAAAGGATCACAATTTTGCTTGTGATCAAGATATTCCTATGAGTCCACAGGGAACTTACCGTGTTTCATTTTCCCCGTGGACTCAGGAATATATATATATATATATATATATATATATATATATATATATACATATATATATATATATATATATATATATATATATATATATATATATATATATATATATATATACACAGTATGATAACAGATAGATTTGATAATTCATACTTAATACTATCTTCATAAATGATTTCTAACACACATAGTGCTTTTGGAACGGCATTAAACATATACGGTTAAAGATTCTTCTGTTTTTCGTTATGGCATCAATTTCCATACAGCGTCCACGCAAGCTTTAGTGAGAACATCCCAGGTCTGATGTGGCGCAGCAGATACTGTTAGTCTTCATGCAAATTCCTGCCTCATGGGACTTTATCTCACGGAGGAATGCATTAAACTTGCAAGACGCCAATTGAACTGTCTGAACAGCCTGAGTGGATCGGCAGTTCGGGTCCAAACGCTCCATACTCTGGCAGAACCAGCGTTGTTCTGTTTAATTTGAAGACATTTCTGTTGCCAGAGACTATGACGATGTACGGCAGGGGAGGCTGGTAGCCCCTGTCTCTCTGACTGAAAAAAAACTTCTTGGAAAATTATTCTAGTGTTTATCATTGGAGTTTTTGGAGTGAATTGTTCTGCCGACGATGAAGAAACTTTCAAAACAATCTTTTCTTACTAATTCATTTTCGAAAACATGATGACTGTATCCCCCTTCGCGAGCTTAAGGGAACTGAACATAATTTTTGGTCATAGCCAGTGAGAGACGTCTGATGATAGTGGCTTTTATATGTATGTATGGGAAGGAACCACCACTTGTAAGGGGGCCACCATGTATCAGACTGAGTTCTTAAGAAGGAGATCAAGGTCTTTCTTCGTTCCGTGGTGCTCATTGAAGATCATGTGGCCTTTACAGCTTTATTATGAAAATAGTTGCGTACATTTATAGTGTTCTGTCACACTATGATATACACTAGTGGATGGCGTGACGAGGTTGAGCAGTGTGTCCCCTCAGGTCACACTGGCAGGGGTTTTATTGGAGTCCGTCATCACCCATTCAACAACGTGTTCAAATAACAGATCAGCTCCTACGTGTTCAAACATCCTGATTAACAGTAGCCCGTGGGAACAGTGAGCCCATGGGAACATTCTGTGTGATGTAATTAAGTATATGTAACTCACAGTAAAATGATCATAACAAATAGAAAAGTTAATGGCATGCGTGCGTGAGTCTTACACGTATGACCAGCAGGTTCCTCAAGCGATGAACACCACAGCCTCAGCAGGGCTGTGGTGAGGTGCGAGGTGTGGAACAATGCGAGGTTGATACGTTAATTAAAGTGTTAACTCCGTACAAATTCTATCTAACAAATAACATAAAGAGTTGTAGTCTTCAGAACCAGACCTACACTACTCCAGAGGGACTGATCTATGACACCCACAACCTCAAGTGATCGTGCTATTATTGTTTATGTGGGAAGCTAACGTTTTCTACATCTCTACGAGAGCCTCCCACACATGGCAGCTGCAACGTGGGTCTCTCATTAGCGAATATCATGATTTTAGCGTCTTTCCTTTTGTTATGTATGGACTGTTGCAGTGCAGCTGTACAGGAGTGTATCCTGTCGCCAGTCATCCAGTTGGATTGTTCCACCACTCTTGTTCAAAGTGGCAGTGCCCAGCTACCAGTCATCCAGTCACCCGCGGTCATCCACCTTCAGTTCTACCGCCATCCCCACAGACTGTATCGAGTTGTCTGCTGCCTTGTTTCCCTTATGGCCTGCTGCTGCCTACAGTGCTCCCCACGTACACACAGCAGAAAAACTATCGCGCGTTTTTTGTACGAAACAAAATGGTGCACCAGACGTGGAATAATGGAACGGTCAACATTTTCCTGTGAGATGGTGGTAGCCCTGATGTCCCTGCCTGTGGGTGTCCTCACCTATCTAATGGCAACGATATATCCTTCCGTATGTAGTACAGTAGATGGGATACGTAAATTGAGCATGTAAATGTAATATTCTGCACAGTAAGGCATATTGAAGTAATCATTATCTCTTGCAAAGTGTCAAATTCGTGGTGTAAAATAATATACTACATGGTAACTACGACAACCAGCTTCATACCGGCGGTAATTTATCTGTCTTCTGGTTTAGATTAATCAGCAACCTCACGTAATATGTAGTATTACCTGTGTGACTGATAACAGTATGTCATAAACCTGGCACCACATCATAGTATTTAGTAAACCAACATGAAAAGTAATGACTCTTTTCATGGATCTGCATTAGTTAACTTCCCTTTAACAGTGAAAATCAGATTTCTATATAACATGACCATAGACATGTTGTTGGAAGTTGAGAAAGTAATCTTTGACTGTAAATTTTATTATTTCAATACTTGGTATAACCTCCTCCCGTTGCCAACACTTCATTGAGCCTTCGAGGCATGGATGCCACTAACGTCTGCGTTAAGTTCCTACCAGAAGGGCTTCGTAGATGTTCCCATGCTTGTAAAGCATCATTTACGACTGTAGCACGACATCGATGTTGTCGGTCAAGCATGCCTTTCTGCATGGCCGCCCATACGTGCTCTATCGGGTTGAGATCAGGCGATTTTGCAGGATGTGGCAATACTGTTATACGTGGATGGCGAGCATACCACGCCTTTACAACCCTGGATGTGTGAACTGGGCTGTTATCTTGGACGAGGTAAAATGGCTCCGGCTCTGGAAACAGCAGAGCCCCCACTGAAGGTAGCAGGACCTCCTCCAGTATCTCAACGTATCTAGGTCCGGTCAACTGGCCAGGCCCGACATCCACCAACTCACCGACACCAGCACCATGGATGGATCCAACCAAATAGTCCTGCACTGACGCGCGCGCCCACTCCTCCTGCTACCCACCACATGTTGTGTCTCGTATCTGGTTATATAAAATGTATAAAATTACATAAGACAGTGTGTCTTAATCATATTAGTGCAACTGTTGCTGCAATATAGATTAAGATAATAACTAAGTAAATTAAAAGATATTAACTAACTTAATATATAATAATCATTTATGATATCACATCGTAAATGGAGATTATTGCTACAGAATTTACATATGCCGTATAAAGTGATCATGATCACTGTTATTCACTTCAAAAATAATGAGTGTGCATAACTCAAATGTAATACTGCAGCACAACAGGACGTTTCAAGCAGCAAACCACTGTGGTGGCCGTGGCACCATGGTTTCAAAGCACTTCCGGAACGGTTGTTCATGTTGGCCTCACCATAAATTGTCATTATAAAATGGAAAATATGTTATATAGCATAACCTGTGTGTGTGTGTGTGTGTGTGTGTGTGTGTGTGTGTCTGAGAGAGAGAGAGATAGACAGACAGAGAAAGAGCTAACCTGGTGTTAGGATGCCGCCAAACATGTTTGTTTGCAGGGGGACCATCGCTGCAGAAGGTTTTTTCATCACAAAAGATGACGTTCTCCCAAAACTGATGTGGCTTGTCCGCATACTCCAACGCATACTCCAACCTACTCTCCATGTTTGCCTCACTTAACACAGGTTTTGTTGCTGGTATGCGACCACGTAGCCCCTCAGAGTGATGTCTGTTTCGGACAGTTTGAGGCGTGCACTGCAGACCAAGAGTATCCCGAATGTTGCTAGCGTCGGGCGTGAAGGGGGCAGCAGCAATGACAGCTGCTATGGCCTAGGGAAAGGATGACATATTGCAAATATAACATGTGATGTGGTTATTTACATAACATCAAGTGGTCCAGTATACCTATATATGCAACATCATTACCTGATCATCTTCCGGGGTTGTGCAACGTGGGCGCCCACGCCCATGCCTGTTGTCTGTGTTGCCCAACTCTGCCTGTCGGCGAATCCATCGTGCTACAGTTGACCGGTGAATACCAAGACGTCTCCCAGTTTCAGAGTCGCTGTAGCCCTCATTATGAAGCTGTAGAATAGCTTCACGTGTTGCTTGTGAGGTCTCCATGGTAAAATTAGATATACCACAAAAACAACATTTCGACATTGGTTCGCATTGAACTATACCCGCGCTGTTTCATTGTTTCAAAAATATATCGCATGTCTCATTACATTTCCTGCATGGACACGAAATGGCGGTGTAAGATGACCTTTATGGACTGCCACGAACCCAGATGTGCTATACAATAATACAATATCAATAGTAAAACATATTCTTCCCAAATTACACCTATACAATATGAAGCTATTGTGTTTACCTGGCATCACATTGAGGTATGCTGCACTACCACATGCGGGGGTTGCCGCATATAGCTGTGTGTGTCTCACAGCTATATTACACACACCAATTCAAAAGTAGGGGTTCGTACTGCCTTGTATGATGTAATTTTACTGTTAATAATATAATGCCGCTCTTGTGGCACGTAACTTACATGGGTCTATCATAGGACTCTGGAAACCTGTGGCTTCCAGGCAAGTATACCAACCCTACCGGCATGGTACAACAGGTAGGTCAGTGATCCCCCTCTGCGCGATAGTTTTTTTGTTGTGTGTACACACCACACACTCTCCAACGAGCACCCACCCACCCCACGTGACCATTCCTACTGTAGTGTCATTATGAGCAAGGCTGCCCCTGGCTCACAATAAATAAACAGTTTGTACCAGTCTGAAGCCCGCGTCCTTCTGGGCCAAGCTGACCTGCCACTTCGCCGTCACTGTCCTGAGTTTGTGCAGATATATGTCAACTGCAAACGTCCACCACTTACTCAGCTGTTTATGGGCGGAGCCTCAGACAAGGGAATGGTGCTTGGCCCATGAACCGCCCACCACGCGACATTGCTCTGCGCGTTACTGATCCGTCTTATGCACCTGACCTCATTGGAGCACTATCTTTTGCATCCGAGTCTCTATCTTTTTAATTCCTTACTTTGTGCACTGATTGTAATGCATGTGGTGTTGTACCCTCACTTTGTACACTGGTTGTGATGCATGTGGTGTTGTACCCTTACTTTGTACACTGATTATGATGCATGTGTTGTTGTACCCTTACTTTGTACACTGTGATGCATGTGTTGTTGTACCCTTACGTTGTACACTGGTTGTGATGCATGTGGTGTTGTGCCCTTACTTTGTACACTGGTTGTGATGCATGTGGTGTTGTACCCTCACTTTGTACACTGGTTGTGATGCATGTGGTGTTGTACCCTTACTTTGTACACTGGTTGTGATGCGTGCGGTGTTGTACCCTTACTTTGTACACTGGTTGTGATGCATGTGGTGTTGTACCCTTACTTTGTACACTGGTTGTGATGCATGTGGTGTTGTACCCTCACTTTGTACACTGGTTGTGATGCATGTGGTGTTGTACCCTTACTTTGTACACTAGTTGTGATGCATGTGGTGTTGTGCCCTTACTTTGTACACTGTGATGCATGTGTTGTTGTACCCTTACTTTGTACACTGGTTGTGATGCATGTCGTGTTGTACCCTTACTTTGTACACTGGTTGTGATGCATGTGGTGTTGTACCCTTACTTTGTACACTGATTGTAATGCATGTGGTGTTGTACCCTTACTTTGTACACTGGTTGTGATGCATGTGGTGTTGTACCCTCACTTTGTACACTGGTTGTGATGCATGTGGTGTTGTACCCTTACTTTGTACACTGGTTGTGATGCATGTGATGTTGTACCCTTACTTTGTACACTGGTTGTGATGCGTGTGGTGTTGTACCCTTACTTTGTACACTGTGATGCATGTGTTGTTGTACCCTTACTTTGTACACTGATTGTAATGCATGTGTTGTTGTACCCTTACTTTGTACACTGATTGTAATGCATGTGTTGTTGTACCCTTACTTTGTACACTGGTTGTGATGCATGTGGTGTTGTGCCCTTACTTTGTACACTGGTTGTGATGCATGTGGTGTTGTACCCTCACTTTGTACACTGGTTGTGATGCATGTGGTGTTGTACCCTTACTTTGTGCACTGGTTGTAATGCATGTGTTGTTGTACCCTTACTTTGTACACTGATTGTAATGCATGTGTTGTTGTACCCTTACTTGTACACTTGTTGTGATGCATGTGGTGTTGTGCCCTTACTTTGTACACTGATTATGATGCATGTGGTGTTGTACCCTTACTTTGTACACTGTGATGCATGTGTTGTTGTACCCTTACTTTGTACACTGGTTGTGATGCATGTAGTGTTGTACCTTTACTTTGTACACTGGTTGTGATGCATGTGTTGTTGTACCCTTACTTTGTACACTGGTTGTGATGCATGTGGTGTTGTGCCCTTACTTTGTACACTGGTTGTGATGCGTGTGGTGTTGTACCCTTACTTTGTACACTGGTTGTGATGCGTGTGGTGTATGCCCTTATTTTGTACACTGGTTGTGATGCGTATGGTGTTGTGCCCTTACTTTGTACACTGGTTGTGATGCATGTGGTGTTGTACCCTTACTTTGTACACTGGTTGTGATGCTGTGGTGTTGTACCCTCACTTTGTACACTGGTTGTGATGCATGTGTTGTTGTACCCTTACTTTGTACACTGTGATGCATGTGGTGTTGTACCCTTACTTTGTACACTGGTTGTGATGCATGTGGTGTTGTACCCTTACTTTGTACACTGGTTGTGATGCATGTGGTGTTGTGCCCTTACTTTGTACACTGGTTGTGATGCATGTGGTGTTGTACCCTTACTTTGTACACTGGTTGTGATGCTGTGGTGTTGTACCCTCACTTTGTACACTAGTTGTGATGCATGTGGTGTTGTACCCTTACTTTGTACACTGGTTGTGATGCGTGTGGTGTTGTACCCTTACTTTGTACAGTGGTTGTGATGCGAGGGGTGTTATGCCCTTATTTTGTACACTGGTTTTGATGCATGTAGTGTTGTACGCTTACTTTGTACACTGGTTGTGATTCATGTGTTGTTGTACCCTTACTTTGTACACTGGTTGTGATGCATGTGGTGTTGTACCCTTACTTTGTACACTGGTTGTGATGCGTGTGGTGTTGTACCCTTACTTTGTACACTGGTTGTGATGCGTGTGGTGTATGCCCTTATTTTGTACACTGGTTGTGATGCGTATGGTGTTGTGCCCTTACTTTGTACACTGGTTGTGATGCATGTGGTGTTGTACCCTTACTTTGTACACTGGTTGTGATGCTGTGGTGTTGTACCCTCACTTTGTACACTGGTTGTGATGCATGTGTTGTTGTACCCTTACTTTGTACACTGTGATGCATGTGGTGTTGTACCCTTATTTTGTACACTGGTTGTGATGCATGTGTTGATGTACGCTTACTTTGTACACTGGTTGTGATGCATGTGTTGTTGTACCCTTACTTTGTACACTGGTTGTGATGCATGTGGTGTTGTACCCTTACTTTGTACACTGGTTGTGATGCATGTGTTGTTGTACCCTTACTTTGTACACTGGTTGTGATGGATGTGGTGTTGTACCCTTACTTTGTACACTGGTTGTGATGCATGTGGTGTTGTACCCTTACTTTGTACACTGGTTGTGATGCGTGTGGTGTTGTGCCCTTATTTTGTACACTGGTTGTGATGCGTGTGGTGTTGTGCCCTTACTTTGTACACTGGTTGTGATGCATGTGGTGTTGTACCCTTACTTTGTACACTGGTTGTGATGCATGTGGTGTTGTGCCCTTACTTTGTACACTGGTTGTGATGCATGTGTTGTTGTACGCTTACTTTGTACACTGGTTGTGATTCATGTGGTGTTGTGCCCTTACTTTGTACACTGGTTGTGATGCATGTGGTGTTGTACCCTTACTTTGTACACTGGTTGTGATGCTTGTGGTGTTGTACCCTTACTTTGTACACTGGTTGTGATGCTTGTGGTGTTGTACCCTTACTTTGTACACTGGTTGTGATGCTTGTGGTGTTGTACCCTTACTTTGTACACTGGTTGTGATGCTTGTGGTGTTGTACCCTTACTTTGTACACTGGTTGTGATGCTTGTGGTGTTGTACCCTTACTTTGTACACTGGTTGTGATGCGTGTGGTGTTTCACCATTACTCTCTACACTGGTTTTGATGCTTGTGTCGTTGTACCCTTACTTTGTACATTGGTTGTAATGCATGTGTTTCGTACTAACATTTAGTTAAATCTTTCCAAGATTTTCGGTATATCTTAACCATTTCTTTGTTTACATTAGTGCTCTTACTCACCTTGCTCGGTAAGTTACGTTTTTTGGTAGAGTCTATTGTTTCAGTCACTGCTTGTGTGTGCTCATTTTATTGTTCCTGTGATCATTTAACCCCTATATGGTTTTCAGTGTATTCCACTACGCGTGTCTTACTTGCCGTATCGTGGGATCTCAACCATTTGCATCCATATGCCATACAGCCCTGCTCACACCCTCTACTTCATCCAGTTTTCTAGGCTTTTTCCCGCGCGTCGCCGCGTCTTTATTGCATGATATTTGAGTGCTAAGTTTTCTTTTGCTTTTGTGGTGGAGGATCCGTTTACGAGGCTTCATTCCTGTTGTAGCTTCCTGTTGGGCCATTTTACATTACTGGTACGTACCATGATGGGTTGGCGTCGTTCACATCCTTCTGGGTGACGTTTCATTGCCTGTTGCCGTCAAGTGTATGGCTGGCGGGGATGTGTTAATCCCCCAACATCCCCTGACCTCCGGGTGGAAGTTACCTCTGAGTTTTCTGATATTGTTTTGTGGAAAGACTCGATCTAATCCTGTCACTGGGCTGGTTCTGTCCTTCCTGGCTCGCGTGATGGTCAGGCAGAGGAAGGTTTTCGTTTCGCCGATTTCATTTGCAAGTCCAGCCGGCAGGTAACGTGTGCCTCACCTCACAGCATGGCACCGACATTGCCTTAGGTGGGATGACAACATCCAGAAAGTGGTGATGTCGTTGTAACACCTTTGGTTTGCCATTTGGGCGGAGAGCAGGCTGATTGGATATCTAGAGGTCGGTCAGCTAAAGATGAAATACTGAATTCAAATAACATATTAATTCTCTCACTATACAAAGGTGGTAGAATATAACAATGCTATAGGTTATTCTTGTAAACATATTTCGTTCATAGACAAACTTACTAGTCGAAATAGAATGATAAAAATATGAGAAAAAGATAAGAATAGTGCATATAAATAAATAGATTGCATGCTGACATGGAGCTTAATGCACTTGGTCAATTTAATCAATTACTGCGATCGAGTTTATTGAACTAGAGCTAATGAGATCAACTTGCCTCTATATCATCCTGCACACGACTCGTCCACAGAGACCTCAGGACATCAGACGGCCAGAGCGTGGCAATGTCAGGAAGCTCAGGTTCCTTGGTCAGTTCACTGTCACATGTCTCTCATGCAAACTGAGCTACGGGGGTAAGAGAACCTCAAAGGAAGCTACTGAAGGGAGCTCTCACTACAGCTGCCATCTTGAAGTTGAGCAGCTCGTTCTAAACCGGAGCCTGCCCTTCCTGCACCAGATCTGTCACGAATAGAGTTAAGCCCCGTCCCGTCCGTGTCTCAAACGGGACTGGGGATAAACCTCCCCTCCCCACAAGTGGCACAAACAGGGTCAGGTTTTGCCTCCCTGCTCCTCCCTTGTTACAAGCGAGGCGAGCATCTCTACACAGTACAAATCATAAGTGGGGCCAAACCTTTACTTCCCTCGCCTGTGTCACAAACGCACTCAAGACTCCTCACTGACATATCCGTATCTCAAGTGGCGATATATTTCCCCTCCCTATGACATCATTGTCACAAGCGGGGCCAGGCTTCCTATCTCTGGTGTTAAGAGTTGAAACTAGGCCGCCCGTCCATGATCCAGCCATTTCACAGTTTAGGCCAGGCTTCCCATCCATGGGCCATCCAAAACAGCAGAACATGACGACGAAAAAAATCTACAAATGTAATATGTCCTTAGTACAAGAAGAAAATGTCCTCGGAATGATACTCAGTAACGAATTGAACGACGTAAAATTGCCAGCAGTATATGATATAGCAAACAATATAGCCAGAAACATAAACTGCAAAACGATGGACACAATACTCACTCCTTGCTCAGATCTAGCCATCAAATTTAGCGAAGTCAAAGAAAAACGAGACCAACTACAAACAAGCTTAACAAATCTAATTCTGTCACTCAGAAATGTATGCTTTATAAAGACACTCTTGTTTGTCTGCCTGTTTGTACACACACCGTGCATCGTTGGAGTCACGTCGAGGATGTTGCCAGATGCACGAAAACTATCCCCTTCCCCCTTACACAGATGCCAGTAATTCATTTGTTTCCTTGTCAGTGTAGAACTGCTGGCTGCTGGGGTAGTATACTGTATTTTGGAAAAATATGTTGGTGTATATTAGGAAGGCTGTGACGGTAATGTGAGAGGTATGAAGAGGGAAAATGGCGGAGATAAGTGGTTGGAACCAACGAACAATTCCTTTCCTCCATTAAGTTGTGGTGGCTAGGGAGAGGAGTGGTGTTAGTAGTGGTAAGGAAGGGCGTTGTGCTGTGGACAATGTGGGAGAGCATGTTGGTGGTGAGGGAGTGTGGTAGCCCTCCAGATAGGCAAGAGACGAGGGCCAGGAAAGCCTGGCTCTGTATGAAAAAAGAAAAAATAAGAGCTCGGAAATTATTTTCCTGATGACGATCATGCTCTGAGGGGATTGTAAGGAAACTATCAAGACTGAATGTCTTTGAGAACTTAACACCTTAGGACCAAATTTTTTTCAGCTGTATAGTTGTAGGTCGCTAAACTCCCGCATGAAATGTTGACACAGGACTATAAATGCCTTGAAGTCACGGCCAGACAAATACTTAATACTCTCAGTTATCGCCAAATAAGATAATTATGATGGCTATGCATTTAAATCTCACAGAAGTGATATCAAGCCTCCTTTCCATGTCCGACCTATGATAAAAGCTGGGTCAGAAAACACTATGCCTGGCTCAATCTTCCACAAGCGAGGTCAGACTTCCCTTCCCTGTTGATCCTTGCCACAAGCTGGGCCAGTCCTTCCTCTTTTGCCTTACCCTGTCATCGCCGGGTCGAGGCCTCCTCTCTGCCACTTTCCCGTAACAAGTAAAGCCAGGCCTCCCCTCTCTTCCCGACCGCTGTCAAAAGCAGGCCCGGACCTTTCCTGTCCTCGATACCAGTTTGAAAATTGAGACCAGGTTCCCTCATTCAGCCTCACGTTTGTTAAAGACTGTGTCAGGCCCATTCTACAAGCGGGACAAAGGCCTCTCCTCCCTGTTCATGTTACCAGCGTGGACATACCTCACGTTCCCTCTTGTTAAACAAGTGGAACCAGGCCTCTCTTTCCCTTCCATTTTACAAGCTGGGCCAGGCTTCAGTTCCTTGTCCACTTTTCCGCCCGACTTTCGTCTTCGGTGAGGCCAGGCGTACCTCCTCGCCCATGTCACTAGAGGGAACATACCTTTCCTCCCTGTCCTTGTCACAGCTGGGAAAAGGTCCCCCATACTACTTTTTCCGCGACACCATCTTTTCCTTTACTAAACATGTTACAGGATTCAGGCCTCCCCTCCCTGCCTTACCCGTGTCATTAGCGGGCAGACCTCCATTCACACCCTCAGGTATATCACAAGACCTCCCCGTCCTATCCCAACTCTGCCAAAAGTCCTAATAATTTTAAGTGGGGTCTGGCTCTTCCACTTTGTTCAACTTATGTCACAAGCAGGTCCAATCCTCTTCTACCCTACGCTAGCCAAGTCATGAGCGAACCCAGAACTTCCATCGATGCTTTACCCATGTTACCGTCAGGGTCAGGCGAGTGTGACAAGCAAGGCAAGGGCCCGCCTCCCTTTCTCGCCCGTGCCACGAGAGAATAGGTCTTCCCTCCACGCCCCATGCGAGGCACAAGTAGGTCCAGATCTTCCCATTCCACCTTACCCACGTCACAAGTGGGACAAAATCTCGCACACTATCTCGCTTTGTTACGACAAATCTAGTTCCTTAATTTCCGCCTTACTCGTGTCACAAGCGCGGCCAAATTTCATCTCATTATACCCGTGACACAAGTGAAACAAGGCTTCGATCCCTGGTCCCTACCTGCCTGTGATATAAGTGTGGTCATGCCCAGATATCTCACATCATCTCCCTCTTCACCCGTTCGATAAGGAGGCCACACTCTTTTCAACGTCATACCTGTGTCACAGCCGGGGCAGGCTTCCCTTCGCTCGCTTACTACTGTCACAGCCTGGCCTTCCTTTCCTGCTCTACCCTTATCACAACGGGCCAGACCTTCCCTTCCTCCCCTACCCTTTCCACAAGCCCGGCACGCCTTTCCCCACCGTCCTACCTGTATCACGAGGCAAGGCTTCTCTTTTCTTCCCATCCATATCATCCGTGGACTCAGATCTCCTTCCTGTCTCTCTTATGTCACAACCGGCAACAGATCTCCCGTCCCTGCCTTACTCATGTCCCCCTCCCCTTCTAGCCCCACCTACGTCATAATTGTGGACAAACCATCCTTCCTGTTCTGACCAAGTCATAGGTGGGTCTTCTTGTAACAAGAGGGTCTAGGTGTGCCCCTACGCCCCAGTAATGTCACAAGCGAGGCCAAACCTCCCCTCCTTATCTAGCCCCAGTCACAAGCTCGGCCAGTCCTCCCTGCTCAAATCCATCCAAGTCATAAGTCTCTCCATCCACCCACGTCACAAGTGCGCCTAATCCCCCCTTCCCTGCCTCACCCGTGACACAAGCAGAGTCAAGCCCCCTTCCCCTTCTCCCCCGTCCGTATCACAGGTAGACTCAGACCTCTCATTCCCTCTCGGCCCATGTAAAGAGTGAGCATGGCCTCGACGCCCCGTCCGCTTCCCTTTCCCGTCTGTGTTTTAGGTTGAGTACGGCCTAGTATGTAACTTCTACCTTGTTACATGGAGTTTCAAACCTTGCTTCCATATCTCGTCCGTGTCACAAGCGGATCAAGTCTTTTTAATACCCTTGTCACAAGCAGGCCCAATCCTACTCCGGATACAAGAAAGGTTGTGTTTCGTCTCTGTTCCACACCTATGTCATAATCAGGGAAAGCCACTCCTAGCAGTGCCACAAGTGAGGCAAAGCCTCGCTACATACCCCACCCACGTCGCATGCCTTTCCTTCCCAACATCTGCCTCACGAGTGGAGCCAGGTTTCCCCTTACCCTGCTTGAGTCACAGTGAGGGTTAATCCTCCCATCGTTGCCTTACCCTTGCCACAGACGGAGCCAGACCTCCCCTCCATGTTCTATACTTGTCGCAAGCAGGCCAGGTCTCGACTCCCTGCCTGGCTCACAGCCGTATCACAGCCCGTATGTTACAAAAAGGGTTAGACCTCGCTTCTCGCAGTAAAAACGTAATGAATCTCTTAGGAATGATCACTTGACAGTTTACGTACAGGCGAGCAATCTAATGTAATGATCTACATGGAGCAGCAGCAGCAGCAGCAGTAAAAGTAGCATCAGCAGCAACAGCAGCAGAAGAAACAGGAGCAGCACCAGCAGCAGCAGCAGCAGCAACAGGAGCAGCAGCAGCAGCAGCAGCAGCAGCAGCAGCAGCAGCAGGATAAATCACCTCACTCGAGTCCTCCCCTCCTGTCAATACCCCTTCTCTTCCAATCCCCTCTTCGTCAACACCATTGAAAATTTATAGCACAGTTAGTTCCTAAACGGCTTTCATAACGAACAGCGAGCTTTGGAAATGGACCAAGTTGAAAATTCACGAGGAAACACACGAAGAGATATATGGCTGAATAATCGACATGTTTTACAGGGGAGGGTAGGAGGTGCTGGCATAGGCCATAGTGAGCTAGGGACTACAGCAGAGGAACCAGACGTGGTAGATGGTACTAGCAGGGGTCCGTGCAAGCAAGGTACTCCACTAGAGATACCAGATATGGTAGGTGGTACTGAGAGGCGTCAGAGTGAGGTACACACTGCAGCAAAGGTACCAGACACGGCAGGTGGAGCTGTCAAGGATCGAGTTGAATATAACATAGCACAAGACTGAGGTATTGGGCGTGGACTGCCATATGTCTCTGAATCTGTGCTGGCCTGTAACGTGTTCCTGTATATAGACTACACAGTGCCTGTATATTGAAGTTTGTGGGTCATCAAATAAATGACTTTTGCAAGGTTTTTTTTTTTTTTACAGATTTAAGACATGAAAGTCTAGTGAGTTTTATGTGAATAGCGCCTCTCGCTACGTATCACCTTCGGTCAACACTAAGCAGTAAAGAAAGCTTGAGAGTTTCACAGCTCTCATATACAGGCGATGAAATACCATAAAAGATGTTACGTTGGTTCACTTCTCTACAAAATTGTAATTCTATCGATAATTACAAGCTAGACACTTGAGAGAATCAAGCGCATGAATGTTGTTTAACTTAATGACTACGGACTACTAGATGGTTTGCAGACGAGAGAAATTATAAACCTCGACAAACATTACAAAAAAACATAAGACTGACGCCAGATTGTTTAGCTCAGTGAACACTGACTAGACCAGGCCAACCAGCATCATTTCATCGCGGGTGGAAGCAACCCTGTGAGACAACAGATAAATCCATGTCAACATACATCGGTTGTGTGATGGGCAAGGTTGTTTCACGGAATCAGTAGGTATATTATCCTCCGTCATAAAGTTGACTCTTGGTCTATTATAAACAGTTACTTTTTTGGTTTGATTTATGGATGAAATGTTCTTAACAATTACGCCCGTAATTCTAAATGTTTTTCATTTGAGTAAATGTTTTCTCCTTCCATGGTGCCATCATGGAGGGAGCGTGTAACATTACATGATAAACAAGGCGGTACATATCTGCAGGGGACAATCATCCCGCGTTGTCCCAGCAAACAAGATCCTGCCTGGGTCATCTTGCTACACTGTGTACAACAAACCTCTGGAAATGTGACAATGTACGTCTGGTGACCTGAGGGATGGTGTGTAGGTCCTCACAGTCTGCCAGGGATGACACAGGTGTACAGTTGACTGCACCTCACAATATCGTAAATTCATAAGAATTTCTGTGTAGCAATTTATTTGAAAGGTTCAGGTATGGACTGACGACAATCTACAAGATATCAGACGAGGATGGTTCATCTGGATGGCCTTCCAGAGTAAGATGTGTACACAAGTGTGGGACCAAATGTGTCGTGTGTCAAGTGTTTCAGCCTGCTGCTTGCAGTGACATCCGGGAACCCAGATGTACAAGTGTTCTTGGGACGCCTAGTCTGTAGTGTCTGGGGAACATGGTACAGAACAGTTGCTTGTCAGATGCATGTGTCCAACTTTCAGCGTGCAAGTCTCCAGACGACGGGGACACCACTGTGTAGGAAGGAGGTGAGGGAGAATCAACATTCAACATTCATGTGTTGCAGACCTTGACACGACGCAGGTCGGATGCGGTGTGTGCAGCCACCATGTTATGGTCTGGTCTGGGGAGGAAGACATTGGTATATACATGGACGTTTAGGTTCGTACATACACACATATACAAAGGTAATAAGATTTCCCTGCTTGTGAAGACATGATGAACAATACATGGAGATGCGATGACAAATTTGACCCTACTAAGTACAAGGATTCCTGACGAAAATTTCCAACATCACTTACAGGTTTTATATTGTTTGTCTGCTTTAAACTTGTGAAGGTTTTCGAAGACCAAAAGTTTGAATATCTACCTCAAGTCGCTTAGTAAACAATTCCTGGATACACTCTATTTTAAAGCTTTAGGAGACATAATGTGGACAATAGTGTGTGGCTAAGTTTCAAAGGTCATTATAATCCTGGGATGAAAAATGCTGAAGCTGTTGATAAAGTTGACTTAATTATTCTAGAAATCAAAGATAAGATACGTAAGAAAATAACAGCAGGATTAGTATAACGGCTCCCATCACAGACACCAGAGGTAAGCAGAAGACCGTATGATAAGTCAGCAGAAATTTGTAATGAACGTAATGATAATGGGAGCCTTTGACTTATCATTACCAAAATGGAAGAAACCATTTGCTGTAGCTCAGGGCGCTGAATCTACCTAAATTTCCCTGATAGTGGCCTAAAACAGTTGGGAAACGTATTCGCGACGAAGAGGTGTTAGTTTGTTAGTTCTTACTACAAATGAGGATCTCGTTAACAATGGTAAAGTGGGAGAAAAGTCTGGTACAAATGATCACCGGCAAATTACTTTAGAGTTCCGTAACCCTAAAGAGTTTCTCTTTTTCTTTTTGCTTACGTTGAGAGCAAGAGAGTCATTACCCAGTCTATTAGTCCGTCAATTACGGAAAATTAAACTTCTTCTCAGGAAGCTGTGTTTTCCTCACATCTCTGCAGGGAATATCAATATTCACCACAAGGTCTGCCTAGGCTCTAACCGGGACGATCCTGGCCGAGTCAAGTCCAGTCTTTTTCTTATCTTTAACGATCTGGAACAATTGAAAAAGAAAAACACCTCGAATTTCCGTCCGCTACAACCCCTATTCCACCGCAAAGTCTCTCTCTCTCTCTCTCTCTCTCTCTCTCTCTCTCTCTCTCTCTCTCTCTCTCTCTCTCTCTCTCTCTCTCTCTCTCTCTTAGAACTCTTCCACTATTCATGCACCATTTCTGCCTTCGCACGGTCCTCTAACCACGATATCATTTCTTATTTCATTTACTTATTATAATTTGTCGCTGTCTTCCGCGTTAGCGAGGTAGCGCAAGGAAACAGACTAAAGAATGGCCCAACCCACCCACATACACATGTATACACATACACATCCACACACGCACATATATATACCTATGCATTTCAACATCTACATATATATGTATGCACAGACATATACATATATACACATGTACATAATTCATACTTGCTGCCTTTATTCATTCCCGTCGCCACCCCGCCACATGAAATGACATCCCCCTCTCCCCTTGCACGCGCGCGAGGTAGCGCTAGGAAAAGACAACAATTGCCTCATTTGTTCACACTCACTCTATAGCTGTCATGTATAATGAACCGAAACCATAGCTCCCTTTCCACATCCAGACCCAACAGAAATTTCCATGGTTTACTCCAGACGCTTAACATGCCCTGGTTCAATCCATTGACAGCACGTCGACCCCGGTATACCACATCGTTCCAGTTTACTCTATTCCTTCAAGCCTTTCACCCTCCTGCATGCTCAGGCTTCTATTGCTCAAAAACTTTTTCACTCCATCCCTCCATCAGGCACCTCACCATGAGCCATACATACGTTAAATAACCTTACTAACCAGCCAACAACTCAGTCACCCCCTTTTTTAATGAATTCCACTGCAATACTGAGTCGTTCAAACCTGCTGCCTTGCCGGCTTACATCTTCCGCAAAGCTTTTACTATCTCTTCTATGTTTACCAGATCATTCTCCCTAATCCTCTCACTTTGTACACCACCTCGACCAAAACACCCTAAATCTGCCACTCTATCATCAAACACATTCAACAAACCTTCAAAATAGTCACTCTATCTCCCTCTCACATCACAACTACTTGTTATCACCTCCCCATTAGCCCCCTTCACTGATGTTCCCATTTGTTCCCTTGTCTTACGCACTTTATTTACCTCTTTCCAAAACATCTTTTTATTCTCCCTAAAATTCAATGATACTCTCTCACCACAACTCTCATTTGCCCTCTTTTTCACCTCTTCCACCTTTCTCTTGACCTCCTGCCTCATTTTTTATATATCTGCCGGTCATTTGCATTATTTCTCTGCAAAAATCGTCCAAATACCTCTCTCTTCTCTTTCACTAATAATCTTACCTTTTCATCCCACCACTCACTACACTTTCTAATCTACCCACCTCCCACGCTTCTCATGACACAAGCATCTTTTGCGCAAGCCATCACTGCTTCCCTAAATGCATCCCATTCCTCCACCACTCCACTTACGTCATTTGTTCTGACTTTTTTCCATTCTGTACTCAGTCTCTCCTGCTACCCCCTCACACAAGTCTCCTTCCCAAGCTCACTCTCTTCACCACAACATTCTCTCTTGTTTTCTGAAAACCCACACAAATCTTCAACTTCGCCTCCACAAAATAATTATGAGACATCCCTCCAGTTGCACCTCTCAGCACATTAACATCCAAAAGTCTCTTTCGCGCGCCTATCAATTAACACATAATCCTATAACCCTCTCTTGCCATCTCTCTTACTTAAATTCGTATGCATATCTCTCTTTTTAAACCAGGTATTCCCAATCACCAGTTATTTTTCAGCGTACAAATCTACAAGCTCTTCACCATTTCCATTTGCAATACTAAACACCCCATGTACACCAATTATTTCCCTCAACTGCCACATTACTCACCTTTGCATTCAAGTCACCCATCACTATAACCCGGTCTCGTGCATCAAAACTACCAACACACTCACTCAACTGCTCCCAAAACACTTGCCTCTCATGATCTTTCTTCTCATGCCCAGGTGCATATGCACCAATAATCACCCATCTCTCTCCATCCGCTTTCAGTTTTACCCATGTCAATCTAGAATTTACTCTCTTATACTCTATCACATACTCCCACAACTCCTGTTTCAGGAGTAGTGCTACTCCTTCCCTTGCTCTTGTCCTCTCACCAACCCCTGACTTTACTCCCAAGACATTCCCAAACCACTCATGCCCAGGTGCATATGCACCAATAATCACCCATCTCTCTCCATCCGCTTTCAGTTTTACCCATATCAATCTAGAGTTTACTCTCTTACACTCTATCACATACTCCCACAACTCCTGTTTCAGGAGTAGTGCTACTCCTTCCCTTGCTCTTGGTCTCTCACCAACCACTGACTTTACTCCCAAGACATTCCCAAACCACTCTTCCCCTTTACCCTTGAGCTTCGTTTCACTCAGAGCCAAAACATCCAGGTTCCTTTCCTCAAACATACTACCTATCTCCCATTTTTCACATCAAGGTTACATCCACACACATTTAGACACCCCAGTCTGAGCCTTCGGGGAGGATGAGCACTCCCCGCGTGACTCCTTCTTCTGTTTCTCCTTTTAGAAAGTTAAAATACAATGAGGGGAGGGTTTCTAACCCCCCGCTCCCGTCACATTTAGTCGCCTTCTACGACACGTGAGGAATGCGTGGGAAGTATTCTTTCTCCCCTATCCCCAGGGATGATATATATATATATATATATATATATATATATATATATATATATATATATATATATATATATATATATATATATATATATATATATATATATATATATATATATATGTATATATGTATATATATATATATATATATATATATATATATATATATATATATATATATATATATATATATATATATATATATATATATATATATATATATATATATATATATATATATATATATATATGCCCTAATGAACATAGATTGAAAAGATGATAATTCAACTCTGCCATGTTGAGATGAGTAATGAGCTTACATTGGTGGGTTTTCTGTATATGCTAAACTTAAACTTGTTTCCTTGTCTATGGCTATTGCAATCTAAAAATGGTAACATACCATTATTTTAATTTTCTACAGTAAATCTGATAGAAGGTACTAAATTGTTAAGTAATGGGAGAAGTATTTGTAAATTTTCATGTGTTGGCCAAACACAAAAAACATCATCTACATACCTAAACCATATTCCATTGGAAGGTAAGATATCCTTTAGTAATTTTGTTTCAAAGAATTCCATATAAAGATTACTTTGGACAGGTGAAAGAGGGTGACCCATTGCCATACCAAATTTTTTAGCATAAAAAATCTCCATTGAATTGAAATACACAGACTTTTATACACAATTTTATCAGTTTAATGAAATTAGACTTTGAAACAGGTAAATGAATATCATTCAAGACATCAAATAAATCTTCTAAAAGGTCATCAACTCGAATTTTAGTGAAAAGTGAGGAAACATCAAAGCGAACTAGTTTAAATTCAAAATTAACATTGATATTGTTTAGGTTGTTGACTAAATCTACATTGTTCACGATATTAGAATTTGATACCTTACCCACTAAAGGGCTTAATAAAGAAACTAACCATTTTGACAATTCATATGTGATGGAGCCTACTGAACTCATTATAGGTCTTGTTGGATAATTTTGTTTATGTGTTTTGATAAGTCCATACATATATGGCAATGAAGGGGACACAGATGACAAACTCTTGAATTCTGATAAGAGAAATGTTACGTTTCAAAAGGTTTTTATCGAGGAAGTAAGGCATGTGTACGTGTAGGAAGAGAGGAAAGTGATTGATTCTCAGTGAATGTAGGTTTGCGGCATGGGTGTGTGATGTCTCCATGGTTGTTTAATTTGTTTATGGATGGGGTTGTTAGGGAGGTGAATGCAAGAGTTTTGGAAAGAGGGGCAAGTTCATTATGAAGTCTGTTGTGGATGAGAGAGCTTGGGAAGGGAGTCAGTTGTTGTTCGCTGATGATACAGCGCTGGTGGCTGATTCATGTGAGAAACTGCAGAAGCTGGTGACTGAGTTTGGTAAAGTGTGTGAAAGAAGAAAGTTAAGAGTAAATATGAATAAGAGCAAGGTTATTAGGTACAGTAGGGTCGAGGGTCAAGTCAATTGGGAGGTAAGTTTGAATGGAGAAAAACTGGAGGAAGTAAAGTGTTTTAGATATCGGGGAGTGGATCTGGCAGCGGATGGAACCATGGAAGCGGAAGTGGATCATAGGGTGGGGGAGGGGGCGAAAATCCTGGGAGCCTTGAAGAATGTGTGGAAGTCAAGAACAATATCTCGGAAAGCAAAAATGGGCATGTTTGAAGGAATAGTGGTTCCAACAATGTTGTATGGTTGCGAGGCGTGGGCTATGGATAGAGTTGTGCGCAGGAGGGTGGATGTGCTGGAAATGAGATGTTTGAGGACAATGTGTGGTGTGAGGTGGTTTGATCGAGTAAGTAACGTGAGGGTAAGAGAGATGTGTGGAAATAAAAAGAGCGTGGTTGAGAGAGCAGAAGAGGGTGTTTTGAAATGGTTTGGGCACATGGAGAGAATGAGTGAGGAAAGATTGTCCAAGAGGATATATGTGTCGGAGGTGGAGGGAACGAGGAGAAGTGGGAGAACAAATTGGAGGTGGAAAGATGGAGTGAAAAAGTTTTTGTGTGATCGGGGCCTGAACATGCAGGAGGGTGAAAGGAGGGGAAGGAATAGAGTGAATTGGATCGATGTGGTATACCGGGGTTGACGTGCTGTCAGTGGATTGAATCAGGGAATGTGAAGCATCTGGGGTAAACCATGGAAAGCTGTGTAGGTATGTATATTTTCGTGTGTGGACGTAGGTACATACATGTGTATGGGGGTGGGTTGGGCCATTTCTGTCGTCTGTTTCCTTGTGCTACCCAGCAAACGCGAGAGACAACAGCAAAAAAAAAAAAAAAAAAAAAAAAAATATATATATATATATATATATATATATATATATATATATATATATATATATATATATATATTTACTTATTTATTTTGCTTTGTCGCTGTCTCCCGCATTTGCGAGGTAGCTCAAGGAAACAGAAGTAAGAAATGGCCCAACCCACCCCCATAAACATATATATACATACACGTCCACACACCCAATTATACATACCTATACATCACAATGTACTCATATATATACACACACAGACACATACATATATACCCATGCACACAATTCACATTGTCTGCCTTTATTCATCCCCATCGCCACCTCGCCACACATGGAATACCATCCCCCTTCCCCCTCATGTGTGCGAGGTAGCACTAGGAAAAGATAACAAAGGCCCCATTCTTTCAAACTCAGTCTCCAGCTGTCATGCAAATAATGCCCGAAACCACAGCTCCCTTTCCACATCCAGGCCCCACACAACTTTCCATGGTTTACCCCAGACGCTTCATATGCCCTGATTCAATCCACTGACAGCACGTCAACCCCGGTATACCACATCGATCCAATTCACTCTATTCCTTACCCGCCTTTCACCCTCCTGCATGTTCAGGCCCCGATCACTCAAAATCTTTTTCACTCCATCTTTCCACCTCCAATTTGGTCTCCCACTTCTCCTCGTTCCCTCCACCTCCGACACATATATCCTCTTGGTCAATCTTTCCTCACTCATTCTCTCCATGTGCCCAAACCATTTCAAAACACCCTCTTCTGCTCTCTCAACCACGCTCTTTTTATTTCCACACATCTCTCTTACCCTTACATTACTTACTCGATCAAACCACCTCACACCACTCATTGTCCTCAAACATCTCATTTCCAGCACATCCACCCTCCTGCGCACAGCTCTGTCCATAGCCCACGTCTCGCAACCATACAACATTGTTGGAACCACTATTCCTTCAAACATATCCATTTTTGCTTTCCGAGATAATGATCTCGACTTCCACACATTCTCCAATGCTCCCAGGATTTTCGCCCCCTCCCCCACCCTATGATTCACTTCCGCTTCCATGGTTCCATCCGCTGCCAGATCCACTCCCAAATATCTAAAACACTTTATTCCTCCAGTTTTTCTCCATTCAAACTTACCTCCCAATTGACTTTACCCTCAACCCTACTGTACCTAATAACCTTGCTCTTATTCATATTTACTCTTAACTTTCTTCTTTCACACACTTTACTAAACTCAGTCACCATCTTCTGCAGTTTCTCACATGAATCAGCCACCAGCGCTGTATCATCAGCGAACAACAACTGACTCACTTCCCAAGCTCTCTCATCCACAACAGACTTCATACTTGCCCCTCTTTCCAAAACTCTTGCATTCACCTCCCTAACAACACCATCCATAAACAAATTAAACAGCCAGGGAGACATCACACACCCCTGCCGCAAACCTACATTCACTGAGAACCAATCACGTTCCTCTCTTCCTACACGTACACATGCCTTACATCCTCGATAAAAACTTTTCACTGCTTCTAACAACTTGCCTCCCACACCATATATCCTTAATACCTTCCACAGAGCATCTCTATCAACTCTATCATATGCCTTCTCCAGATCCATAAATGCTACATACAAATCCAAGGAATATATATATATATATATATATATATATATATATATATATATATATATATATATATATATATATATATATATATATATATATATATATATATATTATCTCTGGGGATAGGGGAGAAAGAATACTTCCCACGCATTCCTCACGTGTCGTAGAAGGCGACACGAGGGGACGGGAGCGGGGGACCAGAAATCCTCCCCTCCTTGTGTTTTCAACTTTCTAAAATGGGAAACAGAAGGAGTCATGCAGGGAGTGCTCATCCTCCTCGTAGGCTCAGATTGGGGTGTCTAAATGTGTGTGGATGTAACCAAGTGGCGAAAAAAGGAGAGATAGGTAGTATGTTTGAGGAAAGGAACCTGGATGTTTTGCCTCTGAGTGAAACGAAGCTCAAGGGTAAAGGGGAAGAGTGGTTTGGGAATGTCTTGAGAGTAAACTCAGGGGTTAGTGAGAGGACAAGAGCAAGGGAAAGAGTAGCAGTACTCCTGAAACAGGAGTTGTGGGAGTATGTGAGAGAATGTAAGAAAGTAAATTCTAGATTAATATGGGTAAAACTGAAAGTTGATGGAGAGAGATGGGTGATTATTGGTGCATATGCACCTGGGCATGAGAAGAAAGATCATGAGAGGCAAGTGTTTTGGGAGCAGCTGAATGAGTGTGTTAGTGGTTTTGATGCACAAGACCGGGTTATAGTGATGGGTGATTTGAATGCAAAGGTGAGTAATGTGGCAGTTGAGGGAATAATTGGTATATATGGGATGTTCAGTGTTGTAAATGGAAATGGTGAAGAGCTTATAGATCTATGTGCTGAAAAAGGACTGGTGATTGGGAATACCTGGTTTAAAAAGCGAGATATACATAAGTATACGTCTGTAAGTAGGAGAGATGGCCAGAGAGCGTTATTGGATTACGTGTTAATAGACAGGCGCTCGAAAGAGACACTTTTGGATGTTAATGTGCTGAGAGGTGCAACTAGAGGGATGTCTGATCATTATCTTGTGGAGGCGAAGGTGAAGATTTGTAGGGGTTTTCAGAAAAGAAGAGGGAATGTTGGGGTGAACAGAGTGATGAGAATAAGTGAGCTTGGGAAGGAGACTTGTGTGAGGAAGTACCAGGAGAGACTGGGTACAGAATGGAAAAAGGTGAGAACAAATGAGGTACGGGGAGAGGGGGAGGAATGGGATGTATTTAGGGAAGCAGTGATGGATTGCGCAAAAGATGCTTGTGGCATGAGAAGCGTGGGAGGTGGGTTGATTAGAAAGGGTAGTGAGTGGTGGGATGAAGAAGTAAGATTATTAGTGAAAGAGAAGAGAGAGGCATTTGGACGATTTTTGCAGGGAGAAAATGCAAATGAGTGGGAGATGTATAAAAGAAAGAGACGGGAGGTCAAGAAAAAGGCGCAAGAGTTGAAAAAGAGGGCAAATGAGAGTTGGGGTGAGAGAGTATCATTAAATTTTAGGGAGAATAAAAAGATGTTCTGGAATGAGGTAAATAAAGTGCGCAAGACAAGGGAGCAAATGGGAACTTCAGTGAAGGGGGCTAATGGGGAGGTGATAACAAGTAGTGGTGATGTGAGAAGATGGAGTGAGTATTTTGAAGGTTTGTTGAATGTGTTTGATGAGAGAGTGGCAGATATAGGGTGTTTTGGTCGAGGTGGTGTGCAAAGTGAGAGGGTTAGGTAAAATGATTTGGTAAACAGAGAAGAGATAGTAAAAGCTTTGCGGAAGATGAAAGCCCGCAAGGCAGATGGTTTGGATGGTATTACAGTGGAATTTATTAAAAAAAGGGGTGACTGTATTGTTGACTGGTTGGTAAGGTTATTTAATAGATGTATGATTCATTGTGAGGTGCCTGAGGATTGGCGGAATGCGTGCATAGTACCACTGTATAAAGGCAAAGGGGATAAGAGTGAGTGCTCAAATTACAGAGGTATAAGTTTGTTGAGTATTCCTGGTAAATTATATGGGAGAGTATTAATTGGGAGGGTGAAGGCATGTACAGAGCATCAGATTGAGGAAAACCAGTGTGGTTTCAGAAGTGGTAGAGGATGTTTGGATCAGGTGTTTGCTTTGAGGAATGTATGTGAGAAATACTTAGAAAAGCAAATGAATTTGTATGTAGCATTTATGGACCTGGAGAAGGCATGTGATAAAGTTGATAGAGATGCTCTGTGGAAGGTACTAAGAATATATGGTGTGGGAGGCAAGTTGTTAGAAGAAATGAAAATTTTTTATCGAGGATGTAAGGCTTGTGTACGTGTAGGAAGAGAGGAAAGTGATTGGTCCTCAGTGATTATAGGTTTGCGGCAGGGGTGTGTGATGTCTCCATGGTTGTTTAATTTGTTTATGGATGGGGTTGTTAGGGAGGTGAATGCAAGAGTTTTTGGAAAGAGGGGCAGGTATGCAGTCTGTTGAGGATGAGAGAGCTTGGGAGGTGAGTCAGTTGTTCGCTGATGATACAGCGCTGGTGGCTGATTCATGTGAGAAACTGCAGAAACTGGTGACTGAGTTTGGTAAAGTGTTTGAAAGAAGAAAGGTAAGAGTAAATGTGAATAAGAGCAAGGTTATTAGGTACAGTAGGGTTGAAGGTGAAGTCAACTGGGAGGTAAGTTTCAATGGAGAGAAAACTGGAGGAAGTAAAGTGTTTTAGATATCTGGGAGTGGATCTGTCAGCGAATGGAACCATGGAAGCGGAAGTGAATCATAGGGTGGGGGAGGGGGCGGAAATCCTGGGAGCCTTGAGGAATGTGTGGAAGTCGAGAACATTATCTCGAGAAGCAAAAATGGCTATGTTTGAAGGAATAGTGGTTCCAACAATATTGTATGGTTGCGAGGCGTGGACTATGGATAGAGTTGTGCGAATGAGGGTGGATGTGCTGGAAATGAGATGTTTGAGGACAATATGTACATGCCTTCACCCTCTCATTCAATACACTTCCATATAATTTACCTGGAATACTCAACAAACATATAACTGTATTTTGAGCACTCGAGGTGGTGTGATCGAGTAAGTAATGTAAAGGTAAGAGAGATGTGTGGAAATAAGAAGAGCGTGGTTGAGAGAGCAGAAGAGTGTGTTTTGATTTGGTTTGGGCACATGGAGAGAATGAGTGAGGAAAGATTGACCAAGAGGATATATGTGTCGGAGGTGGATGGAACGAGAAGTGGGAGATCAAATTGGAGGTGGAAAGATGGAGTGAAAAAGATTTTGAGTGATCGGGGCCTGAACATGCATGAGGGTGAAAGGCGGGCAAGGAATAGAGTGAATTGGATCGATCTGGTATACCGGGGTCGACGGGCTGTCAATGGATTGAATCAGGGCATGTGAAGCTTCTGGGGTAAACCGTGGAAGGTTGTGTGGGGCCTGGATATGGAAAGGGAGCTGTGGTTTCGGGCATTATTGCGTGACAGCTAGAGACTAAGTGTGAACGAATGGGGCCTTTGTTGTCCTTTCCTAGCGCTACCTCGCACACATGAGGGGAGAGAGGGATGTTATTCTATGTGTGGCGAGGTGGCGATGGGAATGAATAAACGCAGACATTGTGAATCGTGTGCATGTGTATATATGTATATGTCTGTTTGTGTATATATATGTGTGTACATTGAGATATATGGGTATGTATATATGCGTGTGTGGACGTGTATGTATATACATGTGTATGGGGGTGGGTTGGGCCACGACTTTCGTCTGTTTCCTTGCGCTACCTCGCAAACGCTGGAGACAGCGACAAAGCAAAATAATAATAATAATGATAATAATAATCTATATATATATATATATATATATATATATATATATATATATATATATATATATATATATATATATATGTATATATATATATATATATATATATATATATATATATATATATAGATTATTATTATCATTATTATTATTATTTTGCTTTGTCGCTGTCTCCAGGGTTTGCGAGGTAGCGCAAGGAATAGGGGAGAAAGAATACTTCCCACGTATTCCCTGCGTGTCGTAGAAGGCGACTAAAAGGGGAGGGAGCGGGTGGCTGGAAATCCTCCCCTCTCGTTTTTTTTTAATTTTCCAAAAGAAGGAACAGAGAAGGGGGCCAGGTGAGGATTTTCCCTCTAAGGCCCAGTCCTCTGTTCTTAATGCTACCTCGCAAATGCGGGAAATGGCGAATCGTATGAAAAAAAAAAAAAAAAAAATATATATATATATATATATATATATATATATATATATATATATATATATATATATATATATATATATATATATATATATATATATATATATATATATGTATTGTTGACTGGTTGGTAAGGTTATTTAATTTATGTATGACTCATGGTGAGGTGCCTGAGGACTGGCGGAATGCGTGCATAGTGCTATTGTACAAAGGCAAAGGGGATAAGAGTGAGTGCTCAAATTACATAGGTATAAGTTTGTTGAGTATTCCTGGTAAATTATATGGGAGGGTATTGATTGAGAGGGTGAAGGCATGTACAGAGCATCAGATTGGGGAAGAGCAGTGTGGTTTCAGAAGTGGTAGAGGATGTGTGGATCAGGTGTTTGCTTTGAAGAATGTATGTGAGAAATACTTAGAAAAGCAAATGGATTTGTATGTAGCATTTATGGATCTGGAGAAGGCATATGATAGAGTTGATAGAGATGCTCTGTGGAAGGTATTAAGAATATATGGTGTGGGAGGCAAGTTGTTAGAAGCAGTGAAAAGTTTTTATCGAGGAGGTAAGGCATGTGTACGTGTAGGAAGAGAGGAAAGTGATTGGTTCTCAGTGAATGTAGGTTTGCGGCAGGGGTGTGTGATGTCTCCATGGTTGTTTAATTTGTTTATGGATGGGGTTGTTAGGGTGGTGAATGCAAGAGTTTTGGAAAGAGGGGCAAGTATGAAGTCTGTTGGGGATGAGAGAACTTGGGAAGTGAGTCAGTTGTTGTTCGCTGATGATACAGCGCTGGTGGCTGATTCATGTGAGAAACTGCAGAAGCTGGTGACTGAGTTTGGTAAAGTGTGTGAAAGAAGAAAGTTAAGAGTAAATGTGAATAAGAGCAAGGTTATTAGGTACAGTAGGGTTGAGGGTCAAGTCAATTGGGGGGTGAGTTTGAATGGAGATAAACTGGAGGAAGTAAAGTGTTTTAGATATCTGGGAGTGGATCTGGCAGCGGATGGAACCATGGAAGCGGAAGTGGATCATAGGATGGGGGAGGGGGCGAAAATTCTGGGAGCCTTGAAGAATGTGTGGAAGTCGAGAACATTATCTCGGAAAGCAAAAATGGGTATGTTTGAAGGAATAGTGGTTCCAACAATGTTGTATGGTTGCGAGGCGTGGGCTATGGATAGAGTGGTGCGCAGGAGGATGGATGTGCTGGAAATGAGATGTTTGAGGACAATGTGTAGTGTGAGGTGGTTTGATCGAGTAAGTAACGTAAGGGTAAGAGAGATGTGTGGAAATAAATAGAGCGTGGTTGAGAGAGCAGAAGAGGGTGTTTTGAAATGGTTTGGGCACATGGAGAGAATGAGTGAGGAAAGATTAACCAAGAGGATATATGTGTCGGAGGTGGAGGGAACGAGGAGAAGAGGGAGACCAAATTGGAGGTGGAAAGATGGAGTGAAAAAGATTTTGCGTGATCGGGGCCTGAACATGCAGGAGGGTGAAAGGAGGGCAAGGAATAGAGTGAATTGGAGCGATGTGGTATACCGGGGTTGACGTGCTGTCAGTGGATTGAATCAAGGCATGTGAAGCGTCTGGGGTAAACCATGGAAAGCTGTGTAGGTATGTATATTTGCGTGTGTGGACGTATGTATATACATGTGTATGGGGGTGGGTTAGGCCATTTCTTTCGTCTGTTTCCTTGCGCTACCTCGCAAACGCGGGAGACAGCGAGAAAGCAAAAAAAAAAAAAAACATTATATATTTATATATATATATTGTCTGACAAATTCACTTCTACAAAAAGCCCATATAATAAGACATACAAATCAGTAGTTTCCATTGCCAACATTATCCTCTACTATGCTAGAATTATTTCATATGAGTAGAATGGTTATGAAGTATCTGTGGCTTCGGTTTCAAAATTGTCTATAAAATTTCTCAACTTGCCGTTATTTTAAAGCAATTTCATTCCGTAATTTCCTCCAGAGATACGTTCATTGTCTGAGGTGCTGGATGTCGTTTTTAGTTTTAAGGAGGACTGTAGATCTGAGTCGTTCCCTGGGCTTCTCCTGTTTGTTACTTCACCAGAAAACAGATCATCACACAAGTAAGAAGGTTCGGTAATGGAGAGACTGCTAAACGCATATCTTATCATGTTTCTGAAAGTGTCCGTTATGAATTCCACTTGTCAATTACAGTTTCGTTTCATGTTTTGAGAGCAAGCATATCCCCCATCTGTGTTGGAGCGCCAGGGTGGATTTCTGCTCTACTAGATGCTCAGGTTCTGTGATCAAGAATTTTCTTGTAATTCTGCTAATTCCAGGTCCAGTTATGCTTGGTAGACTTTTGTAAATGCTCAGGCGTTTAGTGCAAAAGTTTCAGCTTCAGGGGATGTCAGCGCTCGTGACAAAGTCGCCTTCTCCCTTCTGAGTTCCAGAAAATGTCCCTAAGGGAATCTCTGCAATTTCAGAAGAACACGTTCTGGGGTTATAGGCGCGAAGATCATACTTTGTTGCTTCTTCGCTTCATGTTAAGGGAACTGAGCAAGCGTTCCTGTCATGTTATCAGACACATAGTGCTGCGTGTCTCATAAAAGCTCTAATGAGCACTGGGACCGTGATGACTGAGTTTACCTCTCCTCGTAATCTTTTGTCTGGGTTAGTTGAAAGTGAAGCTGTTGTCCAGCAGGGAGCGAGATTTCTGTATATCCACAGCTTTTCTTTTGCATAAACGTCTTCATTTCTTCCAAAATGTCGCTAACGTGCAACCATTTATCCTCTAGAAAGCCATCGTATTCTGCTGTGTAGTTGAAGGTCTCATTACTGACCTCTAGAAGTTGGTCAAAACGTAACTTGCTAAATCTTGTGAATAATAGCCAATCAGAAACAGATAAACAGGTCTTTGAAAAAAAGGACATAAGAAAATCAGACCTAAGGATTACCGGAGCAGGAAGTGGCCGCATTGAAGGTGGACTAAGGTGGAGGGGCGTGGTCGCGGTGAAGGTGGACTAAGGTGGAGGGGCGTGGCCACAGTGTAGGAAGTACGGGAGTCATGGGTGGGAGTGGGGTGGGGGTTGAGATCAGGAATCAGACATGGACATGCTATTAGTAACACGAGGTTAAGGTGTGGCCATGGTGTAGAGTGCACGGTACTAGGGAGTGGACACTGTAAGGTGCATAGGAGTAGGGCATAGCCACAGTGTAAAGAGCACGAGCGTAAGGCATGGCCACGGTGTAGAGAGTACGAGAGTAGGGTTAGTGGCCACAGTGTTTAGAGGATAAGGGTAAAGCCACTGGCTACAGTGTTTAGAGTACTAGGGTAGGGTTTGTGGCAACAGTGTTTAGAACACGGGAATAGGATGTTACCACTGTGTAGAAAGCACGGAAGTAGGGCATGACCACTGTATAGAACCCAGAGGCAGGGACGTGACCACTGTAAAGAGCTCGGAGAAAAGAGCAGGGTCCCAATAGAGAGTCCGGGGGTAAGGGTGTGGCCACCGTGGAGAGCCCAGAAGCAGAGGTAGACTCGTGGCTACGGTTTAGGGACCACGAAGGAGGGGCCGTGGACACTGTAGGGACCTGTGGGATAGCACATGGTCTTATGTGTAGGGGAAGGCCGGAGATAGGGCTTGGTGTTGTAATAATATCATCGTCCCATGGTCAGTTCATACTCGTACATTAAGCGAGACCTTCCTGACAGCCGCTGCCACTGACGTACATTGTATGTTGAAAGACAAACACACCCATGGAGTCACTGCTAGGCACTATGACTCTTAGATGGAGCAGATCGTATGTAGGACTTCAGCATACTAGATGTAATCATTTCTGGAGAGATCAATTTTCGGTTGACGTACCGGCAGGGAAGGGCGCACGCAGGGAAGGTTGTTTTTCTCACGGTGAAGAAATATGATGAAGACGTAGGGAGGGTAGCGAGGCAGGTCCCGCCCGAGAGTTCTATAACTCCAGATGACACTAATGGAATTTCCAAGACTTAATCTGTCACAAAGAATAATGCTGTTATTTCGTGGTAAATCTTTACTTATATTATATCATTCTTGTAAAAGGAGTGAGGGAAAGTAACATACAGCCTCTAACGGTTTTGACGCATTATTACATTATGTGTCCTCTTAATGCATACATCAGCCCCTCACCCAACATGATAAACTAATTATTTGTATATCTATAATTACTAGGACGTTACTGTTTGCTGTGCAGGAACGGCTGCCGCTTTAATTTCATTATAAATTTGTACTCAACAGTAATCTACATACATGTAACAATTTTAATTAAAAATACTATCAAAAGCATTTAAATCCTCATTTACAATTTAAACACATATAAAACATATCTACATACACAAACAACAATTGCTCCACACACACACACACACACACACACACACACACACACACACACACACACACACGCACACACACAAACGAAGACAATACATGACGGAGAAAGCAACTGTAGGAGTGCAGTGTATGATGATGACGATATCATATAATCTACCAGACTTGCAATGATCCAGAATAGATAAACAATGCGAACACTGAACAAACAATCAGGATCATACATGCTACAGTAAGAAATGTTCTTCTCAAAGATAAGGAAATTTAGTTATAGCAGACAGACTGCGGAAATCATGGTTCTCAGTAACATGAAGCCATGAAAACTCAAGGCATTTGTGTCTCCAGGAACATGTCCTACACCAACATGTCAGGGGACATATTTGGATGACAGGGACTCATCCTATACCAACATATCAGGGGACAGGGATTCGTCCAATATCATTTGCAGGTCTCACCCTCGCATCGAAAGTTGACAGCATCACGTAAGATACACCAGCGGGAGACAGTGGTCATGTAATGCTCAAGTATGATAATTTTGTGGTGAATGTGAAAGTCGAGGAAGCAGAGATGAGACAAGACTTCAGGGGGATATATGGTTGCAGAAACTTCACTAAACAAGAATTTCTCGCTCCGAGGATTTGAACCTTGGAACCTAAAGGTAAATCATAAAAATCTTTTAGATATGTCCCATACATGTTGAAGATATATAAACTTTGCCCTAGTGACAAGGGGACTGATTTCATGCAACCAACGAACTGTGTGGGCAATGACTTTCCATACCTCCTCAGGTCAAGTCTCTAGCTGTCATATGTAATGCGCTGAAACCACAGCTCCCTTTCCACATCCAGGCCCCACAGAACTTTCCATGGTTTACCCCAGACGCTTCACATGCCCTGGTTCAATCCATTGACAGCACGTCGACCCCAGTATACCACATCGTTCCAATTCACTCTATTCCTTGCACGCCTTTCACCCTCCTGCATGTTCAGGCCCCGATCACTCAAAATCTTTTTCACTCCATCTTTCCACCTCCAATTTGGTCTCCCACTTTTCCTCGTTCCCTCCACCTCTGACACATATATCCTCTTGGTCAATCTTTCCTCACTCATTCTGTGCATGTGACCAAACCATTTCAAAACACCCTCTTCTGCTCCCTCAACCACACTCTTTTTATTACCATACATCTCTCTTACCCTTTCATTACTTACTCGATCAAACCACCTCACACCACATATTGTCCTCAAACATCTCATTTCCAGCACATCTACCCTCTTCCGCACAACTTTATCCATAGCCCACGCCTCGCAACCATACAACATTGTTGGAAACACTATTCCTTCAAACATACCCATTTTTGCTTTCCGAGATAATATTCTCGACTTCCACACATTCTTCAACGCTCCCAGAACTTTTTCCTCCTCCCCCACCCTCTGGTTCACTTCCGCTTCCATGGTTCCATCCGGTGCCAAATCCACTCCCAGATATCTAAAACACTTCACTTCCTTCAGTTTTTCTCCATTCAAACGTACCTCCAAATTGACTTGTTCCTCAACCCTACTGTACCTAATAACCTTGCTCTTATTCACATTTTCTCTCAGCTTTCTTCTTTTACACACTTAACCAAACTCAGTCACCAGCTTCTGCAGTTTCTCACACGAATCAAACACCAGCGGTGTATCATCAGCGAACAACACCTGACTCACTTCCCAGCTCTTTCATCCACAACAGACTGCATACTTGCCCCTCTTTCCAAAACTCTTGCATTCACGTCCCTAACAACCCCATCCATAAACAAATTAAACGACCATGGAGACATCACACACCCCTGCCGTAAACCAACATTCACTCTGTGTGTGTGTGTGTGTGTGTGTATATATATATATATATATATATATATATGTGTGTGTGTGTGTGTGTGTGTGTGTGTGTGTGTGTGTGTGTGTGTGTATAAAGATAGACAAATGTAAAAATTTATACATATAAAAAATATTTGTTGCCAGACACTAGCTGCACGTTGTTACATAGCAATTGAAAGCCTGATATGGTGAGGTCGTAGAATCGTTCGTGAGTAGATGGGAGTGCGGTGTCCCCAAGGAACTTTTGCCTCTCCTGGAGTACACAGTCTCCCTGCTCCTGTGTGAAGTGCAACAGCGAAACTATAAAAGACAAATTAAAGGGATCTTGTGGATTTGTAATTTATGATTTATTTCATAAACGGAAAAGTAAGGTTTCTTTTCTTGATACTTAACTCTTCAAAACTTCTGCTTCACAGTTAATTGAAAAAGCCATTAAAAAGATTAAAGATATACACCAGAGAAAACTTTATAGCGTTGGTTTGGATAAGAAATATGAAAAATTAGACTCAGACAAAGTTGTATTTAACTTGTCCTCAGTAACTTTACCCAAGAACTTATAATCAGTTCCAGACAAGTACCACTAGAAGCGTTCGTCATTATCTTGCTTTAACAATCCTTCTTCTTCCTAGTATATATATATATATATATATATATATATATATATATATATATATATATATATATATATATATATATATATATATATTTTATGCTTATCACTATCTATCATACTTTGTCGCTGTCTCCAGCGTTAGCGAGGTAGCGCAAGGAAACAGACGCAAGAAAGGCCCAACTCACCCATATACACATGTATGTACATACACGTCACACACGCACATATACATACCTATACATTTCAACGTATACATATATATCTATATGTACAGACATATACATACATACACATGCACATAATTCATACTCGATGCCTTTAATCATTCCCGTCACCACCCCGCCACACGTGAAATGACAACCCCCTCCCCCCGCAAGCGCGCGAGGTACCGTTAGGAAAAGACAAAAAAGGCCTCATTCGTTCCCAATCAGTCTCTAGATGTCATGTATAATGCACCGATACCACAGCTCCCTTTCAACATCCAAGCCTCACAAAATTTTCCATGGTTTACCCCAGACACTTCAAATGCCCTGGTTCAATCAATTGACAGCACGTCGACCCGGTATACCACATCGTTCCAATTCACTCTATTCCTTGCACGCCTTTCACCCTCCTGCATGCTCAGGCACCGATCGCTGAAAATCTTTTTCACTCCATCTTTCCACCTACAATTTGGTCTCCCAATTCTCTTTCCCTCCACCTCTGACACGTGTATCCTCTTTGTCAATCTTTCCTCACTCATTCTCTCCAGGTGACCAAACCATTTCAAAACGCCCTCATCTGCTCTCTCGACCACACTTTTTTCATTACCACACATCTCTCAGCCTTTCATCACTTACTCGATCAAAACACCTCACACCACATAATGTCCTCAAACATCTCATTTCCAACACATCCACCCTCCTACGCATAACTCTATCTATAGCCCACGCTTCGCAACTATATGACATTGTTGGAACCACTCTTTCTTCAAAAATACCTATTTTTGCATTCCGAGATAATGTTCTCGCCTTCCACACATTCTTCAACTCTCCGAGAACTTTCGCCCCCTCCTCCACCCTCTGACTCACTTCCGCTTCCATTGGTCCATCAGCTGCCAAATCCACTCCCAGATTTTTAAAACACTTTACTTCCTCCATTTTTTCTCCATTCAAATTTACCTCCCAATTGACTTGTCCCTCAACCCTTCTCTACCTAATAAACTTGTTCTTATTCAGATTTACTCTCAGCTTTCTTCTTTCACACACTTAACCAAACTCAGTCACCAGCTTCTGCATTTTCTCACCCGAATCAACCACCAGCTCTGTATCATCAGCGAAAAACAACTGACTCACTTCCCAAGATCTCCCATCCACAAGAGACTGCATACTTGCCCCTCTCTCCAAAACTGCTGCATTCACCTCCCTAACAACCCTATCCATAAATAAATTAACCAGGGAGACATCACACACCCCTTAAGCAAAACGACATTCACTGAGAACCAATCACTTTCCTCTCTTCCTACTCGTACACATGCCTTACTTCCTGGATAAAAGCTTCTCACTACGTCTAGCAACTGGCCTCCAACACGATCGCTATCAACTTTTATATGCCTTCTCCAGATCGATAAATGCTACACACAAATCCATTTGCTTTTCTAAGTATTTCTCACATACATTCTTCAAAGCAAACACCTGATCCACACATCCTCTACCACTTCTGAAACCACACTGCACTTCCCCAATCTGATGCTCTTTACATGCCTTCACCGTCTCAGTCAATACCCTCCCATATAATTTCCAAGGAATACTCAACAAACTTATACCTCTGAAGTTTGAGCACTCACCTTTATCCCTTTTGCCTTTGTACAATGGCACTACGCAAGCATTCCGCCAATCCTCAGGCACCTCACCATGAGTCATACATACATTAAATAACCTTACCAACCAGTCAACGATACAGTCACCCCCCGTTTTAATAAATTCCACTGCAATACCATCCAAAACCGTTGCCTTGCTGGGTTTCATCTTCTGCAAAGCTTTTACAACCTCTTCTCTGTTTACCAAATCATTCTCCCTAACCCTCTCACTTTGTACACCACCTCGACTAAAGCACCCTATATCTGCCTCTCTATCATCTAACATATTCAACAAAGCATCAAAATGCTAACTCCATCTCCTTCTCACATCACCACTACTTGTTATTACCTCCCCATTAGCCCCCTTCACCGATGCTCCCATTTGTTCCCTTGTATTACGCTCTTTATCTACCTCCTTCTAACACATATATCTATTCTCCCTAAAATCTAATGATCCTTTATCACCCTAACTCTCATTTGCCGTCTTTTTCACCTCTTGCACCTTTCTCTTGACTTCCTGCCTCTTTATATATATACATATATATATATATATATATACATATATATATATATATATATATATATATATATATATATATATATATATATATATATATATATATATATATATATATATATATATATATATATATATATATATATATAGGGGATAGGGGAGAAAGAATACTTCCCACGTATTCCCTGCGTGTCGTAGAAGGCGACTAAAAGGGGAGGGAGCGGGGGGCTGGAAATCCTCCCCTCTCGTTTTTTTTTTTTTAAATTTTCCAAAAGGAGGGACAGAGAAGGGGGCCAGGTGAGGATATTCCCTCAAAGGTCCAGTCCTCTGTTCTTAACGCTACCTTGCTAATGCGGGAGATGGCGAATAGTATGAAAGAAAGAAAAATATATATATATATATATATATATATATTTTTTTTTGCTTTGTCGCTGTCTCCCGCGTTTGCGAGGTAGCGCAATGAAACAGACAAAAGAAATGGCCCAACCCACCCCCATACACATGTATATACATACACGTCCACACACGCATATATACATACCTACACAGCTTTCCATGGTTTACCCCAGACGCTTCACATGCCCTGATTCAATCCACTGACAGCACGTCAACCCCGGTATACCACATCGATCCAATTCACTCTATTCCTTGCCCTCCTTTCACCCTCCTGCATTTTCAGGCCCCGATCAAACAAAATCTTTTTCACTCCATCTTTCCACCTCCAGTTTGGTCTCCCACTTATCCTCGTTCCCTCCACCTCCGACACATATATCCTCTTGGTCAATCTTTCCTCACTCATTCTCTCCATGTGCCCAAACCATTTCAAAACACCCTATTCTGATCTTTCAACCACGCTCTTTTTATTTACACACATCTCTCTTACCCTTACGTTACTTACTCGATCAAACCACCTCACACCACACATTGTCCTCAAACATCTCATTTCCAGCACATCCATCCTCCTGCGCACAACTCTATCCATAGCCCACGCCTCGCAACCATACAACATTGTTGGAACCACTATTTCTTCAAACATACCCATTTTTGCTTTCCGAGATAATGTTCTCGACTTCCACACATTCTCCAAGGCTCCCAGGATTTTCGCCCCCTCTCCCACCCTATGATCCACTTCCGCTTCCAAGGTTCCATCCGCTGCCAGATCCACTCCCAGATATCTAAAACACTTTACTTCCTCCAGTTTTTCTACATTCAAACTTACCTCCCAATTGACTTGACCCTCAACCCTACTGTACCTAATAACCTTGCTCTTATTCACATTTACTCTTAACTTTCTTCTTTCACACACTTTACCAAACTCAGTCACCAGCTTCTGCAGTTTCTCACATGAATCAGCCACCAGCGCTGTATCATCAGCGAACAACAACTGACTCACTTCCCAAGCTCTCTCATCCACAACAGACTTCATACTTGCCCCTCTTTCCAAAACTCTTACATTTACCTCCCTAACAACCCCATCCATAAACAAATTAAACAACAATGGAGACATCACACATCCCTGCCGCAAACCTACATTCACTGAGAACCAATCACTCTCCTCTCTTACTACACGTACACATGCCTTACATCCTCGATAAAAACTTTTCACTGCTTCTAACAACTTGCCTCCCACACCATATATTCTTAATACCTTCCACAGAGCATCTCTATCAACTCTATCATATGCCTTCTCCAGATCCATAAATGCTACATGCAAATCCATTTGCTCTTCTAAGTATTTCTCACATACATTCTTCAAAGCAAACACCTGATCCACACATCCTCCACCACTACTGAAACCACACTGCTCTTCCCCAATCTGATGCTCTGTACATGCCTTCACCCTCTCAATCAATACCCTCCCATATAATTTCCAAGGAATACTCAACAAACTTATACCTCTGAAATTTGAGCACTCACTCTTATCCCCTTTGCCTTTGTACAATGGCACTATGCACGCATTCCGCCAATCCTCAGGCACCTCACCATGAGTCATACATACATTAAATAACCTTACCAACCAGTCAATAATACAGTCACCCCCTTTTTTAATAGATTCCACTGCAATACCATCCAAACCTGCTGCCTTGCCGGCTTTCATCTTCCGCAAAGCTTTTACTACCTCTTCTCTGTTTACCAAATCATTTTCCCTAACCCTCTCACTTTGCACACCACCTCGACCAAAACACCCTATATCTGCCACTCTATCATCAAACACATTCAACAAACCTTCAAAATACTCACTCCATCTCCTTTCACATCACCACTACTTGTTATCACCTCCCCATTTGCGCCCTTCACTGAAGTTCCCATTTGCTCCCTTGTCTTACGCACTTTATTTACCTCCTTCAGAACATCTTTTTATTCTCCCTACAATTTAATGATACTCTCTCACCCCAACTCTCATTTGCCCTCTTTTTCACCTCTTGCACCTTTCTCTTGACCTCCTGTCTCTTTCTTTTATACATCTCCCACTCAATTGCATTTTTTCCCTGCAAAAATCGTCCAAATGCCTCTCTCTTCTCTTTCACTAATACTCTTACTTCTTCATCCCACCACTCACTACCCTTTCTAATCAACCCACCTCCCACTCTTCTCATGCCACAAGCATCTTTTGCGCACTCCATCACTGATTCCCTAAATACATCCCATTCTTCCCCCACTCCCCTTGCTTCCATTGTTCTCACCTTTTTCCATTCTGTACTCAGTCTCTCCTGGTACTTCCTCACACAGGTCTCCTTCTCAAGCTCACTTACTCTCACCACCCTCTTCACCCCAACATATATATATATATATATATATATATATATATATATATATATATATATATATATATATATATATATATATATATATATATATATATATATATATATATATATATATATACATATAGGATGGGGGAGGGGGCGAAAATTCTGGGAGCCTTGAAGAATGTGTGGAAGTCGAGAACATTATCTCGGAAAGCAAAAATGGGTATGTTTGAAGGAATAGTGGTTCCAACAATGTTGTATGGTTGCGAGGCGTGGGCTATGGATAGAGTGGTGCGCAGGAGGATGGATGTGCTGGAAATGAGATGTTTGAGGACAATGTGTGGTGTGAGGTGGTTTGATCGAGTAAGTAACGTAAGGGTAAGAGAGATGTGTGGAAATAAAAAGAGCGTGGTTGAGAGAGCAGAAGAGGGTGTTTTGAAATGGTTTGGGCACATGGAGAGAATGAGTGAGGAAAGATTGACCAAGAGGATATATGTGTCGGAGGTGGAGGGAACGAGAAGAGGGAGACCAAATTGGAGGTGGAAAGATGGAGTGAAAAAAATTTTGTGTGATCGGGGCCTGAACATGCAGGAGGGTGAAAGGAGGGCAAGGAATAGAGTGAATTGGAGCGATGTGGTATACCGGGGTTGACGTGCTGTCAGTGGATTGAATCAGGGCATGTGAAGCGTCTGGGGTAAACCATGGAAAGCTGTGTAGGTATGTATATTTTGCGTGTGTGGACGTATGTATATACATGTGTATGGGGGTGGGTTGGGCCATTTCTTTCGTCTGTTTCCTTGCGCTACCTCGCAAACGCGGGAGACAGCGACAAAGCAAAAAGAAAAAAAAAAATATATATATATATATATATATATATATATATATATATATATATATATATATATATATATATATATATATATATATTTATATTGCAAGAGCTGGAAAAGAGAGCAAATGAGATTTGAGGTGAGAGAATATCACTAGATTCTAGGAAGGAAAAATAAGATGTTTTGGGAAGAGGTAAATATAGTGCGTAAGACAAGAGAACAAATGGGAACATAAGTGAAAGGGGCTAATGGAGAGGTGATAACAAGTAGTGGTGATGTGAGAAGGAGATGGAGTGAGTATTTTGAAGGTTTGTTGAATATGTTACATGATCGATTGGCAGACATAGGGTACTTTGGTCTGGGTGGTGTACAAAGTGAGAGGGTCAGGGAGAATGATTTAGTAAACAGAGAAAAGGTAGTAAAAGCTTTGCAGAAGATGACACCCGGCAAGGCAGTGGGTTTGCATGGTATTGCAGTGGAAATTATTAAAAAAGGGGGTGACTGTATTGTTGACTGGTTGGTAAGGTTATTTAATGTATTTATGACTCATGGTGAGGTGCCTGAGGATTGGCGAAATGCTTGCACAGTGCAAGGTGGTCGAGGTGGTGTGCAAAGTGAGAGGGTAGGGAGAATGATTTGGTAAACACAGATGTAGTAAAAGCTATGCAGAAGATGAAAGTTAGCAAGGGAGCGGGTTTGGATGGTGTTTTAGTGGATTTATTTTTTTTAAAGAATAGGGTGAATATGTGGTTAAGTAATTGGTAACGATATTTAATGTACGTATGATTCATGGTGAGGTGCCTGAGGATTGGCGGGATGCATGCATCGTGTCATTGTACAAAGGCAAAGAAGATAAAGGCGAGTGCTCAAATTACAGAGGTATAAGTTTGTTGAGTATTCCTGGGAAATTATATGTGAGGGTATTGATTGAGAGGGTGAAGGCATGTACAGAGCATCAGATTGGGGAAGAGCAGTGTGATTTCAGAAGAGGTAGAGGATGTTTGGATCAGGTGTTTGCTTTGAAGAATGTGTGTGAGAAATACTTAGAAAACCAAATGGATTTCTATGTAGCATTTATGGGTCTGGAGAAAGCATGTGATAGAATTGATAGAGATGCTCTGTGGAAGGTATTAAGAATATATGGTGTGGGAGTTAAGTTGTTAGAAGCAGTGAAAAGTTTTTATCGAGGATGTAAGGCAGGTGTACGAGTAGGAAGAGAGGAAAGTGATTGGTTCTCAGTGAATGTTGGTTCTCGGCAGGGGTGCATGATGTCTCCATGGCTGTTTAATTTGTTCATGGATGGAGTTGTAAGGAGGTGAACGTAAGTGTTTTGGAGAGAGAGGCAAGTGAGCAGTCTGTTGTGAATGAGCGAGCTTGGGAAGTGAATCAATTGTTCGCTGATGATACAGCGCTGGTGGCTGATTCGTGTGAGAAGCTGAAGAAGCTGGTGACTGAGTTTGGTAGTGTGTGAAAGAAGAATGCTGAGAATAAATGTGAATAAGAGCAAGGTTATTATGTACAATAGGGTTGAGGGACAAGTCAATTTGGAAGTAAGTTTGAATGGAGAAAATCTGGAGGAAGAGAAGTGTTTTAGATATCTGACAGTGGATTTGGCAGCGGATGGAACAAAGGAAGCGGAAGTGAGGCAGAGGGTGGGGGAGGGGGCGAAAGTTCTGGGAGCGTTGAAAAATGTGTGGAAGGCGAGAACGTTATCTCGGAAAGCAAAAATGGGTATGTTTGAAGGAATAGTGGTTGCAACAATGTTATATGTTTACGAGGCGTGGTCTATAGAGTTATGAGGAGGAGGGTGGATGTGTTGGAATTGAGATGCATAAGGATAATTTGTGGTGTGACTTGGTTTGATCGATTAAGTAATGAATGGGTAAGAGAGATGTGTGGTAACAAAAAGAGTGGTTGAGAGATCAGAGGAGGGTGCTTTGAAATGGTTTGCTCACCAGGAAAGAATGAGTGAGGAAAGACTCACAAAGAGGATATATTTGCGAAAGGTGGAGGTAACGAGGAGAAGTGGGAGACCAAATTGGAGGTGGGAAGATGGAGTGGAAAAGATTTTGAGCTATCGGGACCTGACCAAACTGGAGGGTTAAAGGCGTACAAGGAATAGAGAGAGTTGGAACGAAGTGGTATACCGGGGTCGACGCGCTGTCAATAGATTGAACCAAGGCATATGAAGCGTCTAGGGTAAACCATGGAAAGTTCTGTTGGGCCTGGTTGTGGAAAGGGAGCTGTGGTATCGGTGCATTATACATGACAGCTATAGACTGTGTATGCAAAGGTGACCGTTGTTGTCTTTTTCTTGTGCTACCTTGTGCACATGCGAGGGGAGGGGGTGGTCTTTTCATGTGTGGCGGGGTGGCGACGGGAATGAACAATGGCAGCAAGTATCAATTATATACATGTGTATATATGTAGATGTCTGTGTATGTAAATATGTATGTATACATTGAAATGTATAGGTATGTATATGTGGCTCTGTGGACGTGTATGTATATACATGTGTATGTGGGTAAGTTAGATCATCCTTTCGCCTGTTTCCTTGCGCTACCTCGCTAACGCGGGAGACAGCGACAAATTAAAATAAAATAAAAAAAAATAAAGAAATACATATATATATATATATATATATATATATATATATATATGGTAAACAGAGAAGAGGTAGTGAAAGCTTTGCGGAAGATGAAAGCCGGCAAGGCAGCAGGTTTGGATGGTATTGCAGTGGAATCTATTAAAAAAGGGGGTGACTGTATTGTTGACTGGTTGGTAAGGTTATCTAATGTATGTATGACTCATGGTGAGGTGCCTGAGGATTGGCGGAATGCGTGCATAGTGCCATTGTACAAAGGCAAAGGGGATAAGAGTGAGTGCTCAAATTACAGAGGTATAAGTTTGTTGAGTATTCCTGGTAAAATGGGAGGGTATTGACTGAGAGGGTGAAGGCAAGTACAGAGCATCATATTAGGGAAGAGCAGTGTGGTTTCAGAAGTGGTAGAGGATGTGTGGATCAGGTGTTTGCTTTGAAGAATGTATGTGAGAAATACTTAGAAAAGCAAATGTATTTGTATGTAGCATTTATGGATCTGGAGAAGGCATATGATAGAGTTGATAGAGATGCTCTGTGGAAGGTATTACGAATATATGGTGTGGGAGGCAAGTTGTTAGAAGCAGTGAAAAGTTTTTATCGAGGATGTAAGGCATGTGTACGTGTAGGAAGAGAGGAAAGTGATTGGTTCTCAGTGAATGTAGGTTTGCGGCAAGGGTGTGTGATGTCTCCATGGTTGTTTAATTTGTTTATGGATGGGGTTGTTAGGGAGGTGAATGTAATAGTTTTGGAAAGAGGGGCAAGTATGAAGTCTGTTGTGGATGAGAGAGCTTGGGAAGTAAGTCAGTTGTTGTTCGCTGATGATACAGCGCTGGTGGCTGATTCATGTGAGAAACTGCAGAAGCTGGTGACTGAGTTTGGTAGAGTGTGTGAAAGAAGAAAGTTAAGAGTAAATGTGAATAAGAGCAAGGTTATTAGGTACAGTAGGGTTGAGGGTAAAGTCAATTGGGAGGTAAGTATGAATGCAGAAAAACCGGAGGAAGTAAAGTGTTTTAGATATCTGGGAGTGGATCTGGCAGCGAATGGAACCATGGAAGTGGAAGTAAATCATAGGGTGGGGGAGGGGGCGAAAATCCTGGGAGCCTTGAAGAATGTGTGGAAGTCGAGAACATTATCTCGGAAAGCAAAAATGGGTATGTTTGAAGGAATAGTGGTTCCAACAATGTTGTATGGTTGCGAGGTGTGGGCTATGGATAGAGTTGTGCGCAGGAGGGTGGATGTGCTGAAAATGAGATGTTTGAGGAAAATGTGTGGTGTGAGGTGGTTTGATCGAGTAAGTAATGTAAGGGTAAGAGAGATGTGTGGAAATAAAAAAAAACGTGGTTTGGAGAGCACAAGAGGGTGTTTTGAAATGGTTTGGGCACATGGAGAGAATGAGTGAGGAAAGATTGACCAAGAGGATATATGTGTCGGAGGTGGAGGGAACGAGGAGAAGTGGGAGACCAAATTGGAGGTGGAAAGATGGAGTGAAAAAGATTTTGAGTGATCGGGCCCTGAACATGCAGGAGGGTGAAAGGAGGGCAAGGAATAGAGTGAATTGGGTCGATGTGGTATAAAGGGGTTGACGTGCTGTCAGTGGATTGAATCAGGGCATGTGAAGCGTCTGGGGTAAACCATGGAAAGTTGTGTGGGGCCTAGATGTGGAAAGGGAGCTGTGGTTTCGGGCTTTATTGCATGACAGCTAGAGACTAAGTGTGAACGAATGGGGCCTTTGCTGTCTTTTCCTAGCGCTACCTCGCACACATGAGGGGGGAGGGGGATGTTATTTCCATGTGTGGCGAAGTGGCGATGGGAATGAATAAAGGCAGACAGTGTGAATTGTGTGCATGGGTATATATGTATGTGTGTGTGTGTGTATATATATATGTGTACATTGAGATGTATAGGTATGTATATTTGCGTGTGCTGACGTGTATGTATATACATGTGTATGGGGGTGGGTTGGGCCATTTCTTTCGTCTGTTTCCTTGCGCTACCTCGCAAACGCGGGAGACAGCGACAAAGCAAATAATATATATATATATATATATATATATATATATATATATATATATATATATATATATATATATATACATATATTTTCCCTTTTCCATAGCCAGAGGTTGAACCATTATGTGACATTCATTTTTCTTTCATTTCATTTCAAGCTAGAAGTTTCAGTTTTCTAAATTATTTCTTACATTTTTCATATGTATATGTGTGTATGTGTGTGTATGTGCGTATGTATGTGTATATGCATATATATATGCATATATATGTATATTATCCCTGGGGATAGGGGTGAAAGAATACTTCCCACGCATTCCTCGCGTGTCGTAGAAGGCGACTAGAGGGGACGGGAGCGGGGGGTCAGAAATCCTCCCCTCCTTGTACTTTTTTTAACTTTCTAAAATGGGAAACAGAAGAAGGAGTCACGCGGGGAGTGCTCATCCTCCTCGAAGGCTCAGACTGGGGTGTCTAAATGTGTGTGGATGAGACCAAGATGAGAAAAAAGGAGAGATAGGTAATATGTTTGAGGAAAGGAACCTGGATGTTTTGGCTCTGAGTGAAACGAAGCTCAAGGATAAAGGGGAAAAGTGGTTGGGAATGTCTTGGGAGTAAAGTCAGGGGTTAGTGAGAGGACAAGAACAAGGGAAGGAGTAGCAGTACTCCTGAAACAGGAGTTGTGGGAGTATGTGATAGAATGTAAGAAAGTAGATTCTCGATTAATATAGGTAAAACTGAAAGTTGATGGAGAGAGATGGGTGATTATTGGTGCATATGTACCTGGGCATGAGAAGAAACATCATGAGAGGCAAGTGTTTTGGGAGCAGCTTAATGAGTGTGTTAGTGATTTTGATGCACGAGACCGGGTTATAGTGATGGGTGATTTGAATGCAAAGGTGAGTCATGTGGCAGTTGAGGGAATAATCGGTTTACAGTGTTGTAAATGAAAATGGTGAAGAGCTTGTAGATTTATGTGCTGAGAACAATGGAAGAAAGGGGAGTGGGGGGGGGGGGATGGGATGTATTTAGGGAATCAGTGATGGATTCCGAAAAAGATTCTTGTGGCATGAGAAGCGTGGGAGGTCGGTTGGTTAGAAAGGGTAGTGAGTGGTGTGATGAAGAAGTAAGATTATTAGTGATGGAGAAGAGAGAGGCATTTGCACGATTTTTGCAGGGAAAAAATGCAATTGAGTAGGAGATGTATAAAAGAAAGAGACAGGAGATCAAGAGAAACGTGCAAGAGGTGGAAAAGATGGCAAATGAGAGTTGGGATAAGAGAGTATCATTAAATTTCAGGGAGAATAAAAAGATGTTCTGGAAGGAGGTAAATAAAGTGAGTAAGACAAGGGAGCAAATGGGAACTTCAGTGAAGGGCGCAAATGGGGAGGTGATAACAAGTAGTGGTGATGTGAAAAGGAGATGGAGTGAGTATTTTGAAGGTTTGCTGAGTGTGTTTGATGATAGAGTGGCAGATATAGGGTGTTTTGGTCGAGGTGGTGTGCAGAGTGAGAGGGTTAGGGAAAATGATTTGTTAAACAGAGAAGAGGTAGTAAAAGCTTTGCGGAAGATGAAAGCCGGCAAGGCAGCAGGTTTGGATGGTATTGCAGTGGAATTTATTAAAAAAAGGGGGTGACTGTATTACTGACTGGTTGGTAAGGTTATTTAATGTATGTATGACTCATGGTATGGTGCCTGAGGATTGGCGGAATGCGTGCATAGTGCCAGTGTACAAAGGCAAAGGGGATAAGAGTGAGTGCTCAAATTTCAGAAGTATAAGTTTGTTGAGTATTCCTGGTAAATTATATGGGAGGGTATTGATTGAGAGGGTGAAGGCATGTACAGAGCATCAGATTGGTGAAGAGCAGTGTGGTTTCAGAAGTGGTAGAGGATGTGTGGATCAGGTGTTTGCTTTGAAGAATGTATGTGAGAAATACTTAGAAAAGCAAATGTATTTGTATGTAGCATTTATGGATCTAGAGAAGGAATATGATAGAGTTGATAGAGATGCTAACTGGAAGGTATTAAGAATGTATGGTGTGGGAGGCAAGTTGTTAGAAGCAGTGAAAAGTTTTTATCGAGGATGTAAGGCATGTGTACGTGTAGGAAGAGAGGAGAGTGATTGGTTCTCAGTGAATGTAGGTTTGCGGCAGGGGTGTGTGATGTCTCCATGGTTGTTTAATTTGTTTATGGATGGGGTTGTTAGGGAGGTGAATGCAAGAGTTTTGGAAAGAGGGGCAAGTATGAAGTCTGTTGTGGATGAGAGAGCTTGGGAAGTGAGTCAGTTGTTGTTCGCTGATGATACAGCGCTGGTGGCTGATTCATGTGAGAAACTGCAGAAGCTGGTGACTGAGTTTGGTAAAGTGTGTGAAAGAAGAAAGTTAAGAGTAAATGTGAATAACAGCAAGGTTATTAGGTACAGTAGGGTTGAGGGTCAAGTCAATTGGGAGGTAAGTTTGAATGGAGAAAAACTGGAGGAAGTAAAGTGCTTTAGATATCTGGGAGTGGATGTGGCAGCGGATGGAACCATGGAAGCGGAAGTGAATCATAGGGTGGGGGAAGGGGCGAGAATCCTGGAAGCCTTGAAGAATGTGTGGAAGTCGAGAACATTATCTCGGAAAGCAAAAATGGGTATGTTTGAAGGAATAGTGGTTCCAACAATGTTATATGGTTGCAAGGCGTGGGCTATGGATAGAGTTGTGCGCAGGAGGGTGGATGTGCTGGAAATGAGATGTTTGAGGAGAATGTGTGGTGTGAGGTGCTTTGATCGAGTAAGTAACGTAAGGGTGAGAAAGATGTGTGGAAATAAAAAGAGCGTGGTTGAGAGAGCAGAAGAGGGTGTTTTGAAATGGTTTGGGCACATGGAGAGAATGAGTGAGGAAAGATTGACCAAGAGGATATATGTGTCGGAGGGGGAGGGAACGAGAAGTTGGAGACCAAATTGGAGGTGGAAAGATGGAGTGAAAAAGATTTTGGGTGATCGGGACCTGAACATGCAGGAGGGTGAAAGGAGGGCAAGGAAGAGAGTGAATTGGATCGATGTGGCATACCGGGGTTGACGTGCTGTCAGTGGATTGAATCAGGGCATGTGAAGCGTCTGAGGTAAACCATGGAAAGCTGTGTAGGTATGTATATTTGCGTGTGTGGACGTGTATGTATATACATGTGCATGGGGGTGGGTTGGGCCACTTTTTTCGTCTGTTTCCTTGCGCTACCTCGTAAACGCGGGAGACAAGGACAAAGCAAAAAAAAAAAAAGAAAAAAGAAAAAATATATATATATACATATATATATATATATATATATATATATATATATATATATATATATATATATATATATATATATATATATATATATATATATATATATATATATATATATATATATATATATATATATATATATAGGTATATATATATATATATATATATATATATATATATATATATATATATATATATATATATATATATATATATATATATATATATATATATATATATATATATATATATGAACAAATGGGAACTTCACTGAAGGGGGCTGATGGGGAGGTGATAACAAGTAGTGGTGATGTGAGAAGGAGGTGGAGTGAGTATTTTGAAGTTTTGCTGAATGTGTTTGATGATAGAGTGGCATATGTAGGGTGATTTGGTCGAGGTGGTGTGCAAAGTGAGAGGGTTAGTGAAAATGATTTGGTAAACAGAGACGGAAGGTGAAAGCCGGAAACGCAGCGGGTTTGGACGGTAGTGCAGTGGAATTTATGAAAAAAGGGGGTTACTATGTTGTTGACTGGTTGGTAAGGTTATTTAATGCATGTATCATTCATGGTGAGGTGCCTGAGGATTAGCGGAATGCTTGCGTAGTGCCATTGAAGAAAGGCGATAGGGATAAACGTGAGTGCTCATATTACAGAGGTATAAGTTTGTTGAGTATTCCCTGTATATTATATGGGAGGGTATTGATTGAGAGGGTGAAGGCATGTACAGAGTATCAGATTGGGGAAGAGCAGTGTGGTTTCAGAAGTGGTAGAGGATGTGTGGATCAGGTGTTTGCTTTGAAGATTGTATGTGAGAAATACTTAGAAAAGCAAATGGATTTGTATGTAGCATTTATGGGTCTGCAGAACGCATGTGATAGAATTGATAGAGATGCTCTGTGGAAGGTATTAAGAATATATGGTGTGGGAGGTAAGTTGTTAGAAGCAGTGAAAAGCTTTTATCGAGGATGTAAGGCAGGTGTACGAGTAGGAAGAGATAAAAGTGATTGGTTCTCAATGAATGTAGGTTTGCGGCAGGGGTGTGTGATGTCTCCATGGTTATTTAATTTGTTTATGGATGGGGTTGTTAGGGAGGTGAATGCAAGAGTTTTGGAAAAAGGGTCAAGTATGCGGTCTGTTGTGGATGAGAGAGCATGGGAAGTGAGTCAGTTGTTGTTCGCTGATGATACAGCGCTGGTGGCTGATTCATGTGAGAAACTGCAGAAGCTAGTGACTGAGTTCGGTAAAGTGTGTGAAAGAAGAAAGTTAAGAGTAAATGTGAATAAGAGCAAGGTTATTAGGTACAGTAGGGTTGAGGGTCAAGTCAATTGGGAGGTAAGTTTGAATGGAGAAAAATTTGATTAAGTGAAGTGTTTTAGATATCTGGGAGTGGATTTAGCAGCGGATGGAACCATGGAAGCGGAAGTTAATCCTAGGTTGGGGGAGGGGGCGAAGATTCTTGGAACCTTGAAGAATGTGTGGAAGTCGAGAACATTATCTCGGAAAGCAAAAATGGGTATGTTTGAAGGAATAATTGTTCCAACAACGTTCTATGGTTGCGAGGTGTGGGCTATGGTTAGAGTTGTCCGCTGGATTGTGGATATGCGGGAAATGATATGTTTGAGGACAATATGTGGTGTGAGGTTGTTTGATCGAGTAATTAATGATAGGGTAAGAGAGATGTGTGGAAATAAAAAGAGCGTGGTTGAGAGAGCAGAAGAGGGTGTTCTGAAATGGTTTGGTCATAAGGAGAGAATGAGTGAGGAGAGATTGACCAAGAGGATGTATGTGTCGGAGGTGGAGGGACCGAGGAGAAGTGTGAGACCAAATTGGAGGTAGAAAGATGGAGTGAAAAAGATTTTAAGGGATCGGGGCCTGAACATGCACGAGGGTAAAAGGCGTGCAAGGAATAGAGTGAATTGGAACGATGTGGTATACCGGGGTCGACTTGCTGTCAATGGATTGAACCAGGGCATGTGAAGCATCTGGGGTATACCATGGAAAGTTCTGTGGGGCCTGGATGTGGAAAGGGAGCTGTGGTTTCGGTGAATTATTACATGACAGCTAGAGATTGAGTGTGAACGAATGGGGCCTTTGTTGTCTTTTCCTAGCGCTTACCTCGCACACATGAGTGGGGAGGGGGTTGTTATTTCATGTTTGGCGAGGTGGCTATGGGAATGAATAAAGGCAGACAGTATGAATTATATACATGTGTATATATGTATATGTCTGTGTTTGTATATATATATAAATATACGTTTAGATGTATAGGTATGTATATTTCCGTTTGTGGACGAGTATGTATATACATGTGTATGCGGGTGGCTTCGGCCATTGTTAAATCTGTTTCCTTGCGCTACCTCGCTAACGCGGGAAACAGCGAGAATAAGAATAATATATATATATATATATTTATATATCCTCTTGGACAATCTTTCCTCACTCATTCTATCCATGTGCCCAAACCATTTCAAAACACCCTCTTCTGCTCTCTCAACCACGCTCTTTTTATTTCCACACATCTCTCTTACCCTTACGTTACTTACGCGATAAAACCACCTCACACCACATATTGTCCTCAAACATCTCATTTCCAGCGCACCCATCCTCCTGCGCACAACTCTATCTATAGCCCACGCCTCGCAACCATACAACATTGTTGAAAACACTATACCTTCAAACATACCCATTTTTGCTTTCCGAGATAATATTCTCGACTTCCACACATTCTTCAAGGCTCCCAGGATTTTCGCCCCCTCACCCACCCTATGATCCACTTCCGCTTCTATGGTTCCATCCGCTGCAAGATCCACTCCCAGATATCTAAAACACTTTACTTCCTCCAGTTTTTCTCCATTCAAACTTACCTCCCAATTGACTTGACCCTCAACCCTACTGTACCTAATAACCTTGTTCTTATTCACATTTACTCTTAACTTTCTTCTTTCACACACTTTACCAAACTCAGTCACCAGCTTCTGCAGTTTCTCACATGAATCAGCCACCAGCGCTGTATCATCAGCGAACAACAACTGACTCACTTCCCAAGCTCTCTCATCCCCAACAGACTTCATACTTGCCCCTCTTTCCAAATCTCTTGCATTCACCTCCCTAACAACCCCATCCATAAACAAATTAAACAACCATAGAGACATCACACACCCCTGCCGCAAACCTACATTCACTGAGAACCAATCACTTTCCTCTCTTCCTACACGTACACATGCCTTACATCCTCGATAAAAACTTTTCACTGCTTCTAACACCTTGCCTCTCACACCATATATTCTTAATACCTTCCACAGAGCATCTCTATCAACTCTATCATATGCCTTCTCCAGATCCATAAATGCTACATACAAATCCATTTGCTTTTCAAAGTATTTCTCACATACATTCTTCAAAGCAAACACCTGATCCACACATCCTCTACCGCTTCTGAAACCACACTGCTCCTCCCCAATCTGATGCTCTATACATGCCTTCACCCTCTCAATCAATACCCTCCCGTATAATTTACCAGGAATACTCAACAAACTTATACCTCTGAAATTTGAGCACTCACTCTTATCCCCTTTGCCTTTGTCCACTGGCACTATGCACGCACTCCGCCAATCGTCAGGCACCTCACCATGAGTCATACATACATTAAATAACCTTACCAACCAGTCAATAATACAGTCACCCCCTTTTTTAATAAATTCCACTGCAATACCATCCAAACCTGCTACCTTGCCGGCTTTCATCTTCCGCAAAGCTTTTACTACCTCTTCTCTGTTTACCAAATCATTTTCCCTAACCTTCTCACTCTGCACACCACCTCGATCAAAACACCCTATATACCTCCAATTTGGTCTCCCTCTTCTCCTCGTTCCCTCCACCTCCGACACATATGTCCTCTTGGTCAATCTTTCCTCACTCATTCTCTCCATGTGCCCAAACCATTTCAAAACACCCTCTTCTGCTCTCTCAACCACGCTCTTTTTATTTCCACACATCTCTCTTACCCTTACGTTACTTACTCGATCAAACCACCTCACACCACACATTGTCCTCAAACATCTCAGTTCCAGCATATCCATCCTCCTGCGCACAACTCTATCCATAGCCCACGCCTCGCAACCATACAACATTGTTGGAACCACCATTCCTTCAAACATACCCATTTTTGCTTTCCGAGATAATGTTCTCGACTTCCACATATTCTTCAAGGCTCCCAGAATCTTCGCCCCCTCCCCCACCCTATGATCCACTTCCGCTTCCATGGTTCCATCCGCTGTCAGATCCACTCCTAGATATCTAAAACACTTCCCTTTCTCCAGTTTTTCTCCATTCAAACTCACCTCCCAATTGACTTGACCGTCAACCCTACTGTACCTAATAACCTTGCTCTTATTCACATTTACTCTTAACTTTCTTCTTCCACACACTTTACCAAACTCAGTCACCAGCTTCTGCAGTTTCTCACATGAATCAGCCACCAGCGCTGTATCATCAGCGAACAACAACTGACTCACTTCCCAAACTCTCTCATCCCCAACAGACTTCATACTTGCCCCTCTTTCCAAAACTCTTGCATTCACCTCCCTAACAACCCCACCCATAAACAAATTAAACAACCATAGAGACATCACACACCCCTGCCGCAAACCTACATTCACTGAGAACCAATCACTTTCCTCTCTTCCTACACGTACACATGCCTTACATCCTCGATAAAGACTTTTCACTGCTTCTAACAACTTGCCTCCCACACCATATATTCTTAATACCTTCCACAGAGCATCTCTATCAACTCTATCATATGCCTTCTCCAGATCCATAAATGCTACATACAAATCCATTTGCTTTTCTAAGTATTTCTCACATACATTCTTCAAAGCAAACACCTGATCCACACATCCTCTACCACTTCTGAAAACACACTGCTCTTCCCCAATCTGATGCTCTGTACATGCCTTCACCCTCTCAATCAATACCCTCCCATACAATTTACCAGGAATACTCAACAAACTTATACCTTTGTAATTTGAGCACTCACTCCTATCCCCTCTGCCTTTTTACAATGGCACTATGCACGCATTCCGCCAATCCTCAGGCACCTCACAATGAGTCATACATACATTAAATAACCTTACTAACCAGTCAATAATACAGTCACCCCCTTTTTTAATAGATTCCACTGCAATACCATCCAAACCTGCTGCCTTGCCGGCTTTCATCTTCCGCAAAGCTTTTACTACCTCTTCTCTGTTTACCAAATCATTTTCCCTAACCCTCGCACTTTGCACACCACCTCGACCAAAACACCCTATATCTGCCACTCTATCATCAAACACATTCAACAAACCTTCAAAATACTCACTCCATCTCCTTCTCACATCACCACTACTTGTTATCACCTCCCCATTTGCGCCCTTCACTGAAGTTCCCATTTGCTCCCTTGTCTTACGCACTTTATTTACCTCCTTCCAGAATATCTTTTTATTCTCCCTAAAATTTAATGATACTCTCTTACCCCAACTCTCATTTGCCCTTTTTTTTTCACCTCTTGCACCTTTCTCTTGACCTCCTGTCTCTTTCTTTTATACATCTCCCACTCAATTGCATTTTTTCCCTGCAAAAATCGTCCAAATGCGTCTCTCTTCTCTTTCACTAATACTCCTACTTCTTCATCCCACCACTCACTACCCTTTCTAATCAACCCACCTCCCACTCTTCTCATGCCACAAGCATCTTTTGCGCAATCCATCACTGATTCCCTAAATACATCCCATTCCTCCCCCACTCCCCTTACTTCCATTGTTCTCACCTTTTTCCATTCTGTACTCAGTCACTCCTGGTACTTCCTCACACAAGTCTCCTTCCCAAGCTCACTTACTCTTACCACCCTCTTCACCCCAACATTCACTCTTCTTTTCTGAAAACCCATACAAATCTTCACCTTAGCCTCCACAAGATAATGATCAGACATCCCTCCAGTTGCACCTCTCAGCACATTAACATCCAAAAGTCTCTCTTTCGCACGCCTGTCAATTAACACGTAATCCAATAACGCTCTCTGGCCATCTCTCCTACTTACATAAGTATACTTATGTATATCTCGCTTTTTAAACCAGGTATTCCCAATCATCAGTCCTTTTTCAGCACATAAATCTACAAGCTCTTCACCATTTCCATTTACAACACTGAACACCCCATGTATACCAATTATTCCCTCAACTGCCACATTACTCACCTTTGCATTCAGATCACCTATCACTATAACCCGGTCTCGTGCATCAAAACCACTAACACACTCATTCAGTTGCTCCCAAAACACTTGCCTCTCATGATCTTTCTTCTCATGCCCAGGTGCATATGCACCAATAATCACCCACCTCTCTCCATCAACTTTCAGTTTTACCCATATTAATCGAGAATTTACTTTCTTACATTCTATCACATACTCCCACAACTCCTGTTTCAGGAGTATTGCTACTCCTTCCCTTGCTCTTATCCTCTCACTAACCCCTGACTTTACTCCCCAGACATTCCCAAACCACTCTTCCCCTTTACCCTTGAGCTTCGTTTCACTCAGAGCCAAAAGATCCAGGTTCCTTTCCTCAGACATGCTACCTATCTCTCCTTTTTTCACATCTTGGTTACATCCACACACATTTAGGCACCCCAATATATATATATATATATATATAAATAATTCCTCAGAGTCCACGGGGATATGAAACACGATAAGTTCGGAGATCCACTTTTGTGTAATGATTACATCACCATGCGATATACAAGAAAGAAATATAACAGTCAGTTGATATACGAGAAACGTATCTGGCACGCCATTTGGAAAACAAATGAATACCCGAATGTAGGTCGGGTCCGTTCGAGTCTGTTAACAAGCGTATCATAAACTTTTTATGCGGACAAGAAGGGGAACTGTTTACAAATCTTATCAACAATAAGCTATCTTGTTTGTATATTCCTTCACTAATATTTTTATTTCAATTATTTGTTTTTTTTATAATAGAAAACTCTATAAAATATCTCGTGGTACAGGAGTTAGAGTTAATAACCGAGATGGCTTACTCCAGTCAATACATTGATTATACTCTTTAACGTGATTAAAGAAGCCATTTGATGCTTGTCCTGTTCTTATACTATACTTATGTTGCTTAAGTTTAAATAAGAGATACTTACCAGTTTGCCGAACATAAAACGTATCACAATTTCTACATGTCACTCTGTACATGCAGCCTGCAAAACTCTCTGGCGAGTTCCTGATTAAGATATTCTTTATTGATTGTTGTTGCTGAAGGTGACAAATGTGTGTATATATATATACATATATATATATATATATATATATATATATATATATATATATATATATATATATATATATATATATATATATATATATATATATATATATATATATATATATATATATATATATATATATATATATATATCCTTGGGGATAGAGGAGAAAGAATACTTCCCACGTATTCCCTGCGTGTCGTAGAAGTCGACTAAAGGGAGAGGGAGCGGGGGGCTGGATATCCTCCCCTCTCGTTTTTTTTTTTTTTTTAATTTTCCAAAAGAAGGAACAGAGAATTGGGCCAGGTGAGGGTATTCCCTCAAAGGCCCAGTCCTCTGTTCTTAACGCTACCTCGCTAATGCGGGAAATGGCGAATAGTTTAAAAGAAAAATATATATATATATATATATATATATATATATATATATATATATATATATATATATATATATATATATATATATATATATATATATATATATATACCACATCGCTCCAATTCACTCTATTCCTTGCCCTCCTTTCACTCTCCTGCATGTTCAGGCCCCGATCACACAAAATCTTTTTCACTCCATCTTTCCACATCCAGTTTGGTCTCCCTCTTCTCCTCGTTCCCTCCACCTCCGACACATATATCCTCTTGGTCAATCTTTCCTCACTCATTCTCTCCATGTGACTAAACCATTTCAAAACACCCTCTTCTGCTCTCTCAACCACGCTCTTTTTATTTCCACACATCTCTCTTACCTCTACGTTACTTACTCGATCAAACCACCTCACACCACACATTGTCCTCAAACATCTCATTTCCAGCACCTCCATCCTCCTGCGCACAACTCTATCCATAGTCCACGCCTCGCAACCATACAACATGGTTGGAACCACTATTCCTTCAAACATACCCATTTTTGCTTTCCGCGATAATGTTCTCGACTTCCACACATTCTTCAAGGCTCCCAGAATCTTCGCCCCCTCCCCCACCCTATGATCCACTTCCGCTTCCATGGTTCCATCCGCTGACAGATCCACTCCCAGATATCTAAAACACTTCGCTTCCTCCAGTTTTTCTCCATTCAAACTCACCTCCCAATTGAATTGACCCTCAACCCTATTGTATCTAATAACCTTGCTCTTATTCACATTTACTCTTAACTTTCTTCTTTCACACACTTTACCAAACTCAGTCACCAGCTTCTGCAGTTTCTCACATGAATCAGCCACCAGCGCTGTATCATCAGCGAACAACAACTGACTCACTTCCCAAGCTCTCTCATCCCCAACAGACTTCATACTTGCCCCTCTTTCCAAAACTCTTGCATTTACCTCCCTAACAACCCCATCCATAAACAAATTAAACAACCATGGAGACATCACACACCCCTGCCGTAAACCTACGTTCACTGAGAACCAATCACTTTCCTCTCTTCCTACACGTACACATGCCTTACATCCTAGATAAAAACTTTTCACTGCTTCTAACAACTTGCCTCCCACACCATATATTCTTAATACCTTCCACAGAGCATCTCTATCAACTCTATCATATGCCTTCTCCAGATCCATAAATGCTACATACAAATCCATTTGCTTTTCTAAGTATTTCTCACATACATTCTTCAAAGCAAACACCTGATCCACACATCCTCTACCACTTCTGAAACCACACTGCTCTTCCCCAATCTGATGCTCTGTACATGCCTTCACCCTCTCAATCAATACCCTCCCATATAATTTACCAGGAATACTCAACAAACTTATACCTCTGTAATTTGAGCACTCACTCTTATCCCCTTTGCCTTTGTACAATGGCACTATGCACGCATTCCGCCAATCCTCAGGCACCTCACCATGAGTCATACTTACATTAAATAACCTTACCAACCAGTCAACTATACAGTCACCCCCTTTTTTAATAAATTCCACTGCAATACCATCCAAACCTGCTGCCTTGCCGGCTTTCATCTTCCGCAAAGATTTTACTACCTCTTCTCTGTTTACCAACTCATTTTCCCTAACCCTCGCACTTTGCACACCACCTCGACCAAAACACCCTATATCTGCCACTCTATCATCAAACACATTCAACAACCCTTCAAAATACTCACTCCATCTCCTTCTCACATCACCACTACTTGTTATCACCTCCCCATATACATAAGTATACTGATATACATAAGTATACTTGTGTAAGTAGGAGAGATGGCCAGAGAGGGTTATTGGATTACGTGTTAATTGACAGGCGCGCGAAAGAGAGACTTTTGGATGTTAATGTGCTGAGAGGTGCAACTGGAGGGATGTCTGATCATTATCTTGTGGAGGCTAAGGTGAAGATTTGTATGGGTTTTCAGAAAAGAAGAGTGAATGTTGGGGTGAAGAGGGTGGTGAGAGTAAGTGAGCTTGGGAAGGAGACTTGTGTGAGGAAGTACCAGGAGAGACTGAGTACAGAATGGAAAAAGGTGAGAACAATGGAAGTAAGGGGAGTGGGGGAGGAATGGGATGTATTTAGGGAATCAGTGATGGATTGCGCAAAAGATGCTTGTGGCATGAGAAGAGTGGGAGGTGGGTTGATTAGAAAGGGTAGTGAGTGGTGGGATGAAGAAGTAAGAGTATTAGTGAAAGAGAAGAGAGAGGCATTTGGACGATTTTTACAGGGAAAAAATGAAATTGAGTGGGAGACGTATAAAAGAAAGAGACAGGAGGTCAAGAGAAAGGTGCAAGAGGTGAATAAAAGGGCAAATGAGAGTTGGGGTGAGAGAGTATCATTAAATTTTAGGGAGAATAAAAAGATGTTCTGGAAGGAGGTAAATAAAGTGCGTAAGACAAGGGAGCAAATGGGAACTTCAGTGAAGGGCGCAAATATATATATATATATATATATATATATATATATATGAACAAAGTGCATATAAACGCACATCTTCATAGAACATACATGCCTCCAACAGCCAGGATCGAACCCGGGACCCCTGTGTAACAGGCGGGAGTGCTACCGCTAGGCTATGATCGCCCCTAATAGGGAAATGACTATTCGATTACTATGTACTCGAATACCTCCGTCTCACGTTGGTGAGCAACGGGATCTACACTGGTCTTTTCCCATCAGCCTCACACAGCCAACAGATAGTATTTTACCGAACCTAACCGTACAACGCGGAGGTATATGAATGCGAACAAAGTGCATATGAACGCGCACCTTCATAGAACATACAAACCTCCAACATTAGATTCGATCATAGCCTACCGTTAGCGCTCTCGCCTATTACACAGAGGTCCCAGGTTCGATCTTTTGTTGGACAGACACAAAGAACATATCTGAACCAAATTGCTTGAGAAGGTAAGCTATCTTTTAGTATCTTCGTTTCAAAGAATTCCATATAAAGATTACTTAATACATGTGAAAGAGGGTTACCCATTGCCATGCAAAGTTTCTGAGGATAATACTCTGCAATGAATTGAACTACAAGTTCTTTTATGCACAATTTCATCAATTCAATATAAGCAGACTTTGAAACAGGTAAATGAATATCATCCAATATCTTAAATGAATATTCTAAATAGTCATCTACTTTTGAGAAGAGAGATGAAATATCAAAGCTAACAAGTTTGAAATAGAAATGATCATTGTTACCATCAAGCTTGTTAACTAAATCTACATCGTTCATGATATTAGAATTTGATATCTTACTCACTGATGGGCTGAATAAAGAATCTAACCCACTAAACTCACAATCCGTCTTGCTGGAAAATTTGGTTTATTTGTTTTGATAAGTCTATACATATACGGTAATGAAGGAGACAAGAATGCCAGGCTTTTGATCAGAGAACTATTACCTTTCAATAACAACTTCAGTTCCTTATTGAAATGAAAATCAATTGCTTCTAGGAGATTCTTACAGAGTTTAAAGTATGTTGTGTCATCATTTAAAAGATAATTCAATTCAGATATATAATTACTTTTGTTCATAATCACAAGTGCGTTAGCTTTATCTGCTTTAGTTAAATGTAAATCATTGTCTATCTTAAAGTGTTAATAGCTCTTATAAATGTTTTAGGGCAATTAGGATCGACTGGTTTTGACAGACTGTCAGACGCTAAACCTTTACTGATGTTAGTTTCATCATTAGATGATTTATTGTACTTCTCTAAATCACAGAAGGAGTTTGTGACATCAACACAGCTGGCTGCAAAATTAGAACATGCAAAACTTAATCCGTAGCCTAGACTACACAAGGAATTCTTATCTAGTTGTTTACTGGTCAGGTTTATCACATAGGAAGGGTTCGTGGTTTTAGCCCAATCGCTGTTTTCAAGGAGATGGTCTAAGTGACAGTTCAGGTTCCTTTGAAGCCATTCCGTCTACTTCTTAATCTGTTATTGCAGTAGTCCAACATCTGGAAGAAGAAATACTAAGATGGCGCGTGTCATCCCAAAATGATGCGACGACCTGTGGCACCTCTCTTACGGGCGGGGGCCCAGTCAGTTCCCCCAGGATGGCTGATTCCCGACGGCTCCTCCCTTGTTCTAACATCCTGAGCTGCTCTCACCATGACATTGTAATCAAGATAAAAGCTGCGTTGTTCAATGCTCTTTCTGTAACCCGTCCACCACCTAATTTCCCTTATCTTTCCTGTCATCGCTTATGTCCTTGATCGTATCAATACTACCCTGGAAGATGGAGATGCCGTTTTTTTTTCATGATGGACTGACGTTTGGCCTCTATTAAAGGTCAGGTCAAATGTCATACGCATTGCTAGAGTACTTTATGTTGCCCTAAAGTGTCGTATGTTCTTTTTCATGGGTCTGAAATAACTCTTTAAGAAAGGTAAAACTTCACAGTGTACCGGCTACTGACTCAATGAATCCAGCAGGAAAACGAAACAGTCTGGAACATTGAGCGTTTGAAGGTTGGAAGTCACGCCATGATCATTAGTTATTTCTCGTATACCACATATGTATTAACCAGCGGTAGGGAGGTGTTTGTGGACAAGTGAGGTACTGGTTTAGTGTCTTGAGCATGGACACAATTTTCGGTATGTGGTCTTTTGTGTCTCGATCAGGTTCTTAGGGCTTGGCCTTACTGCTAGTTGTGTGTGGGGCCATGTAAATCACTGTTCGTGTATTGAGAAGAAGAGCACATGACTGGAGGATGATAGCCATGTAGGTCAAGGACTGGGTGTTGAGAGGGCAGACACATTTTGGTAGTATAAATGATCAGTAGGTTATTAAGATCATGATGATACAGAAGATCTCATGTAGCCACGTAAGTCTTAGGTAGGTGTTTTTAAAAGTTTCACCCTACAGGGGTATATGCTTTATATGAGAAAGAAATACTGGTGGATGACAACAACGAAAATAAGATATATATATATATATATATATATATATATATATATATATATATATATATATATATATATATATATATATATATATATATATATATATATATATATATATATATATTGTTATTTTTATTTTCCTTTGTCGCTGTCTCCTACATTTTCGAGGTAGCGCAAGGAAACAGACGAAAGAAATGACCCAATCTTCCCCCATACACATGTATATACATACACATCCACACACGCAAATATACATACCTATATCTCTCAATGTACACATATATATACACACACAGACATATACATATACACACATGTGCATAATTCATACTATCTGCCTTTATTGATTCCCATCGCCACCTCGCCACACATGGAATAACATCCCCCTCCCCCCTCATATGTGCGAGGTAGCGCTAGGAAAAGACAACAAAGGCCCCATTCGCACAAACTCAGTCTCAAGCTGTCATGAAATAATGCCCGAAACCACAGCTCCCTTTCCATATCCAAGCCCCACAGAACTTTCCATAGTTTACCCCAGACGCTTCACATGCCCTGATTCAATCCATTGACAGCACGTCGACCCCGGTATACCACATCGATCCATTTCACTCTATTCCTTGCACGACTTTCACCCTCCTGCATGTTCAGGCCCCGATCATACAAAATCTTTTTCACTCCATCTTTCCACCTCCAATTTGGTCTTCCACTTCTCCTCGCTCCCTCCACCACAGACACATATATCCTCTTGGTCAATCTTTCCTCACTCATTCTCTCCATGTGCCCAAACCATTTCAAAACACCCTCTTCTGCTCTCTCAACCACGCTTTTCTTATTTCCACACATCTCTCTTACCCTTACATTACTTACTCGATCAAACCACCTCACACCACACATTGTCCTCAAACATCTCATTTCCAGCACATCCATCCTCCTGCGCACAACTCTATCCATAGCCCACGCCTCGCAACCATACAACATTGTTGGAACCACTATTCCTTCAAACATACCCATTTTTGCTTTCCGAGATAATGTTCTCGACTTCCAAACATTTTTTAAGGCTCCCAGGATTTTCGCCCCCTACCCCACCCTATGATTCATTTCCGCTTCCATGTTTCTATCCGCTGCCAGATCCACTCCCAAATATCTATAACACTTTACTTCCTCCAGTTTTTCTCCATTCAAACTTACCTCCCAATTGACTTGACCCTCAACCCTACTGTACCTAATAACCTTGCTCTTATTCACATTTACTCTTAACTTTCTTCTCTCACACACTTTACCAGACTCAGTCACCAGCTTCTGCAGTTTCTCACATGAATTAGCCACCAACGCTGTATCATCAGCGAACAACAACTGACTCACTTCCCAAGCTCTCTCATCCAAAACAGACTGCATACTTGCCACTCTTTCCAAAACTCTTGCATTCACATCCCTAACAACCCCATCCATAAACAAATTAAACAACCATGGAGACATCACATATCCCTGCCGCAAACCTACATTTACTGAGAACCAATCACTTTCCTCTCTTCCTACACGTACACATGCCTTACATCCTCGATAAAAACTTTTCACTGCTTCTAACAACTTACCTCCCACACCACATACTCTTAGTACCTTCCACAGAGCATCTCTATCAACTCTATCATATGCCTTCTCCAAATCCGTAAATGCTACATACAAATCCATTGCTTTTCTAAGTATTTCTCACATACATTCCTCAAAGCAAACACCTGATCCACACTTCGTCTACCACCTCTGAAACCACACTGCTCTTCCCCAATCTGATGCTCTGTACATGCCTTCACCCTCTCAATCATTACCCTCCCATATGATTTACCAGGACTACTCAACAAACTTATACCTCTGTAATTTGAGCAATCACTCGTATCCCCTTTGCCTTTGTACAATGGCACTATGCAAGCATTCCGCCAATCCTCAGGCACCTCACCATGAATCATACATACATTGAATAACCTTACCAACCAGTCAACAATACAGTCACCTCCTTTTTTAATAAATTCCACTGCAATAACATCCAAACCTGCTGCCTTGCCGGCTTTCATCTTCCGCAAAGCTTTTACTACCTCTTCTCTGTTTACCAAATCATTTTCCCTAACCCTCTCACTTTGCACACCACCTCGACCAAAACACCCTATATCTGCCACTCTATCATCAAACACATTCAACAAACCTTCAAAATACTCACTCCATCTCCTTCTCACATCACCACTACTTGTTATCACCTCCCCATTAGCGCCCATCACTGAAGTTCCCATTTGCTCCCTTGCCTTACGCACTTTATTTACCTCCTTCCAGAACATCTTTTTATTCTCCCTAAAATTTAATGATACTCTCTCACCCTAACTCTCATTTGCCCTCTTTTTCACCCCTTGCACCTTTCTCTTGACCTCCTGCCTCTTTCTCTTATACCTCTCCCACTCATTTGCATTTTTTCCCTGCAAAAATCGTCCAAATGCCTCTCTCTTATCTTTCACTTATAATCTTACTTCTTCATCCCACCACTCACTACCCTTTCTAATCAACCCACCTCCCACTCTTCTCATGCCACAAGCATCTTTTGCGCGAGCAATCACTGCTTCCCTAAATACATCCCATTCCTCCCCCACTCCCCTTACCTTCTTTGTTCTCACCTTTTTCCATTCTGTACTCAGTCTCTCCTGGTACTTCCTCACACAAGTCTCCTTCTCAAACTCACTTACTCTCACCACTCTCCTCACCCCAATATTCTCTCTTCTTTTCTGAAAACCCCTACAAGTCTTCACCTTCGCCTCCACAAGATAATGATCAGACATCCCTCCAGTTGCACCTCTCAGCATATTAACATCCAAAAGTCCCTCTTTCGCGCGGCTGTCAATTAACACGTAATCCAATTACGCTCTCTGTCCATCTCTCCTACTTACATACGTATACTTATGTATATCTCGCTTTTTAAACCAGGTATTCCCAATCACCAGTCCTTTTTCAGCACATAAATCTATAAGCCCTTCACCATTTCCATTAACAACACTGAATACCCCATATATACCAATTATTCCCTCAACTGCCATATTACTCACCTTTGCATTCAAATCATCCATCACTGTAACCCGGTCATGTGCATCAAAACCCATAACACACTCATTCAGTTGCTCCCAAAACACTTTCCTCTCATGATCTTTCTTGTCATGCCCAGGTGCATATGCACCAATAATCACACATCTCTCTCCATCAACTTTCAGTTTTACCCATATTAATCTAGATTTTACTTTCTTAAATTCTATCACATACTCCCACAACTCCTGTTTCAGGAGTAGTGCTACTCCTTCCCTTGCTCTTGTCCTCTCATTAACCCCTGACTTTACTCCCAAGACATTCCCAAACCACTCTTCCCCTTTACCCTTGAGCTTCCTTTCACTCCGAGCCAAACCATCCAGGTTCCTTTCCTCAAACATACTACCTATCTCTCCTTTTTTCACATCTTGGTTACATCCACACACATTTAGACACCCCAATCTGAACCCTCCCCGCGTGACTCCTGTTTCCCATTTTAGAAAGTACAAATACAAGGAGGGGAGGATTTCTGGTCCCCCGCTCCCGTCCCCTCTAGTCGCCTTCTACGACACGTGAGGAATGCGTGGGAAGTATTCTTTCTCCCCTATCCCTAGGGATAATATATATATTTTTTTTTTTTTGTTATTTATTTTGCTTTGTCGCTGTCTCCCGCGTTTGCGAGGTAGCGCAAGGAAACAGACGAAAGAAATGGCCCAATCCACCCCCATACACAATGTATATACATACACGTCTACACACGGAAATATACATACCTATACATCTCAATGTCAATGTACACATTTATATACACACACAGTCACATACATATATACCAATGCGCACAATTCACACTGTCTACCTTTATTCATTCCCATCGCCACCTTGCCACACATGGAATACCATCCCCCTCCCCCCTCGTGTGTGCGAGGTTGCACTAGGAAAAGACAACAAAGGCCCCATTCGTTCACACTCAGTCTCTAGCTGTCATGCAATAATGCCCGAAACCACAGCTCCATTTCCACATCCAAGCCCCACACAACTTTCCATGGTTTACCCCAGACGCTTCACATGCCCTGATTCAATCCACTGACAGCACGTCAACCCCGGCATACCACAACGATCCAATTCACTCTATTCCTTGCCCTCCTTTCACCCTCCTGCATGTTCAGGCCCCGATCACACAAAATCTTTTTCACTCCATCTTTCCACCTCCAGTTTGGTCTCCCACTTCTCCTCGTTCACTCCACCTACGACACATATATCCTCTTGGTCAATCTTTCCTCACTCATTCTCTACATGTGCCCAAACCATTTCAGAACACCCTCTTCTGCTCTCTCAACCACGATCTTTTTATTTCCACACATCTCTCTTGTCCTTACATTACTTACTCGATCAAACCACCTCACACCACACATTGTCCTCAAACATCTCATTTCAAGCACATCCACTCTCCTGCGCACAACTCTATCCATAGTCCACGCCTCGTAACCATACAACATTGTTGGAACCACTATTCCTTCAAACATACCCATTTTTGCTTTCCGAGATAATGTTCTCGACTTCCACACATTCTTCAAGGCTCCCAGGGTTTTCGCCCTTCCCCCACCCTATGATTCACTTCCGCTTCCATGGTTCCATCCGCTGCCAGATCCACTCCCAGATATCTAAAACACTTTACTTCCTCCAGTTTTTCTCCATTCAAACTTACCTCCCAATTGACTTGACCCTCAACCCTACTGTACCTAATAACCTTGCTCTTATTCACATTTACTCTTAACTTTCTTCTTTCACACACTTTACCAAACTCAGTCACCAGCTTCTGCAGTTTTTCACATGAATCAGCCACCAGCGCTGTATCATCAGCGAACAACAACTGACTCACTTCCCAAGCTCTCTCATCCACAACAGACGTCATACTTGCCCCTCTTTCCAAAACTCTTGCATTCACATCCCTAACAACCCCATCCATAAACAAATTAAACAACCATGGAGACATCACACACCACTGCCGCAAACCTACATTCACTGAGAACCAATCACTTTCCTCTCTTCCTACACGTACACATGCCTTACATCCTCGATAAAAACTTTTCACTGCTTCTAACAACTTGCCTCTCACACCATATATTCTTAATACCTTCCACAAAGCATCTCTATCAACTCTATCATATGCCTTCTCCAGATCCATAAATGCTACATACAAAATATATATATATATATATTCTTTCTTTCTTTCTTTCAAACTATTCGCCATTTCCCGCATTAGCAAGGTAGCGTTAAGAACAGAGGACTGGGCCTCTGAGGGAATATCCTCACCTGGCCCCCTTCTCTGTTCCTTCTTTTGGAAAGTTGAATATATATATATATATATATATATATATATATATATATATATATATATATATATATATATATATATATATATATATATATATATATATATATATATATATATATATATATATATAAATATATACATATATATATATATATATATATATATATATATATATATATATATATATATATATATATATATATATATATATATATATATATATATATATATATATATATATATATATATATATATATATATATATATATAAGGGTAGTGAGTGGTGGGATGAAGAAGTAAGAGTATTAGTGAAAGAGAAGAGAGAGGCATTTGGACGATTTTTGCAGGGAAAAAATGCAATTGAGTGGGAGAAGTATAAAAGAAAGAGACAGGAGGTCAAGAGAAAGGTGCAAGAGGTGAAAAAAAGGGCAAATGAGAGTTGGGGTGAGAGACTATCAGTAAATTTTAGGGAGAATAAAAAGATGTTCTGGAAGGAGATAAATAGGGTGCGTAAGACAAGGGAGCAAATGGGAACTTCAGTGAAGGGCGTAAATGGGGAGGTGATAACAAGTAGCGGTGATGTGAGAAGGAGATGGAATGAGTATTTTGAAGGTTTGTTGAATGTGTCTGATGACAGAGTGGCAGATATAGGGTGTTTTGGTCGAGGTGGTGTGCAAAGTGAGAGGGTTAGGGAAAATGATTTGGTAAACAGAGAAGAGGTAGTAAAAGCTTTGCGGAAGATGAAAGCCGGCAAGGCAGCAGGTTTGGATGGTATTGCAGTGGAATTTATTAAAAAGGGGGTGACTGTATTGTTGACTGGTTGGTAAGGTTATTTAATGTATGTATGACTCATGGTGAGGTGCCTGAGGATTGGCGGAATGCGTGCATAGTGCCATTGTACAAAGGCAAAGGGGATAAGAGTGAGTGCTCAAATTACAGAGGTATAAGTTTGTTGAGTATTCCTGGTAAATTATATGGGAGGGTATTGATTGAGAGGGTGAAGGCATGTACAGAGCATCAGATTGGGGAAGAGCAGTGCGGTTTCAGAAGTGGTAGAGGATGTGTGGATCAGGTGTTTGCTTTGAAGAATGTATGTGAGAAATACTTAGAAAAGCAAATGGATTTGTATGTAGCATTTATGGATCTGGAGAAGGCATATGATAGAGTTGATAGAGATGCTCTGTGGAAGGTATTAAGAATATATGGTGTGGGAGGCAAGTTGTTAGAAGCAGTGAAAAGTTTTTATCGAGGATGTAAGGCATGTGTACGTGTAGGAAGAGAGGAAAGTGATTGGTTCTCAGTGAATGTAGGTTTGCGGCAGGGGTGTGTGATGTCTCCATGGTTGTTTAATTTGTTTATGGATGGGGTTGTAAGGGAGGTAAATGCAAGAGTCCTGGAAAGAGGGGCAAGTATGAAGTCTGTTGGGGATGAGAGAGCTTGGGAAGTGAGTCAGTTGTTGTTCGCTGATGATACAGCGCTGGTGGCTGATTCATGTGAGAAACTGCAGAAGCTGGTGACTGAGTTTGGTAAAGTGTGTGGAAGAAGAAAGTTGAGAGTAAATGTGAATAAGAGCAAGGGTATTAGGTACAGTAGGGGTGAGGGTCAAGTCAATTGGGAGGTGAGTTTGAATGGAGAAAAACTGGAGGAAGTGAAGTGTTTTAGATATCTGGGAGTGGATCTGTCAGCGGATGGAACCATGGAAGCGGAAGTGGATCATAGGGTGGGGGAGGGGGCGAAAATTTTGGGAGCCTTGAAAAATGTGTGGAAGTCGAGAACATTATCTCGGAAAGCAAAAATGGGTATGTTTGAGGGAATAGTGGTTCCAACAATGTTGTATGGTTGCGAGGCGTGGGCTATGGATAGAGATGTGCGCAGGAGGATGGATGTGCTGGAAATGAGATGTTTGAGGACAATGTGTGGTGTGAGGTGGTTTGATCGAGTAAGTAACGTAAGGGTAAGAGAGATGTGTGGAAATAAAAAGAGCGTGGTTGAGAGAGCAGAAGAGGGTGTTTTGAAATGGTTTGGGCACATGGAGAGAATGAGTGAGGAGAGATTGACCAAGAGGATATATGTGTCGGAGGTGGAGGGAACGAGGAGAAGAGGGAGACCAAATTGGAGGTGGAAAGATGGAGTGAAAAAGATTTTGTGTGATCGGGGCCTGAACATGCAGGAGGGTGAAAGGAGGGCAAGAAATAGAGTGAATTGGAGTCATGTGGTATACCGGGGTTGACGTGCTGTCAGTGGATTGAAGCAAGGCATGTGAAGCGTCTGGGGTAAACCATGGAAAGCTGTGTAGGTATGTATATTTGTGTGTGTGGACGTGTGTATGTACATGTGTATGGGGGGGGGGTTGGGCCATTTCTTTCGTCTGTTTCCTTGCGCTACCTCGCAAACGCGGGAGACAGCGACAAAGTATAAAAAAAAAAAAAAAATATATATATATATATATATATATATATATATATATATATATATATTATCCCTGGGGATAGGGGAGAAAGAATACTTCCCACGTATTCCCTGCGTGTCGTAGAAGGCGACTAAAAGGGGAGGGAGCGGGGGGCTGGAAATCCTCCCCTCTCATTACCTTTTTTTTTTTTTTTTCTTTTTTAATTTTCCAAAAGAAGAAACAGGGAAGGGGGCCAGGTGAGGGTATTCCCTCAAAGGCCCAGTTCTCTGTTTTAAATGCTACCTCGCTAACGCGGGAAATGGCGAATCGTTTAAAAGAAAAAGAATATATATATATATATATATATATATATATATATATATATATATATATATATATATATATATATATACATATATATATATATATATATATATATATATATATATTTTTTTTTTTTTTTTTTTTTTTTTTTATACTTTGTCGCTGTCTCCCGCGTTTGCGAGGTAGCGCAAGGAAACAGACGAAAGAAATGGCCCAACCCCCCCCCCATACACATGTACATACACACGTCCACACACGCAAATATACATACCTACACAGCTTTCCATGGTTTACCCCAGACGTTTCACATGCCTTGCTTCAATCCACTGACAGCACATCAACCCCTGTATACCACATGACTCCAATTCACTCTATTTCTTGCCCTCCTTTCACCCTCCTGCATGTTCAGGCCCCGATCACACAAAATCTTTTTCACTCCATCTTTCCACCTCCAATTTGGTCTCCCTCTTCTCCTCGTTCCCTCCACCTCCGACACATATATCCTCTTGGTCAATCTCTCCTCACTCATTCTCTCCATGTGCCCAAACCATTTCAAAACACCCTCTTCTGCTCTCTCAACCACGCTCTTTTTATTTCCACACATCTCTCTTACCCTTACGTTACTTACTCGATCAAACCACCTCACACCACACATTGTCCTCAAACATCTCATTTCCAGCACATCCATCCTCCTGCGCACATCTCTATCCATAGCCCACGCCTCGCAACCATACAACATTGTTGGAACCACTATTCCCTCAAACATACCCATTTTTGCTTTCCGAGATAATGTTCTCGACTTCCACACATTTTCAAGGCTCCCAAAATTTTCGCCCCCTCCCCCACCCTATGATCCACTTCCGCTTCCATGGTTCCATCCGCTGACAGATCCACTCCCAGATATCTAAAACACTTCACTTCCTCCAGTTTTTCTCCATTCAAACTCACCTCCCAATTGACTTGACCCTCACCCCTACTGTACCTAATAACCTTGCTCTTATTCACATTTACTCTCAACTTTCTTCTTCCACACACTTTACCAAACTCAGTCACCAGCTTCTGCAGTTTCTCACATGAATCAGCCACCAGCGCTGTATCATCAGCGAACAACAACTGACTCACTTCCCAAGCTCTCTCATCCACAACAGACTTCATACTTGCCCCTCTTTCCAGGACTCTTGCATTTACCTCCCTTACAACCCCATCCATAAACAAATTAAACAACCATGGAGACATCACACACCCCTGCCGCAAACCTACATTCACTGAGAACCAATCACTTTCCTCTCTTCCTACACGTACACATGCCTTACATCCTCGATAAAAACTTTTCACTGCTTCTAACAACTTGCCTCCCACACCATATATTCTTAATACCTTCCACAGAGCATCTCTATCAACTCTGTCATATGCCTTCTCCAGATCCATAAATGCTACATACAAATCCATTTGCTTTTCTAAGTATTTCTCACATACATTCTTCAAAGCAAACACCTGATCCACACATCCTCTACCACTTCTGAAACCGCACTGCTATATATATATATATATATATATATATACATATATATATACATATATATATATATATATATATATATACATATATATATATATATTTATATATATATATATATATATATATATATATATATATATATATATATATATATATATATATATATATATATATATGTAAATATATATATATATATATTTTTTTTTTTTCTTTTTTTTTTTTGACGCTGTCTCCCGCGTTTGCGAGGTAGCGCAAGGAAACAGACGAAAGAAATGGCCCAACCCACCCCCATACACATGTATATACATACGTCCACACACGCAAATATACATACCTACACAGCTTTCCATGGTTTACCCCAGACGCTTCACATGCCTTGATTCAATCCACTGACAGCACGTCAACCCCGGTATACCACATCGCTCCAATTCACTCTATTCCTTGCCCTCCTTTCACCCTCCTGCATGTTCAGGCCCCGATCACACAAAATCTTTTTCACTCCATCTTTCCACCTCCAATTTGGTCTCCCTCTTCTCCTCGTTCCCTCCACCTCCGACACATATATCCTCTTGGTCAATCTTTCCTCACTCATTCTCTCCATGTGACCAAACCATTTCAAAACACCCTCTTCTGCTCTCTCAACCACGCTCTTTTTATTTCCACACATCTCTCTTACCCTTACGTTACTTACTCGATCAAACCACCTCACACCACACATTGTCCTCAAACATCTCATTTCCAGCACATCCATCCTCCTGCGCACAACTCTATCCATAGCCCACGCCTCGCAACCATACAACATTGTTGGAACCACTATTCCTTCAAACATACCCATTTTTGCTTTCCGAGATAATGTTCTCGACTTCCACACATTCTTCAAGGTCCCAGAATTTTCGCCCCCTCCCCCACCCTATGATCCACTTCCGCTTCCATGGTTCCATCCGCTGCCAGATCCACTCCCAGATATCTAAAACACTTCACTTCCTCCAGTTTTTCTCCATTCAAACTCACCTCCCAATTGACTTGACCCTCAACCCTACTGTACCTAATAACCTTGCTCTTATTCACATTTACTCTTAACTTTCTTCTTTCACACACTTTACCAAACTCAGTCACCAGCTTCTGCAGTTTCTCACATGAATCAGCCACCAGCGCTGTATCATCAGCGAACAACAACTGACTCACTTCCCAAGCTCTCTCATCCCCAACAGACTTCATCCTTGCCCCTCTTTCCAAAACTCTTGCATTCACCTCCCTAACAACCCCATCCATAAACAAATTAAACAACCATGGAGACATCACACACCCCTGCCGCAAACCTACATTCACTGAGAACCAATCACTTTCCTCTCTTCCTACACGTACACATGCCTTACATCCTCGATAAAAACTTTTCACTGCTTCTAACAACTTTCCTCCCACACCATATATTCTTAATACCTTCCACAGTGCATCTCTATCAACTCTATCATATGCCTTCTCCAGATCCATAAATGCTACATACAAATCCATTTGCTTTTCTAAGTATTTCTCACATACATTCTTCAAAGCAAACACCTGATCCACACATCCTCTACCACTTCTGAAACCACACTGCTCTTCCCCAATCTGATGCTCTGTACATGCCTTCACCCTCTCAATCAATACCCTCCCATATAATTTACCAGGAATACTCAACAAACTTATACCTCTGTAATTTGAGCACTCACTCTTATCCCCTTTGCCTTTGTACAATGGCACTATGCACGCATTCCGCCAATCCTCAGGCACCTCACCATGAGTCATACATACATTAAATAACCTTACCAACCAGTCAACAATACAGTCACCCCCTTTTTTAATAAATTCCACTGCAATACCATCCAAACCTGCTGCCTTGCCGGCTTTCATCTTCCGCAAAGCTTTTACTACCTCTTCTCTGTTTACCAAATTAATTTTCCCTAACCCTCTCACTTAGCACACCACACTCGACCAAAACACCCTTATCTGCCACTCTATCATCAAATCCACATTCAACAAACCTTCAAAAATACTCACTCCTTCTCCTTTTCACATCACACTACTTGTTATCACTCCCCATTAGCGACCCATCACTGAAGTTCCATTTGGCTCCTTGCTTACGCACTTTATTTACCTCCTTCCAGAACATCCTTTTTATTCTCCTAAATTGAATGATACTCTCTCACCCCAACTTCATTTGTCCTCTTTTTCACCCCTTGCCTCTTTTACTCTTGACCTCCTGCTCTTTCTCTTATACCTCTCCCACTCATTTGCATTTTTTCCCTGCAAATATCGTCCAAATGCCTCTCGCTGATCTTTCACTTTAAATCTTACTTCTTATCCCACCACTCACTACCTTTCTAATCAACCCACCTCACTCTTCTCTGCCACAAGACTCTTTGCTCGGCATTCCACTGCTTCCCTAAAATACATCCCATTCCTCCCCACACCCTTATTCTTTGTTTCACCCTTTTTCCATTCTGTACTCAGTCTCTCCTGGTAACTTCTCTCACAAGTCTCCTTTCTCACTCACTTATCTCACCACTCTCCTCAACCCCAATATTCTCTCTTCTTTTCTGAAAACCACTACAGTCTTCACCTTCGCATCCAAGATAATGATCAGACATCCCTGCCAGTTGCACTCTCTAGCTATTAACATCAAAAGTCCCTCTTCGCGCGGTGTCAATTAAACACCGTAATCCAATTTCGCTCTCGGTCCATCGCTCCTACTGACATACGTATACTTATGTATATCTCGCTTTTTAAACAGGTATCCAATCCACAGTCCTTTTTCAGGCACATAAATCTATAGCTTCACCATTTCAATTAACACACTGATACCCCATATTATACCTATTATTCTCAACTTGCATATTTAATCACCTTTGCATTTCAAATCATCCATCCACTGTAAACCGGTCATGGCTCAAAACCATATACCACACTCATTCAGTTGCTCCCAAAACCTTTCCTTCATGATCTTTCTTGTCTGCCCAGGTTGCATATGCCAATAATCACACATCTCTCTCCATCAAACTTTCTGTTTTACCATATTAATCTAGTTTATTACTTTCTTAAATTCTATCTCATACTACCACTACTCCTGTTTCAGGAGTAGTGCTACTCCTTCCTTGCTCTTGTCCTCTCATAAACCTGACTTTATACTCCCAAGACATTCCCAAACCACTCTTCCCATTACCCTTGCGCTTTTTCACTCGAGCCAAACCATCCAGTTCCTTCCTCCAAACATACTTACCTATCTTCCTTTTTTCACATTTGGTTACATCCACACACATTTAGAACCCATCTGAACCCTCCCGCGTGATCTGTTTCCCATTTTAGAAGTACAAAACAAGGGGGGAGGATTTTCTGGTCCCCGGCTACCGTCCCCTCGCGTTCGCTTCTACGACACGTGAGGAATTGGTGGGAAGTTTCTTTCTCCCCTATCCTAGGGATAAATTTTTATTTTTTTTTTCTGTTTTTGTTTTTGCTAATGGTCGCTGTCTCCCGCGTTTTGCGAGGTTAGCGCAAGGAAACAGACGAAAGAAAGAAAAGGCAATCCACCCCTTACACAATGATATACATACACGTTCTACACACGGAAATATACATACCTATACATCTCAATGTCAATGTACCACATTTATATACACACACAGTCACATTATATATATACCAGTGCGCACAACTTCACACTGTCTACCTTTATTCATTCCCATCGCCACCTTGCACACATGGAATACCATCACCCTCCCCCTCGTGTGTGTGCGAGGGTTGCACTAGGGAAAAGACAACAAAGGCCCATTGTTCACACTCAGTCTCTAGCTGTCATGCAATAATGCCCGAAACCACCAGCTCATTCACATCCAAGCCCCACCACCAACTCTTTCCCATGTTTACCCATGACGCTTCACATGCCCTGATCAATCACTGACAGCACGTCAACCCGGATACCACAACGCGATCCTCCAATTCACTCTATCCTTGCCCTCCTTTAACCCTCTGCATGTTCAGGGCCCGATCACACAAAATCTTTTTCACTCATCTTTCCATACAGTTTGGTCTCAACTTCTCCTCGTTCCATCACTCCGAATCACACTATATCTCTTGTAATCTTTCCTTATCATCATTCTCTCATGTGCCCAACCATTTCAGAACACCCTCTTCTGCTCATCTCAACCACGAATCTTTTTATTTCACAAATCTCTTTGTCCTTACATTACTTTTACTCGATCAAACCACTCACACCAACATTGTCTCAAACATTCATTTCATTGCACATTCCACTCTCTGCAACTTATCACAATTTGTCAGCCTCGTAACCATACAACAGTGGTTGGAACCACTATTCCTTCCTAAACTTACCATTTGCTGTCCGAGATAATGTTCTCGACTTGCCACACATGTTCAAAGGCTCCCAGGGTTTTAGCCTTCCCCAACCCTATGATTCACTTCGCTTCCTGGTTCCATCCGCTGCCAGATCCTCTCCAGATATCGAAAACATTTACTTCCTCCAGTTTATCTCCCATTCAAACTTACTCCCAATTGACTTGACCTCAACCCTTCTTGTACCTAATAACCTTGCTCTTATTCAATTTACTCTTAACTTCTTCTTTCACACACTTTTACAAACTCAGTCACCAGCTTCTGCAGGTTTTCACATGATCAGCCACCAGCGCTGTATCATAGCGTAAGCATAATGACTCACTTCCAGCTTCTCTCATCACAACAGACGTCATACTTGCCCCTATTTCCAAAACTTTGCATTCTCATCCCTAACAACCATCCTAAACATCTAAACAAACCATGGAGACATCACACACCAACTGCGCAATACGTACATTTCACTGAGAACCAATCCACTTTCCTCCTCTTCCTTACACGTACACATGCCTTACATCCCTCGATAAAAACTTTTCACTGCTTCTAACAACTTGCCTCTCACACCATTATATTCTTAATACCTTCCACCAAGCATCTCTATCAACTCTATCATATGCCTTCTCCGATCCATAATGTAATACAAAATATATATATAATATATATTCTATCTTCTTTCTTTCAACTATTCGCCATTTACCCGCTTAGAAGGTGCGTTAAGAAAACAGAGGACTGGGCTTGAGGGAATTGTCTCACCTGGCCCCTTCTCTGTTCCTTCTTTGGGAAAAGTTGAAATATATATATATATATATTATATATATATATATATATTTATTTTTTTATATATATATTAATATATATATATATATATATATATATATATATATATATATATATTATATATATTAATATATATATATATATATATATATATTATATATATATATGTATATATAATATATATATATATATATATATATACATATATATAAATATATATATATATATATATATATTATATATATATATATATATATAATAAAAAAAAAAAAAAAAAAAAAAAAAAAAAAGGAGAAATAGGTAGTATGTTTGAGGAAAGGAACCTGGATGTTTTGGCTCTGAGTGAAACGAAGCTCAAGGGTAAAGGGGAAGAGTGGTTTGGAAATGTCTGGGGAGTGAAGTCAGGGGTTAGTGAGAGGACAAGAGCAAGGGAAGGAGTAGCAATACTCCTGAAACAGGAGTTGTGGGAGTATGTGATAGAATGTAAGAAAGTAAATTCTCGATTAATATGGGTAAAATTGAAAGTTGATGGAGAGAGGTGGGTGATTATTGGTGCATATGCACCTGGGCATGAGAAGAAAGATCATGAGAGGCAAGTGTTTTGGGAGCAGCTAAATGAGTGTGTTAGCGGTTTTGATGCACGAGACCGGGTTATAGTGATGGGTGATTTGAATGCAAAGGTGAGTAATGTGGCAGTTGAGGGAATAATTGGTATGCATGGGGTGTTCAGTGTTGTAAATGGAAATGGTGAAGAGCTTGTAGATTTATGTGCTGAAAAAGGACTGATGATTGGGAATACCTGGTTTAAAAAGCAAGATATACATAAGTATACTTATGTAAGTAGGAGAGATGGCCAGAGAGCGTTATTGGATTACGTGTTAATTGACAGGCGTGCGAAAGAGAGACTTTTGGATGTTAATGTGCTGAGAGGTGCAACTGGAGGGATGTCTGATCATTATCTTGTGGAGGCTAAGGTGAAGATTAGTATGGGTTTTCAGAAAAGAGGAGTGAATGTTGTGGTGAAGAAGGTGGTGAGAGTAAGTGAGCTTGGGAAGGAGACCTGTGTGGGGAAGTACCAGGAGAGACTGTGTACAGAATGGAAAAAGGTGAGAACAATGGAAGTAAGGGGAGTGGGGGAGGAATGGGATGTATTTAGGGAATCAGTGATGGATTGCGCAAAAGATGCTTGTGGCATGAGAAGAGTGGGAGGTGGGTTGTTTAGAAAGGGTAGTGAGTGGTGGGATGAAGAAGTAAGAGTATTAGTGAAAGAGAAGAGAGAGGCATTTGGACGATGTTTGCAGGGAAAAAATGCAATTGAGTGGGAGAAGTATAAAAGAAAGAGACAGGAGGTCAAGAGAAAGGTGCAAGAGGTGAAAAAAAGGGCAAATGAGAGTTGGGGTGAGAGACTATCAGTAAATTTTAGGGAGAATAAAAAGATGTTCTGGAAGGAGGTAAATAGGGTGCGTAAGACAAGGGAGCAAATGGGAACTTCAGTGAAGGGCGTAAATGGGGAGGTGAAAACAAGTAGCGGTGATGTGAGAAGGAGATGGAATGAGTATTTTGAAGGTTTGTTGAATGTGTCTGATGACAGAGTGGCAGATATAGGGTGTTTTGGTCGAGGTGGTGTGCAAAGTGAGAGGGTTAGGGAAAATGATTTGGTAAACAGAGAAGAGGTAGTAAAAGCTTTGCGGAAGATGAAAGCCGGCAAGGCAGCAGGTTTGGATGGTATTGCAGTGGAATTTATTAAGAAAGGGGGTGACTGTATTGTTGACTGGTTGGTAAGGTTATTTAATGTATGTATGACTCATGGTGAGGTGCCTGAGGATTGGCGGAATGCGTGCATAGTGCCATTGTACAAAGGCAAAGGGGATAAGAGTGAGTGCTCAAATTACAGAGGTATAAGTTTGTTGAGTATTCCTGGTAAATTATATGGGAGGGTATTGATTGAGAGGGTGAAGGCATGTACAGAGCATCAGATTGGGGAAGAGCAGTGTGGTTTCAGAAGTGGTAGAGGATGTGTGGATCAGGTGTTTGCTTTGAAGAATGTATGTGAGAAATACTTAGAAAAGCAAATGGATTTGTATGTAGCATTTATGGATCTGGAGAAGGCATATGATAGAGTTGATAGAGATGCTCTGTGGAAGGTATTAAGAATATATGGTGTGGGAGGCAAGTTGTTAGAAGCAGTGAAAAGTTTTTATCGAGGATGTAAGGCATGTGTACGTGTAGGAAGAGAGGAAAGTGATTGGTTCTCAGTGAATGTAGGTTTGCGGCAGGGGTGTGTGATGTCTCCATGGTTGTTTAATTTGTTTATGGATGGGGTTGTAAGGGAGGTAAATGCAAGAGTCCTGGAAAGAGGGGCAAGTATGAAGTCTGTTGGGGATGAGAGAGCTTGGGAAGTGAGTCAGTTGTTGTTCGCTGATGATACAGCGCTGGTGGCTGATTCATGTGAGAAACTGCAGAAGCTGGTGACTGAGTTTGGTAAAGTGTGTGGAAGAAGAAAGTTGAGAGTAAATGTGAATAAGAGCAAGGTTATTAGGTACAGTAGGGGTGAGGGTCAAGTCAATTGGGAGGTGAGTTTGAATGGAGAAAAACTGGAGGAAGTGAAGTGTTTTAGATATCTGGGAGTGGATCTGTCAGCGGATGGAACCATGGAAGCGGAAGTGGATCATAGGGTGGGGGAGGGGGCGAAAATTTTGGGAGCCTTGAAAAATGTGTGGAAGTCGAGAACATTATCTCGGAAAGCAAAAATGGGTATGTTTGAGGGAATAGTGGTTCCAACAATGTTGTATGGTTGCGAGGCGTGGGCTATGGATAGATTGTGCGCAGGAGGATGGATGTGCTGGAAATGAGATGTTTGAGGACAATGTGTGGTGTGAGGTGGTTTGATCGAGTAAGTAACGTAAGGGTAAGAGAGATGTGTGGAAATAAAAAGAGCGTGGTTGAGAGAGCAGAAGAGGGTGTTTTGAAATGGTTTGGGCACATGGAGAGAATGAGTGAGGAGAGATTGACCAAGAGGATATATGTGTCGGAGGTGGAGGGAACGAGGAGAAGAGGGAGACCAAATTGGAGGTGGAAAGATGGAGTGAAAAAGATTTTGTGTGATCGGGGCCTGAACATGCAGGAGGGTGAAAGGAGGGCAAGAAATAGAGTGAATTGGTGTCATGTGGTATACAGGGGTTGACGTGCTGTCAGTGGATTGAAGCAAGGCATGTGAAGCGTCTGGGGTAAACCATGGAAAGCTGTGTAGGTATGTATATTTGCGTGTGTGGACGTGTGTATGTACATGTGTATGGGGGGGGGGGGGTGGGGCCATTTCTTTCGTCTGTTTCCTTGCGCTACCTCGCAAACGCGGGAGACAGCGACAAAGTATAAGAAAAAAAAAAAAAAAAAAAAAAAAAAAAAAATATATATATATATATATATATATATATATATATATATATATATATATATATATATATATATATATATATATATATATATATATATATATATATATATATATATATATATATATATATATATATATATATATATATATATATATATATATATATATATATATATATATATATATATATATATATATACACACACACACACACATACACACACATACACATATATGTATATTTACACAGTCATATGCATCAATTCATGTGTACCATAAAAATATTCTTAAATTACTGAAAAATAAGGAAAATACTTTCATTAAATTAAAACATATGATGTAAATGCCTTACTTGACCAAATGTTAAGAATCAATAAACTAAGACAACCAGGACAGACTGATTCTCTTGAAATTACTCAACTTTATCTTGCTTCATCTTCAGCACATCTTCCCAGTAATATGCTAATGTACAAGAAACACTATACATAGTTGAAATGTCTCATTACACTTGCAATATTTAACATCCATCACAAATATCTAGATGATATTTATTGCGATTGTTTTGCAACAATAATTTGAATATAAGCTGCCTTCTCAGCCCACAAAACCTGACATGAAGAAATGTTTTCAATATATATGTGTATGGGGGGGGGGGGGGGTTGGGCCATTTCTTTCGTCTGTTTCCTTGCGCTACCTCGCAGACGCGGGAGACAGCGACAAAGTATAAAAAAAAAAAAAAAAAAAAAAAATATATATATATATATATATATATATATATATATATATATATATATATATATATATATATATATATATATATATATATATATATATATATATATATATATATATATATATATGAACGCCCCTACACACGTATATGCATACATATAAATATACATAACAATATATACACATATACATGCATATACATATACATACACAGACATATTCATACTTGCTTGCCTTCATCCATTCGTGGCCACCCCGCCCACAGGAAACAGTATCACTACCCTCTGCTTCAGCGTAGTAGCGCCAAGAACACAAACAGAAAAGACCACATTCATTCACACGCAGTCTTCAGCTGTCACGTGTAATGCACCGAAACCACAGCTCCCTATCCACATCCAGGCCCCACAGACCTTTTCATGGTTTATCCCAAATGTTTCACATGCCCTGGTAGAGTCCATTGACAGCACCTTGAACCCGGTATACCAAATCGCTCCAATTCACTCTATTCTTTGCACGCCCCTCACCTTCCTGTATGTTCAGGCCCCGATCGCTCAAAATCTTTTTCACTCCATCCTCCCACCTCCAATTTGGTGGCCCGTTTCTCCATGTTCCCTCCACCTCTGACATATATTCTCTTTGTCAATCTTTCCTCATTCATTCTCTCTATATGTCCAAACCATTTCAACACACCCTTTTCTGCACTCTCAACCACACGCGTTTTATTACCACACATCTCTCCTACTCTTCCATTACTTAATCGATTAAACCGATTCACACCACACATTGTCCTCAAACATTTCATTTCCAAAACATCCACCCTACTCCGTTCAACCCTATCTATAGCCCATGCCTCGCAACCATATAGCATTGTTGGAACTACTATTCCTTCAAACATACCCATTTTTGCTCTCCGAGATAACGTTCCCGCCTTCCACACATTCATCATTGCTCCCAGAACTTTCGCTCCCTCCCCCACCCTGTGACTTACTTCCGCTTCCATGGTTCCATCCGCTGCCAAATCCACTCCCAGATATCTAAAGCACTTCACTTCCTCCAATTTTACTCCATCTAAACTTACATCCCAATTAACTTGTCCCTCAACCGTACAGAACCTAATGACCTTGATCTTATTCACATCCACTCTCAACTTTCTCATTTTACACACTTTTCCAAGTTTAGTCACCAAGGTCTGTTGTTTCTCTCACGAATCATCGACAAACAACAACTGACTCACTTTCCAAGCCCTCTCATCAACAACGGACTGCATGCTCGCCCCTCCCTCCAAAACTCTTGCATCTACTTTCCTAACCACCCCATCAATAAACAAATCAAACAAGCATAGGGACATTACACACCCCTGCCGCAAACCAACAGTTGAAAAAGAGGGCAAATGAGAGTTGGGATGAGAGAGTTTCAGTGATATTCTGGAAGGAGGCAAATAACGTGCGTTAGACAAGAGAACAAGTGGGAACATCGGTAAGGGAGCAAGTGGGGAAATAAAAACAGATGGTGATGGAGTGATAGAAAGATGGAGTGAGTACCTTGAAGGTTTGTTGAATTTGTTTGATGATAGGGTAGCAGGCATAGGTTTTTTGGTTGAATGTTGTACAAAGTGAGAGGGGTCAGGGAGAATGATTTGATGAAGAGAGAAGAGGCAGTGAAAGCTTTGTGGAAGATGAAATCCGGCAAGGCGGTGGGTTTGGATGGTATTGCAGTGGAATTTATTAAAAAACGGGGTAACTGTATTGTTGATTAGTTGGTAAGGATATTCAATGCTTGTATGGAAAGACCAAATAAGAACAGTGAGAACTTTCCTTCATTACATCCTCAGACAGAGTGGGGGAGATACAAGTGTTGAAAGCTCTCAAATGCAGACAGGTAGTAGCGAGGCGGGGCTTCTCTAATCCCCGTGGATAGCAGGTGGGCACTGAGGTCTAATGATATAGCTTGAAGTGTCTGACCTTCCTCTCCTTACTTGGTGTGTGGACAGGGTTTTTCTGATGGATGTTTCTTGATAATTATTTCAGTTAACAGTTTGTCATATTTAGAATAATCAAAGGACATATTTATATTATGTCTAATCTCTGGAATTTGATGACGATGTAAATATGTTCTCTGGCCATTCGAAATATGACAAACTGTAAATTGAAAGGTCGTGCGAGATATTTTGGTCAGAAACTGCAAAATGGTTGAAGAACACAAGGATATCAGTCTGATAATGTACTGCAACAATCCAAAAACATGCTCGCTCATCATGGACAATAACATGGTAGGTCGCTCTGAAAGTTTGAATCGTACCGATGTGGTATATGAGTACTGATGCAATACTAAGAACTGTCAGCCCCACAACATAAGCTACATTGGACACACAACCTGCACCCTGAGTCGCCGCCTCTCGCTCCACTTACAAGAATTTGGAATCAAACAACATCATTAGCAAAAGCATGGAACAAGACTAACGAGGAGGATTATAGTGAATAACACCAGAATTATTACTAGTTGCAGTGATCAGAGGAGTCTACAGATATTAGAGGCCACTCACATTAGAAAGAAAGCGACTATCATCATCAGACAAACATGATCACCGCCATACAGCTCTTTGATGGCGCGCTAATACGACGTAGATGGATGGTACTCGTCACTAACCAGCCACAAGCTACCGAGCCCTCTCCTGCTGGGCATTGGGAACATGGTTTTGCTGCTAGGCGTCAGGAACACGGCCCAACATTACAAATGGTTTGAGAGAATCAGACGAGCCTAACCTAACTTCAGTTCTACATCTATACAATAACGGTCTCGTTGGGCCTTCTTAGTGTATTTAGTGATCTACTCTATATATTCCTATCTTGTGAAATATTGTTCTGTGTTTTTCGTCAACTGTGAGTTTTTTTATTTTAGTGTTTCCATATGTTGTAGTTAGATTGTACTATCCTTCATGAGACTATTAAATTGTTTAGTGTTTTCTCTTACTATTATGTGCTGTGCTGTGTTTCTTCGGAGTGTTTCTATATTTGCTTGCATTTTACTTATCCAAGTTTTCATAACGCAGTTTTTCTTTTTTTTTATTCCTGATGATGCCTCTGTGAAGTCGAAAACTACCGACAAGTGATATTTTAACGCCCATCTAATAGTAGAATGATATTGAGAAATTTAGAGAACATAAGAAATAAGATTAACAACAGTAAATGTGCTGTCGTATTCAATTCTATTCATAGTGCCATTGTACAAACGCAAAGGAAATAAAGGTGAGTGTTCAAGCCATAGAAGTATAAGTTTGTTCAGTATTCCTGTGAATTGTTTGGGAGGGTATTGATTGAGAGGGTGCGGCATGTACAGAGCATCAGACTGGGGAAAAGCTGTGAGGTTTCAAAAGTGGTAGAAGATGTTTGTATCATGTGTTTCCTTTAAAGAATTTGTGTGAAAAATAATTAGAAAAACAGATGGATTTTTATGTAGCATTCATGGATCTAAAGAAGGCATATGATAGGATTGAAAGAGATGATTTGTGGAAGAAGGAGTTAAGAGTGTAGGGTGTGGGAGGTAAGCTGCCAGAAGCAGTGAAAGGTTTTTACCAAGGATGTAAGGCATGTGTACGAGTAGGAAGATAGGAGAGTGATTGGTTCCCTGTGAAGATCGGTCTGCGGCAGGGGTGTGTGATGTCCCCATGGTTGTGTATCATTTTTATGGATGGGGTGGTTAGCGAGGTAAATGCAAGAGTTTTAGAGAGAGACGCCTGTTGTTTTACGATGATACAGCTGTGGTGGCTGATTCGATTGAGAAACTACAGAAGTTTGTGTGGAAAAGTGTGCGAAGGAGAAAGTTGAGAGTTTATGTGAATAAGAACAAGGTCATTAGGTTCATTAGGGTTGAGAGAAAATTTAATTGGGATGTAAGTTTGAATGGAGAAAAATTGGAGGAAGTGAAGAGTTTTAGATATCTGGGATTGGATTTATCTAATGGAACCATGGAATCGGAAGTGATTCACTGAATGTGGGAAGGGGCGAAGGTTTCGGGACCGACGAAGAATGTGTGGATGGAGAGAACGTTATCTCGGAGAGCAAAATTGGGTATACTTGAAGGAATAGTAGTTCCAACAATATCATATTGTTGTGGGGCATGAGCTATAGATAGGATTGTACTGAGGAGGATTGATGTGTTGGAAATGAAATGTCTGAGGACAATATGTGGTATGAGGTGGTTTGATCGAGTAAGTAATGAAAGGGTAAGAGAGTTGTGTGGAAATAAAAGAGCATGTCTGAGAGAGCAGAAGGTGTGTTGAAATGGGTTGACACATAGAAGAAAGGAGTGGGGAAAGATTGACAAAGAGGATATATGTGTCGGAGGAGGAGGAAAAAAGAAGAAGCGGGAGACCAAATTGAAGGTGAAAGGATGGAGTGAAAAAAGATTTTGAGTGATCGGGGCCTGAGCATACAGGAGGGTGAGAGGCATGCAAGGAATAGAGTGAACTGGAACGATGTGGTATACCGTGGTCGACGTGCTGTCAATGCACTGAACCAGAGCTTGTGAAACGTCTGGGGTAAAACGTGGAAAGGTCTGTAGGGCCTGGAAGTGTATAGGGATCTGTGGTTTCGGTGCATTACACATGATAGCTAGAGACTGAGTGTGAACGAATGTGGCGTCTTTTGTTTGCTTTCCTAGCGCAGCCTCGCTGAAGCAAGGGGTATCGATGCTGTTTCCTGTGGGATGGAGTAGCGCCAGGAATGGATGAAGGCAAGCAAGTATGAATATGTGTATATGTATGTATATGTAAGTATATTCCTTTGAGGGGAAATGAAACACGATATGTTCCTAAGTGCACATTCGTGTAATAATCACATCATCAGGGAAGATAGAAGAAAGAAATATAATAGTCAGCTGATATACACGAAGAGACGTAGCTGGGACGCCATTTGGTAAACAAGTGACTGCCTGAATGTAGGTAGGCTGCGTTCGAGTCTGGCAACAACCGTATCATAAACGTATGTGGAAAAATTTTCTAAACAATAAAGCGATCTAGTTTGTATAGAGCTTCGCTGATATTAACGTTACAATTCTTTGTGTATTTGACAACAGAAGATTGAATGATATTTCACGTGGCACAGGAGTTAGAGTTATTAACTAAGATGGAATTACTCCTGTCAGTGCAATGATCATAGTTTTTAACATGATTAAACAAGGCGTCTGATTCTTATCCTGTTCTTATACTATATTTTTGTTGCTTAAGTCTAACAGAAAGATCCTTACCAGTCTGCCCAACATAATACTTATCACAATTTCTACAAGGCACTATATAGATGCATCTTACAAAGCATCCTGATGAGTTCCTTATTAAGATATTTTTTATAGTAATGTTGTTGCTGAAGACAACATTTACACATTTACATTAAAGGATTTAAGCAACATGGGAAGTAAAGTAAAATTATCACTAAAAGGAAGAACTAAAAGGTTCTTGGTATCAAGGAGAGGTTTTGGTTCAACACTATAAAATGACTTCTTTGCCAACTTAACTCATATTAAGACATGTTGACTACGAACAATGGCGATGATAAGAGGAAGGACCTGCCTATTAACGTTAAGAATGCCAGAGCGCTCGACTCATTTAAGAAGAGAGAAGACAATGGCGAGACCAGACGATCATATTGATTAACTAAAGAGAATCAAAGATGTATTCTTCAGGCGCACTGGATATATAACGTCAAGGTGTGAGAATCTTTTTTTACCTTCCGTCATGACAACACATCATTTGGGTTATGCAAGGCTAGAGTTCCAGCAGTGAGAATCAAAAGGAGAAACACATAATCGAGTGTCATACCCAGCCAGCCACCGAGGCTGTGTGAAGAGTGTGTTAGGAAGCTGTTGCCGGAGGAGCTACGGGTCACAGGTGACCCCGGCACTACCGCCGGGTCGCTCCCAGATACGTCTATCTGGCCCGAGCTGCTCGCTCCTCGCTGCCTCTGAATGTCTTCCTTTATAGGATTCAATCTAAGACTTGACAGTTTCTTAAAAGCCAAGCAGGAAGTAAAGAATGCCCATCTCCGTCCTCAATCCCGTCTCGCTGGCTTTTAAGACGTCTTCATCCTCCAGGAGGAGAAAAGTGTGTGAGCCCGGCATCGACTGGTCCTTCCAGCTGTCATTCCCAGTATCTGGTTGAAGACCCATTGTGGCCAGTGGAAAAATATCTCACATCTTTTACCACGTCTTATCTCTTGTTATAAATCTGGACCATACAACTCTATATAGATTTGAGCGGCTGATGTTTACAGTGTCACAATATCTATGATGGTTGATATTCTAATGATGCTTACATTAAAAAGTTACTATACAGTGAATTTATCAAGGAGCGGAACAGCATCGTGTCTACAAGACACCCAACATAAAATCTTCGGAAACGGCATCATGGGATCCAAGTTGGAGCAGCAGGTACTGAGTCTGCCATGTTGCCTACTCAAGTGAGGCGGTGAATCAGCTGTGAGAGCTTTCCCCAGTAAGACCAAATTATGCCATTCACCTCTCTCCTATTCCTCTTGACCCACTTGTATGGGGGAATACTATTCAGTCCTGTTCATGAAATGGAATCCTATTCTGTTAGCAAATGAACATTATTCTCCGGAAGAAAAAATAGTGCCTTACAAAACCTGGCGAAGCTGAGGCTATACTGCTGGTGGGATATAATCAAGGTGTGTGTATAGGATGTGTAAGGTGCACAGCTCCAGATGCTATACAGAAGAAAGCCAAGTATTAGTGGTGGTTCACGGACGTTGAGAGGAAGTAGAGAAGATAGCAGTGATGTTGATATACATCCCAAAATATAAGGTCGTGGTGAATGTTGAGGCTGGCAGGCTGTTGTGTACGATCCAATTTGTGTTACAAAAGGAGATTTTTACACTCGTGTTGCTCCATCTCTTAACAGTGCTTGTGTGCACACTGTTTCTACTCCTATGTATGCATGCACACACCACACACACTCCAGCCTAAACCAAGAACCCATCTATCGACCGGTCCCCATACCTGAGGGGAGGATGAACACCTGGGTTGGTTGTATGCCGACTTCACGCCCAGGTTTCGAACATCCTGCGGTTCTGACCCTAGGTCAGCTTGTGCTGACCAATCGGCAGTAACGTTACACCACTATACCACGGAGACCTGTTGCCTGGACCCTTAAGCGTATTGCTCTGCCGACTGAGTGTGTGTATATTTGTATGCCTGGGTGTGTCTTTATATCCCTATGTGCACTGTGGGGTAGTGTAACACTCGTGGGGCCGCATCTCTTGACATTTCTCTACCACCAAGAAAGTTTTTAAACCTTTCAATGTTGTACAAATTTGAACTTCATCAGTTAGATTAATCGATTCATCCACTACCTGTGCACTATAAAAGTACTCCTTTACATCCTTTGTGTAAGGGATTTTGACAAGATAAACAGGGGCCTGAACATGCAGGAGGGTGAAAGGAGGGCAAGGAATAGAGTGAATTGGAGCGATGTGGTATACCGGGGTTGACGTGCTGTCAGTGGATTGAATCAGGGCATGTGAAGCGTCTGGGGTAAGCCATGGAAAGCTGTGTAGGTATGTATATTTGCGCGTGTGGACGCATGTATATACATGTGTATGGGGGTGGGTTGGGCCATTTCTTTCGTCTGTTTCCTTGCGCTACCTCGCAAACGCGGGAGACAGCGACAAAGCAAAAAAGAAAAAAAAACAAAAAAACAGGAGGGTGACAGACGTAAATCAATGATGATTTTTGGAGTGGAATATGACCATTAGCTGTCGTAAAAGCGAAGCTGTGTCCTGACTGGCCAGGCTGCTCACCTTTCTCAAGCCCTGATCTGACAGTCCTGTAAAGCTATAATGGAGGTAGTTGCTCTTGGTTGCATCAATATACTCGCCTAGTTGTTCAGGGCATTCAACATACACTCACCCATGCCGTAGTATCATACAGGAGCTTTATCCAGTCTACAAATATGCAGCTTTCATCGGGATGCAGAAACAGGGTGTTAGAAGTACTGTGTTTTTGGATGTCCATTATGTGGTCATCAGTCTTTTCCTTCATTCCTCGCTCAGCATTCCCAAATTAAGCATTAGCACAACTGTCACATCATATTAACCACATGATACGTGTTTTCGTTGCTAGAGAATGGATGTTAGAGAATATGGTAATTTCTTCGTCGATTGGAGGCGCTACGTTGAAAACATGGGAGATGGCGAGGAAATATGAAATCACACAAATAATCACACGTATTATTTTTCTTTTTTTCTTTCATACTATTTGCTTGCGTTGGCGAGGTAGCGTTAAGAACAGAGGACTGGGCCTGTGAGGGAATATCCTCACCTGGCCCCCTTCTCTGTTCATTGTTTTAGAAAATCAAAAAAAAAGAAAAAAACGTGAGGGGAGGATTTCCAGCCCCACGCTCCCTCCCCTTTAAGTCGCCTTCTACGACACGCAGGGAATACGCGGGAAGTATTCTTCCTCCCTCTCTCTCTCTCTCTCTCTCTCTCTCTCTCTCTCTCTCTCTCTCTCTCTCTCTCTCTCTCTCTCTCTCTCTCTCTCTCTCTCGCTATATACATATATATATATATATATATATATATATATATATATATATATATATATATATATATATATATATATATATATATATATATATATATATATATATATATATATATATGTATATATATATATATATATATATATATATATATATATATATATATATATATATATATATATATATATATGATCCCTGGGGATAGGGGATTAAGAGTACTTCCCACGTATTCCCTGCGTGTCGTAGAAGGCGACTAAAAGGGGAGGGAGCGGGGGGCTGGAAATCCTCCCCTCTCGGTTTTTTTTTAATTTTCCAAAAGAAGGAACAGAGAATTGGGCCAGGTGAGGGTATTCCCTCAAAGGCCCAGTCCTCTGTTCTTAACGCTACCTCGCTAATGCGGGAAATGGCGAATAGTTTGAAAGAAAGAAAGAAAGATATATATATATATATATATATATATATATATATATATATATATATATATATATATATATATATATATATATATATATATATATATATATCTATATATATACATATATATATATATATATATATATATATATATATATATATATATATATATATATATATATATATATATATTTTATTTATTTTGTTTTGTCGCATTCTCTCGCGTTTGCGAGGTAGCGCAAGGAAACAGACGAAAGAAATGGCCCAACCCACCCCCATACACATGTATATACATACACGTCCACACACGCAAATATACATGCCTATACATCTCAATGTACACATATATATACATACACAGACACATACATATATACCCATACACACAATTCACATTGTCTGCCCCCATTCACTCCCATCGCCACATCGCCACACATGGAATACCATCCCCCTTCCCCCTCATGTGTGCGAGGTAGCCCTAGGAAAAGACAACAAAGGCCCCATTCGTTCACACTCAGTCTCTAGCTGTCATGCAATAATGCCCAAAACCACAGCTCCCTTTCCACATCCAGGCACCACACAACTTTCCATGGTTTACCCCAGACGCTTCACATGCCCTGATTCAATCCACTGACAGCAAGTCAACCCAGGTATACCACATCGATCCAATTCACTCTATTCCTTGCCCGCCTTTCACCCTCCTACATGTTCAGGCCCCGATAACTCAAAATCTTTTTCACTCCATCGTTCCACCTCTAATTTGGTCTCCCACTTCTCCTCGTTCCCTCCACCTCCTACACATATATCCTCTAGGTCAATCTTTCCTCACTCATTCTCTCCATGTGCCCAAACCATTTCAAAACACCCTCTTCTGCTCTCTCAACCACGCTCTTTTTATTTCCACACATCTCTCTTACCCTTACGTTACTTACTCGATCAAACCACCTCACACCACATATTGTCCTCAAACATCTCTTTTCCAGCACATCCATCCTCCTGCGCACAACTCTATCCATAGCCCACGCCTCGCAACCATACAACATTGTTGGAAACACTATTCCTTCAAACATACCCATTTTTACTTTCCGAGATAATGTTCTCTACTTCCACACATTCTTCAAGGCTCCCAGGATTGTCGCCCCCTCCCCCACCCTATGATTCACTTCCGCTTCCATGGTTCCATCCGCTGCCAGATCCACTCCCAGATATCTAAAACACTTTACTTCCTCCAGTTTTTCTCCATTCAAACTTACCTCCCAATGGACTTGACCCTCAACCCTACTGTACCTAATAACCTTGCTCTTATTCACATTTACTCTTAACTTTCTTCTTTCACACACTTTACCAAACTCAGTCACCAGTTTCTGCAGTTTCTCACATGAATCAGCCACCAGCGCTGTATCATCAGCGAACAACAACTGACTCACTTCCCAAGCTCTCTCATCCACAACAGACTTCATACTTGCCCCTCTTTCCAAAACTCTTGCATTCACCTCCCTAACCTCCCATACAAATTAAACAACCATGGAGACATCACGCACCCCTGCCGCAAACCTACATTCACTGAGAACCAATCACTTTCCTCTCTTCATACACGTACACATGCCTTACAGCCTCGATAAAAACTTTTCACTGCTTATAACAACTTGCCTCCCACACCATACATTCTTAATACCTTCCACAGAGCATCTCTATCAACTCTATGATATGCCTTCTCCAGATCCATAAATGCTACATAAAAATCCATTTGCTTTTCTAAGTATTTCTCACATACATTCTTCAAAGCAAACACCTGATCCACACATCCTCTACCACTTCTGAAACCACACTGCTCTTCCCCAATCTGATGCTCTGTACATGCCTTCACCCTCTCAATCAATACCCTCCCATATAATTTCCCAGGAATACTCAACAGATTTATACCTCTGTAATTTGAGCACTCATTCTTATCCCCTTTGCCTTTGTACAATGGCACTATGCACGCATTCCGCCAATCCTCAGGCACCTCACCATGAGTCATACATACATTAAATAACCTTACCAACCAGTCAACAATACAGTCACCCCCCTTTTTTGATAGATTCCCCTGCAATACCATCCGAACCTGCTGCCTTGCCGGCTTCCATCTTCCGCAAAGCTTTTACTACCTCTACTCTGTTTACCAAATCATATATATATATATATATATATATATATATATATATATATATATATATATATATATATATATATATATATATATATATATATATATATATATATATATATATATATATATATATATATATTTGTATATATATATATATATATATATATATATATATATATATATATATATATATATATATATATATATATATATATATATATAAAAAAAAAATATACATATATATATATATATATATATATATATATATATATATATATATATATATATATATATATATATATATATATATATATATATATATATATTTTTTTTTTTTTATACTTTGTCGCTGTCTCCCGCGTTTGCGAGGTAGCGCAAGGAAACAGACGAAAGAAATGGCCCAACCCCCCCCCCCCCATACACATGTATATACATACGTCCACACACGCAATATACATACCTACACAGCTTTCCATGGTTTACCCCAGACGCTTCACATGCCTTGATTCAATCCACTGAGAGCACGTCAGCCCCGGTATACCACATCGCTCCAATTCACTCTATTCCTTGCCCTCCTTTCACCCTCCTGCATGTTCAGGCCCCGATCACACAAAATCTTTTTCACTCCATCTTTCCACCTCCAATTTGGTCTCCCTCTTCTCCTTGTTCCCTCCACCTCCGACACATATATCCTCTTGGTCAATCTTTCCTCACTCATCCTCTCCATGTGCCCAAACCACTTCAAAACACCCTCTTCTGCTCTCTCAACCACGCTCTTTTTATTTCCACACATCTCTCTTACCCTTACGTTACTCACTCGATCAAACCACCTCACACCACACATTGTCCTCAAACATCTCATTTCCAGCACATCCATCCTCCTGCGCACAACTCTGTCCATAGCCCACGCCTCGCAACCATACAACATTGTTGGAACCACTATTCCTTCAAACATACCCATTTTTGCTTTCCGAGATAATGTTCTCGACTTCCAAACATTCTTCAAGGCCCCCAGAATTTTCGCCCCCTCCCCCACCCTATGATCCACCTCCGCTTCCATGGTTCCATCCGCTGCCAGATCCACTCCCAGATACCTAAAACACTTCACTTCCTCCAGTTTTTCTCCATTCAAACTTACCTCCTAATTGACTTGACCCTCAACCCTACTGTACCTAATAACCTTGCTCTTATTCACATTTACTCTTAACTTTCTTCTTCCACACACTTTACCAAACTCAGTCACCAGCTTCTGCAGTTTCACACATGAATCAGCCACCAGCGCTGTGTCATCAGCGAACAACAACTGACTCACTTCCCAAGCTCTCTCATCCACAACAGACTTCATACTTGCCCCTCTTTCCAAAACTCTTGCATTTACCTCCCTAACAACCCCATCCATAAACAAATTAAACAACCATGGAGACATCACGCACCCCTGCCGCAAACCTACATTCACTGAGAACCAATCACTTTCCTCTCTTCCTACACGTACACATGCCTTACATCCTCGATAAAAACTTTTCACTGCTTCTAACAACTTTCCTCCCACACCATATATTCTTAATACCTTCCACAGAGCATCTCTATCAACTCTATCATATGCCTTCTCCAGATCCATAAATGCTACATACAACTCCATTTGCTTTTCTAAGTATTTCTCACATACATTCTTCAAATCAAACACCTGATCCACACATCCTCTACCACTTCTGAAACCACATACTATTCGCTTTTTCCCGTGAATAGCGAGGTAGCGTTAAGAACAGAGAACTGGGCCTTTGAGGGAATATCCTCACCTGGCCCTCTTCTCTGTTCCTTCTTTTGGAAAATCAAAAAAAAAAAAAAAAAAAAAACGAGAGGGGAGGATTTCCAGCTCCCCGCTCCCTTCCCATTTACTCGCCTTCTACGACACGCAGGGAATACGTGGGAAGTATTCTTTCTTCCCTATCCCCAGGGAATTATATATATATATATATATATATATATATATATATATATATATATATACTGTCTGCGCTTATTTAATCCCGTTGCCACCCCGCCACACATGATATGACTACCTCTCCCCCCGCATGTGCGCGAGGTACCGCTGGGAAAAGACAACAAAGGCCACATACGTTCACAGTCTCTAGCTGTCATGTATAATGCATCGAAACCACAGCTCCCTTTCCACATCCAGGCCCCACAAAACTTTCCATGGTTTACCCCAGACGCTTAACATGCCCTGGTTCAATCCATTCACAGCACGTCGATCTAGGTATACCACATCGTTCCAATTCACTCTAATCCTTGCACGCCTTTCACCTTCCTGCATGTTCAGGCCCCGATCACTCAAAATCTTTTTCACTCCATCTTTCCACCTCCAATTTGGCCTCCCACTTCTCCTCGTTCCCTCCACTTTTGACACATATATCCTCTTGGTCAATCTTTTCTCGCTCATTCTCTCCATGTGACCAAATCATTTCAAGACATCCTCCTCTGCTCTCTCACCCGCACTCTTTTTATTACCACACATCTCTCTTATCCATTCATTACTTACTCGATCAAACCACCTCACACCACATACTGTTCTCAAACATCTCATTTCCAGCACATCCACCCTCTTCCGCAGCACTCTATAGACCACGCCTCGCAACCATATAACATTGTTGTAACCGCTATTCCTTCAAACATACCCATTTTTGCTTTCAAAATAAAGTTCTCGCCTTCCACACATTTTTCATCTCTCCCAAAACTTTCGGCCCCTCCCCCACCCTAGGATTCACTTCCGCTTCCATGGTTCCATCCGCTGCCAAATCCACTCCCAGATATCTAAATCACTTTACTTTCTCCAGTTTCTCTCCATTCAAACATACCTCCCAATTGACTTGTCCCTCAACCCTACTGTACCGAATAACCTTGCTCTTATTCACATTCACTCTCAGCTTTCTTCTTTCACACACTACCAAACTCAGTCACCAGCTTCTGCAGTTTCTCACCCGAATCAGCCACCAGCTCTGTATCATCAGCGAACAACAAGTGACTAACTTCCCAAGCTCTCTCCTCCACAACAAATTACATTCTTGCCCCTCTTTCCAAAACTCTTACATTCACCTCCCTAAAAACCCCATCCATAAACAAATTAAACAACCATGGAGACATCACACACCCCTGCCGCAAGCCAACATTTACTGAGAACCAATCACTTTCCTCTCTTCATACACGCACACATGTCTTATTCCTCGATAAAAACTTTTCACCGCTTCTAACAACTTGCCTCCCACACCATATATTCTTAATACTTTCCACAGAGCATCTCTATCAACTGTATCATATGTCTTCTCCAGATCCATAAATGCTACATACAAATCCATTTGCTTTTCTAAGTATTTCTCACGTACATTCTTCAAAGCAAACACTTGATCCACGCATCCTCGACCACTTCTGAAACCACACTGCTCTTCCCCAATCTGGTGCTGTATACATATCTTCACCCTCTCACTCAAAACCCTGCCATATAATTTCCTAGGAATACTCAACAAACTTATATCTCTGTAATTTGAGTACTCACCTTTATCCCCTTTCCCTTTGTACAAAGGCACTATGCAAGCATTCCTTCAATCCTCAGGCACCTCACCATGAGTCATACATACATTAAATAACCTTACCAACCAGTCAACAGTACAGTCACCCCCCTTTTTTAACAAATTCCACTGCAATGCCATCCAAACCCGGTGCCTTGCCCGCTTTTATCTTCCGCAAAGCTTTTACAACATCTTCTCTTTTTTCCAAATCATTCTCCCTAACCCTCTCACTTTGCACAACACCTCGACCAAAACACCCTATATCTGCCACTCTATCATCAAACACATTCAACAAACCCTCAAAATACTCACTCCATCTCCTTCTCACATCACCACTACTTGCTATCATCTCCCCATTAGCCCCCTTCACTGATCTTCATATTTGTTCCCTTGGCTTACGCACTTTATTTACCCTCTTCCAAAACAACTTTTTATTCTCTCTAAAATCTATTGATACTCTTTCACCCCAACTCTCATTTGCCCTCTTTTTCACCATATAACTTTCCCTTCACCTTATGCCTCTTTCTTTCATACATCTCCGAGTCATTTGCATTATTTCCCTGCAAAAATCATCCAAATTCTCTTTCACTAACCATGGGGAAAATGAAACACGATAAGTTCCCAAGTGCACTTTCGTGCAATAATATCACATCATCATGGGAGACACAAGAGAGAAATATCAGTCAGTTGATATACATCGAAGAGACGAAGCTAGGACGCCATTTGGTAAACATGTGATTGTCCAAAACATACAACGAGCGCTCATAAACTTATCATTTTACAAATTTTATCAACAATAAAGTTATCTAATTTGTATAGACCATCACTAATATTAAGATTATAATTCTTTGTCTATTCAATAATAGAACATTCAATGATATTTCTATTGGTAATAGAGTTAGAGTTAATAACTGAGATGGCATTACTCCAGTCAATACAATGATTATAGTTTTTAACATGATTAAACAAGGCATTTGATTCTTGTCCCGTTCTTATACTATATTCATGTTGCTTAAGTCTAACAGAAAGAGCCTTACCAGTCTGGCCAACATAGAATTTATCACAATTTCTACAAGGCACTTTTAGATGCATCCAAGAGAATTTTCTGGTGAATTCCTGATTAAGATATTCTTTATAGTATTTTTGTTGCTATAGGCAACATTTACATTAAAGGATTTAAGCAACATGGGAAGTAAAGTGAATTTATTATCAAAAGGAAGAACTAAAAGATTCTTGGTGTCAATGGGAGGTTTGGGCTCAACTCTATGAAATGATTTCTTTGCTAACTTAAGGGATTTATTAATGAAAGATCTAGGGTACTTTAACTTAGATCCAATAGAATATATCTTCTCAAACTCATCATCAATAGACTCTGGACTGCAAATACGTAATGCCCGTAGGAACATAGATTGAAATGATAATAATTTAACTCTGTCATGTTGAGATGAGTAATAGTGGATATATGAGCATACATTGGCGGGTTTACTGTATATGCTAAACTTAAACTTGTTTCCTTGCCTGTGGATCATGCAATCTGAAAATGGCAACATACCATTATTATCATTTTCTACAGTAAATTTGATGGAAGGTACTAAGTTGTTAAGTAAGTGGAGAAATACTTGTAAATCTTTATTTGTTGGCCAAACACAAAGAACATCATCTACATACCTAAACCAAATTGCATTAGAAGGTAAGATATCCTTTAGTAATTTTGTTCCAAATAATTCCATACAAGATTTCTTAGTACAAGTGAATGAGGGTTACCCATTGCCATACTACATTTCTGAGCATAATAATGTCCACTGAATTGAAATGCATAGTCTTTTACACACAATATCATCAGTTCAATGAAAACAGACTTTGAAACAGGTAAATGAATATCATCCAAGACATCAAATAGATATTTTAAAAGGTCATCAACTGGAACATTAGTGAAAAGTGAGGAAACATCAAAGCTAACTAGTTTGAAATCAAAATTAACATTGATATTGTTTAGCTTGCTGATCAAATCTACATTGTTCATGATACTAGAATTTGATACCTTACCCGATAAAGGGCTTAATAAAGAAACTGATCATTTTGACATTTCATATGTGATGGAGCCTACTGAACCTACAATAGGTCTTGCTGGAAAATTCTGTTTATGTGTTTTGATAAGTCCATACACATATGGCAATGAAGGGGACAAAGATGACAAACCTTTGATAAGAGAACTATTACCTTTCAACAACAACTTCATTTCTTTATTGAAATGAGAATTAACTTCTTCTAAGGGATTTTTACTAAGTTTAGAACATGTTGTGTCAACATTCAGATCATTCATTTTAGATAAATAATTACTTTTGTCGAAAATCACAACAGTATTGGCCTTATCTGCTTTAGTAATATATATATGCTTGTCTTTTTTTAAGGTGTTGATAGCTCTTATAAATCTTTTAGGGCAATTAGGTTCCACTGGTTTTGACTAACTGGCATACACTAAACCCTTACAGATATCATTTTCATCATTACTTAAATGACTGTATTTCTCTAAATTACAAAAGGACTTTGTGACATCAACACAGCTGGCTTCCCTGTTAGAGCACACAAAACTTAAACCACAACCTAATGCACACAAGGAATCCTTATCTAGTTGTTTATTAGACAGGTTTATCACAAAAGATGGGTTTGTGTTCTTTGTCCAGTCGCTGTTTTTAATAAGATGGTCCAACTTACAATTTAGGGACATTTGTAGGCTATTGCGTTCTTTCCTTAGTCTATCATAGCAATAGTCCAACATCCAGTTCTTCCAGTATGTCAGTATTGCCATTGAAAGGCACGTTTCTTCTCTTTTGAAATGCAAAAAGCCTCCTCCATTTCAAGTTTCTTTAATTCAATGTTTTTCTTTAAAATAATGTTTTGGAATTGGTCAAATGGTCGACCAGACAGCTGCAACAATCGCTGGGGTATGACAGATCTTGGCATCACTTGTTCATCAAGGCATTTCCTAAGGAATCCAAATCGTAACCTCAGTTGGTGGGCCTTGATTAGCGATTTGGAGAAGGCAGTAACAAAAGGAGAAAGTCCAGGACAGCTTGTAGAGAAGTAATAGAAGAGCCGTGTGGAATCCATATTGGAAAGGATCACAATTTTGCGCATGATCAAAATATTTCTATGAGTCCACGGGGAAAATGAAATACGATAAGTTCCCAAGTGCATTTTCGTGTAATAATCTTAAGAAAAGATAAGGATATACATATTACTAAAGCAGATAAGGCCGATGAAACTGTGTATAAAAAAACTGTGTATTTCAATTCAATGGAGATTATTATGCTCAAAAATTTGGTATGGCAATGGGTAATCCTCCTCCACCTGTAATAAGTAATCTCTATATGGAATTCTTTTAAACAAAATTAGTAAACGATATCCTACCTTCTAATGCAATTTGGTTTAGGTATGTAGATGATGTTCTTTGTGTTTGGCCAACAAATGAAAATTTACAAATATTTCTCCACTTACTTAACAATTTGATGCGTTCCATCAAATTTACTGTAAAAAATAAAATAATGGTATGTTACCATTTTTAGATTGCATTATCCATAGACAATGAAACAAGTTTAAGTTTAGCATATACAGAAAACTCACCAATGTATGCTCATATATCCATTATTACTTATCTCAGCATGACAGGGTTAAATTGTCATCATTCCAATTTATGTTCTTAGGGCATTACGTATTTGCAGTCCAGAGTCTATTGATGATGAGTTTGAGAAGATATATTCTATTGGATCTAAGTTAAAGTACCTTAGATCTTTCATTGATAAATCTCTTAAGTTAGCAAAGAAATCAATTTATAGAGTTGAGCCCAAACCTCCCATTGACACCAAGAATCTTTTAGTTCTCCCTTTTAATGATAAATTTACTTTACTTCCGATGTTGCTTAAATCCTTTAATGTAAATGTTACCTATAGCAACAATAATACTATAAAGAATATATTAATCAGGATTCACCAGAAAATTCTCTTGGATGCATCTATAAAGTGCCATGTGGAAATTGTGATAAATTCTGTTTGTCAGACTGGTAAGGATCTTTCTGTTAGACTTAAGCAACATGAATATAGTATAAGAACGGGACAAGAATCAAATGCCTTGATAAATCATGCTAGAAACTGTGATCATTGTATTGACAGGAGTAATGCCATCTCAGTTATTAACTCTAACTCGATTACCAAGAGAAATATCATTGAATGATCTATTGTTAAATACACAAAGAATCATCATCTTAATACTAGTAATGTCTACACAAATGAGATAAATTTATTGTTGATAAAGATTTGTCAAATGATAAGTTTATGAACGCTCGTTGAATGTTTTGGACAATTACAAGTTTATCAAATGGTGTCCTAGCTTCGTCTCTTCGATATATATCAACTGACTTATATTTCTTTCTTGTGTCTCCCCTGATGATGTGATTATTACACGAAAGTAACTTGGGAACTAATCGTGTTTCATTTTCCCCGTGGACTCATAGGTATATATATATATATATATATATATATATATATATATATATATATATATATATATATATATATTTTTCTTTTTTCTTTCAAACTGTTCGCCATTTCCCGCATTAGCGAGGTAGCGTTAAGAACAGAGGACTGGGCCTTTGAGGGAATACCCTCACCTGGCCCAATTCTCTGTTCCTTCTTTTGGAAAATTAAAAAAAAAAAAAAAAAAAAAAAAAAAAAATTAAAAAAAAAAAGACGAGAGGGGAGGATTTCCAGCCCCCCGCTCCCTCCCCTTTTAGTCGCCTTTTACGACACGCAGGGAATACGTGGGAAGTATTCTTTGTCCCCTATCGCCAGGGAATAAATATATATATATATATATATATATATATATATATATATATATATATATATATATATATATATATATATATATATATAGATATATATATATATATATATATATATGTATATATATATATATATATATATATATATATATATATATACATATATATATATATATATATATATATATATATATATATATATATATATATATATATATATATATATATATATAAATGTATATATATATATATATATATATATATATATATATATATATATATATATATATATATATATATATATATATGATATATATATGATATATATGATAGAGTTGATAGAGATGCTCTGTGGAAGGTATCAAGAATATATGGTGTGGGAGGCAAGTTGTTAGAAGCAGTGAAAAGTTTTTATCGAGGATGTAAGGCATGTGTACGTGTAGGAAGAGAGGGAAGTGATTGGTTCTCAGTGAATGTAGGGTTGCGGCAGGGGTGTGTGATGTCTCCATGGTTGTTTAATTTGTTTATGGATGTGGTTGTTAGGAAGGTGAATGCAAGAGTTTTGGAAAGAGGGGCAAGTATGAAGTCTGTTGGGGATGAGAGAGCTTGGGAAGTGAGTCAGTTGTTGTTCGCTGATGATACAGCGCTGGTGGCTGATTCATGTGAGAAACTGCAGAAGCTGTTGACTGAGTTTGGTAAAGTGTGTGAAAGAAGAAAGTTAAGAGTAAATGTGAATAAGAGCAAGGTTATTAGGTACAGTAGGGTTGAGGGTCAATTCAATTGAGAGGTGAGTTTGAATGGAGAAAAACTGGAGGAAGTAAAGTGTTTTAGATATCTGGGAATGGATCTGGCAGCGGATGGAACCATAGAAGCGGAAGTGGATCATAGGGTGGGGGAGGGGGCGAAAATTCTGGGAGCCTTGAAGAATGTGTGGAAGTCGAGAACATTATCTCGGAAAGCAAAAATAGGTATGTTTGAAGGAATAGTGGATCCAACAATGTTGTATGGTTGGGAGGCGTGGACTATGGATAGAGTTGTGTGCAGGAGGATGGATGTGCTGGAAATGAGATGTTTGAGGAAAATGTGTGGTGTGAGGTGGTTTGATCGAGTAAGTAACGTAAGGGTAAGAGAGATGTGTGGAAATAAAAAGAGCGTGGTTGAGAGAGCAGAAGAGGGTGTTTTGAAATGGTTTGGTCACATGGAGAGAATGAGTGAGGAAAGACTAACCAAGAGGATATATGTGTCGGAGGTGGAGGGAACGAGGAGAAGAGGGAGACCAAATTGGAGGTGGAAAGATGGAGTGAAAAAGATTTTGTGTGATCGGGGCCTGAACATGCAGGAAGGTGAAAGGAGGGCAAAGAATAGAGTGAATTGGAGCGATGTGGTGTACCGGGGTTGACATGCTGTCAGTGGATTGAATCAAGGCATATGTATGGGGGTGGGTTGGGCCATTTCTTTCGTCCGTTTCCTTGCGCTACCTCGCAAACGCGGGAGACAGCGACAAAGCAAAAAAAAAAAAAAAAAATATATATATATATATATATATATATATATATATATATATATATATATATATATATATATATATATATATATATATATAGGATGTAAGGCATGTGTACGTGTAGGAAGAGAGGAAAGTGATTGGTTCTCAGTGAATGTAGGTTTGCGGCAGGGGTGTGTGATGTCTCCATGGTTGTTTAATTTGTTTATGGATGGGGTTGTTAGGGAGGTAAATGCAAGAGTCCTGGAAAGAGGGGCAAGTATGAAGTCTGTTGGGGATGAGAGAGCTTGGGAAGTGAGTCAGTTGTTGTTCGCTGATGATACAGCGCTGGTGGCTGATTCATGTGAGAAACTGCAGAAGCTGGTGACTGAGTTTGGTAAAGTGTGTGGAAGAAGAAAGTTAAGAGTAAATGTGAATAAGAGCAAGGTTATTAGGTACAGTAGGGTTGAGGGTCAAGTCAATTGGGAGGTGAGTTTGAATGGAGAAAAACTGGAGGAAGTGAAGTGTTTTAGATATCTGGGAGTGGATCTGTCAGCGAATGGAACCATGGAAGCGGAAGTGGATCATAGGGTGGGGGAGGGGGCGAAAATTTTGGGAGCCTTGAAAAATGTGTGGAAGTCGAGAACATTATCTCGGAAAGCAAAAATGGGTATGTTTGAAGGAATAGTGGTTCCAACAATGTTGTATGGTTGCGAGGCGTGGGCTATGGATAGAGTTGTGCGCAGGAGGATGGATGTGCTGGAAATGAGATGTTTGAGGACAATGTGTGGTGTGAGGTGGTTTGATCGAGTAAGTAACGTAAGGGTAAGAGAGATGTGTGGAAATAAAAAGAGCGTGGTTGAGAGAGCAGAAGAGGGTGTTTTGAAATGGTTTGGGCACATGGAGAGAATGAGTGAGGAAAGATTGACCAAGAGGATATATGTGTCGGAGGTGGAGGGAACGAGGAGAAGAGGGAGACCAAATTGGAGGTGGAAAGATGGAGTGAAAAGGATTTTGTGTGATCGGGGCCTGAACATGCAGGAGGGTGAAAGGAGGGCAAGGAATAGAGTGAATTGGAGCGATGTGGTATACAGGGTTTGACGTGCTGTCAGTGGATTGAATCAAGGCATGTGAAGCGTCTGGGGTAAACCATGGAAAGCTGTGTAGGTATGTATATTTGCGTGTGTGGACGTGTGTATGTACATGTGTATGGGGGGGGGGGTTGGGCCATTTCTTTCGTCTGTTTCCTTGCGCTACCTCGCAAACGCGGGAGACAGCGACAAAGTATAAAAAAAAAAAAAAAAAAAAAAAAGATATATATATATATATATATATATATATATATATATATATATATATATATATCCCAGGGGATAGGGGAGAAAGAATACTTCCCACGTATTCCCTGCGTGTCGTAGAAGGCGACTAAAAGGGAAGGGAGCGGGCTGCTGGAAATCCTCCCCTCTCATTTTTTTTTTTCTTAATTTTCCAAAAGAAGGAACAGAAAAGGGGGCCATGTGAGGATATTCTCTCAAAGGCCCAGTCCTCTGTTCTTAACGCTACCTCGCTAGTGCGGGAAATGGCGAATAGTATAAAAGAAAAGAAGAAAAGATATATATATATAAATATATATATATATATATATATATATATATATATATATATATATATATATATATATATATATATATATATATATATATATATATATATATATACATATATATATATATATATATATATATATATATATATATATATATATATATATATATATATATATATCATTTTGCTTTGTCGCTGTCTCCCGCGTTAGCAAGGTAGCGCAAGGAAACAGACGAAAGAATGGCCCAACCCACCCACATACACATGTATATACATACACGTCCACACACGCAAATATACATACCTATACATCTCAATGTACACATGTATATACACTCACAGAAATACACATATATACACATGCACATAATTCATACTGTCTGCCTTTATTTTTTTCCATGCCCACCCCGGCACACATCGAATAACAACCCCCTCCCCCTCATGTGTGCAAGGTAGCGCTAGGGAAACACAACGAAGGCTCCATTCGTTCACACTCAATCTCTAGCTGTCATGTAATAATGCACCGAAACCACAGCTCCCTTTCCACATCCCGGCCCCACGCAACTTTCCATGGTTTACCCCAGACGCTTCACATGCCCTGGTTCAATCCATTGACAGCACGTCGACCCCGGTATACCACATCGTTCCAATTCACTCTATTCCTTGCACGCCTTTCAACCTCCTGCATGTTCAGGCCTCGATCATTCAAAATCTTTTTCACTCATTCTTTCCACCTCCAATACGGTCTCCCACTTCGCCTCGTTCCCTCCACCTCTGACACATATATCCTCTTGGTCAATCTTTCCTCACTCATTCTCTCCATGTGACCAAACCATTTCAAAACACACTCTTCTGCTCTCTCAACCACACTCTTTTCATTTCCATACATCTCTCTTGCTCTTACATTACTTACTCGATCAAAACACCTTACACCACATATTGTCCTCAAACATCTCATTTCCAGCACATCCACCCTCCTGCGCACAACTCTATCCATAGCCCACGCCTCGCAACCAGACAACATTGTTGGAAACACTATTCCTTCAAACATACCCATTTTTGATTTCCGAGATAATGTTCTCGACTTCCACATATTCTTCAACGTTCCCAGAATTTTCGCCCCCTCCCCCAACCTATGATTCACTTCCGCTTCCATGGTTCCATCCGCTGCCAAATCCACTCCCAGATATCTAAAACACTTTACTTCCTCCAGTTTTTCTCCATTCAATCTTACCTCCCAGTTGACTTTACCCTCAACCCTACTGTACCTAATAACCTTGCTCTTATTCACATTTACTCTTAACTTTCTTCTTTCACACACTTTATCAAACTCAGTCACCAGCTTCTATAGTTTCTTACATGAATCATCCACCAGCGTTGTATCATCAGCGAAAAACAACTGACTCACTTCCCAAGTTCTCTCATCCACAACAGACTGCATACTTGACCCTCTTTCCAAAACTCTTGCATTCACCTCCCTAACAACCCCATCCATAAACAGATTAAACAACCATGGAGACATCACACACCCCTGCCGCAACCCTACATTCACTGAGCACCAAGAACATTCCTCTCTTCCTACACGTACACATGCCTTACAGCCTCGATAAAAACGTTTCACTGCTTCTAACAACTTGCCTCCCACAACATATATTCTTAATACCTTCCACAGAGCATCTCTATCAACTCTATCATATGCCTTCTCCAGATCCATAAATGCTACATACAAATCCATTTGCTTTTCTAAGTATTTCTCACATACATTCTTCAAGGCAAACACCTGATCCACACATCCTCTACCACTTCTGAAACCACACTGCTCTTCCCCAGTCTGACGCTGTGTACATGCTTTCACATTCTCAATCAATACCCTCCCATACAATTTACCAGGAATACTCAACAAACTTATACCTCGGTAATTTGAGCACTCCCTCTTATCCCCTTTGCCTTTGTACAATGGCACTATGCACGCATTCCGCCAATCCTCAGGCACCTCACCATGAATCATACATACATCAAATAACCTTACCAACCAGTCAACAATACAGTCACCCCCTTTTTAAGCAAATTCCACTGCAATACCATCCAAACCTGATGCCTTGCTGGCTTTCATCTTTCGCAAAGCTTTTACTGCCTCTTCTCTGTTTACCAAATCATTTTCCCCAACCCTCTCACTTTGTACACCACCTCGACCAAAACACCCTATATCTGCCACTCTGTCATCAAAAACATTCAACAAACCTTCAAATTACTCACTCCATCTCCTTTTCACATCACCACTACTCGTTATCATCTCCCCATTAGCCCCCTTCACTGGAGTTCACATTTGCTCCCTTGTCTTACGCACTTTATTTACCTCCTTCGAAAACATTTTTTTATTCTCCCTAAAATTTAATGATACTCTCTCACCCCAACTCTCATTTCCCCTCTTTTTCACCTCTTGCACCTTTCTCTTGAGCTCCTGCCTCTTTCTTTTATACCTCTCCCACTCATTTGCATTTTTTCCCTGCAAAATTCGTCCAAATGCCTCTCTCTTCTCTTTCACTAATAATCTTACTTCTTCATCCCTCCACTCACTACCCTTTCTAATCAACCCACCTCCCACGCTTCTCATGCGACAAGCATCTTCTGCGCAGGCCATCACTGCTTCACTAAATACATCCCATTCCTCCCCCACTCCCCTTACCTCCTTTGTTCTCACCTTTTTCCATTCTATATTCAGTCTCTCCTGGTACTTCCTCACACAAGTCTCCTTCCTAAGCTCACTTATTCTCACCACTCTCTTCACCCCAACATTCTCTCTCCTTTTCTGAAATCCCCTACAAATCTTCACCTTCGCCTCCACAAGATAATGATCAGATATTCCTCCAGTTGCACCTCTCAACACATTAACATCCAAAAGTCTCTCTTTCGCGCGCCTATCAATTAACACATAATCCAATAACGCTCTCTGGCCATCTCTCCCACTTACATACGTATATTTATGTATATCTCACTTTTTAAACCAGGTATTCCCAATTACCATTCCTTTTTCAGCACATACATCTACAAGCTCTTCACCATTTCCATTTACAACACTGAACACCCCATGTATACCAATTATTCCCTCAACTGCCACATTACTCACCTTTGCATTCAAATCACCCATCACTATAACACGGTCTTGTGCATATATATATATATATATATATATATATATATATATATATATATATATATATATATATATATATATATATATATATATATATATATATATATATATATATATATATATATATATATATATATATATATATTATCCCTAGGGATAGGGGAGAAAGAATACTTCCCACGCATTCCTCACGTGTCGTAGAAGGCGACTAAAGGGGACGGGAGCGGGGAGCCAGAAACCCTCCCCTCCTTGTATTTTGACTTTCTAAAAGGGGAAACAGAAGGTGTCACGCGGGGAGTGCTCATCCTCCTCGAAGGCTCAGATTGGGGTGTCTAAATGTGTGTGGATATTACCGAGATTAGAAAATAGGAGAGATAGGTAGTGGGTTTGAGGAAAGGAACCTGGATGTTTTGGCCCTCAGTAAAACGAAGTTCAAGGGTAAAGGGGAACAGTGGTTTGGGAATGTCGTGGGAGTAAAGTCAGGGGTTAGTGAGAGGACAAGAGCAAGGGAAGGAGTAGCACTACTCCTGAAACAGGAGTTGTGGGAGTATGTGATAGAGTGTAAGAAAGTAAATTCTAGATTGATACGGGTAAAACTGAAAGTTAATGGAGAGAGATGAGTGATTATTGGTGCATATGCTCCTGGGCATGAGAAGAAAGATTATGAGAGGCAAGTGTTTTGGGAGCAGCTGAATTAGTTTGTTAGTGGTTTTGATGCACAAGACCGGGTTATAGTGATGTGTGATTTGAATGCAAAGTGAGTAATGTGGCAGTTGAGGGAATAATTGGTATACATGGGTTGTTCAGTGTTGTAAATGGGAATGGTGAAGAGCTTGTAGATTTATATGCTGAAAAAGGACTGGTGATTGGGAATATCTGGTTTAAAAAGCGAGATATACATAAGCATACGTATGTAAGTAGGAGAGATGGCCAGAGAGCGTCATTGCATTACATGTTAATGTGCTTAGAGGTGCAAGTGGAGGGATGTCTGATCATTATCTTGTGGAGGCGAAGGTGAAGATATGTAAGGGTTTTCAGAAAAGAAGAGAGAATATTGGGGTGAAGAGAGTGATGAGAGTAAGTGAGCTTGGGAAGAAGACTTGTGTGAGGAAGTACCAGGAGAGACTGAGTACAGAATGGAAAATGTGAGAACAAAGGAGGTAAGGGGAGTGGGGGAGGAATGGGATGTGTTGAAGGAAACAGTGATGGCTTGCGCAAAAGATTCTTGTAGCATGAGAAGCTTTGGAGGTGGGTTGCTTACAACGGGTAGTGAGTGGAGGGATGAAGAAGTAAGATTATTTGTGAAAGAGAAGAGAGAGGCATTTGGACAATTTTTGCAGGGAAAAAATGCAAATGAGTGGGAGAGGTATAAAAGAAAGAGACAGGAGGTCAAGAGAGAGGTGCAAGAGGTGAAAAAGAGGGCAAATAAGAGTTGGGTTGAGAGAGTATCATTAAATGTTAGGGAGAATAAAAAGATGTTCTGGAAAAAGGCAAATAAAGTGCGTAAGACAAGGGAGAAAATGGGAACTTCAGTGAAGGGGGCTAATGGGGAGGTGATAACAAGTAGTGGTGATGTGAGAAGGAGATGGAGTGAGTATTTTGAAGGTTTGTTGAATGTGTTTGATGATAGAGTGGCAGATATAGGGTGTTTTGGTCGAGGTGGTGTACAAAGTGTGAGGGTTAGGGAGGATGATATGGTAAACAGAGAAGAGGTGGTAAAAGCTTTGCGGAAGATGAAAACCGGCAAGGCAGCAGGTTTGGATGGTATTGCAGTGGAATTTATTAAAAAAGGGGGTGACTGTATTGTTGACTGGTTGGTAAGGTTATTTGATATATGTATGAATCATGGTGAGGTGCCTGTGGATTGGCGAAATACTTCCATAGTGCCATTGTACATAGGCAAAGGGGATAAGAGTGAGTGCTCAAATTACAGAGGTATAAGTTTGTTGAGTATTCCTGGTAGATTATATGGGAGGATATTGATTGAGAGGGTGAAGACATGTACAGAGACATCAGATTGGGGAAGAGCAGTGTGGTTTCAGAAGTGGTAGAGGATCTGTGGATCAGGTGTTTGCTTTGAAGAATGTATGTGAGAAATACTTAGAAAAGCAAATGGATTTGTATGTAGCATCTATGGCTCTGGACAAGGCATATGACAGAAATGATAGAGATGCTCTGTGGAAGGTATTACGAATATATGGTGTGGGAGGCAAGTTGTTAGAAGCAGTGAAAAGTTTTTATCGAGGATGTAAGGCATGTGTACGTGTAGGAAGAGAGAAAAGTGACTGGTTCTCAGTGAATGAAGGGTTGCGGCAGTGGTGTGTGATGTCTCCATGGTCGTTTGATTTGTTTATGGATGGGGTTGTTAGGGAGTTGAATGCAAAAGTTTTGGAAAGAGGGGTAAGTATGCTGTCTGTTGTGGATGAGAGAGCTCGGGAAGTGAGTCAGTTATTTTTCGCTGATGATACAACGCTGGTGGCTGATTCATGTGAGAAACTGCAGAAGCTGGTGACTGAGTATGGTAAAGTGTGTGAAAGATGATAATTGAGAGTAAATGTGAATAAGAGCAAGGTCATTAGGTACAATAGGGTTCAGGGTCAAGTCAACTGGGAGGTAAGTTTGAATAGAGAAAAACTGTTGGAAGTAAAGTGTTTTAGATATCTGGGAATGGCTCTGGCAGCGGATGGAACCATGGAAGTGGAAGTGAATCATAGGGTGGGGGAGAGGGCGAAAATTTTGGGAGCCTTGAAGAATGTTTGGAAGTCGAGAACATTATCTCCGAAAGCAAAAATGAGTATGTTTGAAGGAATAGTTTTTCCAACAATGTTGTATGGTTGCAATGCGTGGGCTATGGAAAGAGTTGTGCGCAGGAGGGTGGATGTGCTGGGAATGAGATGTTTGAGAACAATATGTGGTGTGAGGTGGTTTGATCGAGTAAGTAATGTAAGGGTAAGAGAGATGTGTGGAAATGAAAAGTGTGGTTGAGAGAGCAGAAGATGGTGTTTTGAAATGGTTTGGTCACATGGAGAGAATGAGTGAGGAAAGATTGACCAAGAGGATATATGTGTCAGAGATGGAGGAAACGAGGAGAAGTGGGAGATCAAATTGGAGGTGGAAAGATGGAGTGAAAAAGATTTTGAGGGATCGGGGCCTGAACATGCAGGAGGGTGAAAGGCGTGCAAGGAATAGAGTGAATTGGAACGATATGGTATAGCGGGGTCGACGTGCTGTCAATGGATTGAACCAGGGCATGTGAAGCGTCTGGGGTAAACCATGGAAAGTTCTGCGGGGCCTGGATGTGGAAAGGGAGCTGTGGTTTCGGTGCATTATTACATGAGAGCTAGAGACTGAGTGTGAACGAAAGGGGCCTTTGTCTTTTCCTAGCGCTACCTCGCACACATGAGGGGGAAGGGTGTTGTTATTCCATGTGTGGCGAGGTGGCGATGGGAATAAATAAAGGCAGACAGTATGAATTATGTACATATGTATATATGTATATGTCTCTGTGTGTGTATATATATATATATATGTACATTGAGATGTATAGGTATGTATATTTGCGTGTGTGGACGTGTATGTATATACATGTGTATGTAGGTGGGTTGGGCCATTCTTTCGTCTGTTTTCTTGCGCTACCATGCTAACCCGGGAGACAGCGACAAAGCGAATGAAATATATACATATATATATATATATATATATATATATATATATATATATATATATATATATATATAACATACAAACCTCTAACAGCCAGGAATGAACCCGGGACCAATGTGCCACAGGCAGGAATGCTACCGCTAGGTTATGGGCCTTGATAATAGGTAATATCTATTTGAATACTATGTAATCGAATACCCATCGTCTCACGTTGGTGAGCAAGGTATCTACACCGGTCATTTCCCAACAGGCGCACATAGCCAGCAGATAGCATTAAACCGAACCTAACTGTATAACACGGAGGTATAAGAACACGAACAAAGTGCATAGGAAAGCGCACCTTCACAGAACATACAAAGCTCCAACAGCCAGGATCGATCCCGGGATCCCTGTGCCACAGGCGAGAATACTATCGCTATGCTATTGGCCTGGCTAATTGGAAATAACTATTCGAATACTATATACTCGAATACCCTTCGTTTCACGTATATATATATATATATATATATATATATATATATATATATATATATATATATATATATATATATATATATATATATATATATATATATATATACCACCTCACACCACATATTGTCCTCAAACATCTCATTTCCAGCATATCCACCCTCCTGCGCACAACTGTATCCAAAGCCCACGCCTCGCAGCGATACAACATTGTTGGAAACACTATTCCTTCAAACATACCCATTTTTGCTTACCGAGATAATGTTCTCGACTTCCTAACATTCTTCAAAGCTCCCAGAATTTTCGCCCCTCCACCACCCTATGATTCACTTCCACTTCCATGGTTCCATCCGCTGCCAGATCCACTCCCAGATATCTAAAACACTTTACTTCCAACAGTTTTTCTCCATTCAAACTTACCTCCCAATTGACTTGACCCTCAACCCTACTGTACCTAATAACCTTGCTCTTATTCACATTTACTCTTACCTTTCTTCTTTCACACACTTTACCAAACTCAGTCACTAGCTTCTGCAGTTTCATACATGAATCAGCCATCAGCGCTGTATCATCAGCGAACAATAACTGACTCACTTCCCAAGCTCTCTCATCCACAACAGACTGCATACTTGCCCCTCTTTCCAAAACTCTTGCATTCACCTCCCTAACAACCCCATCCATAAACAAATTAAAAACCCATGGAGACATCACACACACCTGCCGCAAACCTACATTCACTGAGAACCAATCAATTTCCTTTCTTCCTACACGTACACATGCCTAACATCCTCGATAAAAACTTTTCACTGCTTCTAACAACTTTCCTCCCACAACATATATTCTTAATACCTTCCACAGAGCATCTCTCTCAACTCTATCATATGCCTTCTCCAGATCCATAAATGCTCCATACAAATCCATTGCTTTTCTAAGTATTTCTCACGTACATTCTTCAAAGCAAACACCTGATCCACACATCGTCTACCACTTCTGAAACCACACTGCTCTTCCCCAATCTGATGCTTTGTACATGTCTTCACCCTCTCAATCAATACCCTCCCATATAATTTACCAGGAATACTCAACAAACTTATACATCAGTAATTTGAGCACTCACTTTTATCCCCTTTGCCTTTGTACAATCTCACTATGCAAGCATTCCGCCAACCCTTAGGCACCTCACCATGAATCATACATACATTAGATAACCTTACCAACCAGTCAACAATACAGTCACCCCCTTTTTTAATAGATTCCACTGCAATACCATCCAAACCTGCTCCCTTGCCAGCTTTCATCTTCCGCAAAGCTTTTACTACCTCTTCTCTGTTTACCAAATCATTTTCCTTAACCCTCTCACTTTGCACACCACCTCGACCAAAACACCCTATATCTGCTACTCTATCATCACACACATTAAACAAACCTTCAAAATACTCACTCCATCTCCTTCTCACATCACCACTACTTGTTATCACCTCCCCATCAGCCCCCTTCACTGAAGTTCCCATTTTCTCCCTTGTCTTACGCACTTTATTTATCTTCTTCCAAAACATCTTTTTATTCTCCCTAAAATTCAATGATACTCTCTCACCCCAACTCTCATTTTCCCTCTTTTTCACCTCTTGCACCTTTCTCTTGAGCTCCTGCCTCTTTCTTTTATACATCTCCCACTCATTTGCATTTTTCCCTGCAAAAATCGTCCAAATGCTTCTCTCTTCTCTATCACAAATAATCTTATTTCTTCATCCCTCCACTCACTTCCCTTTCTAATCAACCCACCTCCCACGCTAGTCATACCACAACCATCTTTTGCGCAAGCCATCACTGCGTCCCTAAATACATCCCATTCCTCCCCCACTCCCCTTACCTTCTTTGTTCTCACCTTTTTCCATTCTGTACTCAGTCGCTCCTGGTACTTCCTCAAACAAGTTTCCTTCCCAAGCTCACTTACTCTCACTACTCTGTTCACCCCAACATTCTCTCTTCTTTTCTGAAAACCCCTACAAATCTTCACCTTCGCCTCCACAAGATAATGATCAGACATCCCTCCAGTTGCACCTCTCAGCACATTAACATCCAAAAGTCTCTTTCGCGCTCCTATCATTTAACACGTAATCCAATAACGCTCTCTGGCCATCTCTCCTACTTACAGACGTATACTTATGTATATCTCGCTTTTTAAACCAGGTATTCCCAATCAACAGTCCTTTTTTAGCACATTAATCTACAAGCTCTTCACCATTTCCATTTACAACACTGAACACCCCATGTATACCAATTATTCCCTCAACTGCCGCATTACTCACTTTGCATTCAAATCACACATCACTATAACCCGGTCTTGTGCATCAAAACCACTAACACGCTCATTCACCTGCTCCCAAAACACTTGCTTCTCATGATCTTTCTTCTCGTGCCCAGATGCATATGCACCAATAATCACCCATCTCTCTCCATCAACTTTCAGTTTTACCCATATCAATCTAGAATTTGCTTTCTTACACTCTCTTACATACTCCCACAAGTCCTGTTTCAGGAATAGTGCTACTCCTTCCCTTGCTCTTGTCCTCTCACTAACCCCTGACTTTACTCCCAAGACATTCCTAAACCACTCTTTCCCTTTTGATGCACGAGACCAGGTTATAGTGATGGGCGATTTGAATGCAAAGGTGAGTAATGTGGCAGTTGAGGGAATAATTGGTATACATGGGGTGTTCAGTATTGTAAATGGAAATGGTGAAGAGCTTGTAGATTTATGTGCTGAAAAAGGACTGATGATTGGGAATACATGGTTTAAAAAGCAAGATATACATAAGTATACTTATGCAAGTAGGAGAGATGGCCAGAGAGCGTTATTGGATTACATGTTAATTGACAGGCGCGCGAAAGAGATACTTTTGGATGTTAATGTGCTGAGAGGTGCAACTGGAGGGATGTCTGTCCATTATCTTGTGGAGGCTAAGGTGAAGATTTGTATGGGTTTTCAGGAAAGAAGAGTGAATGTTGGGGTGAAGAGGGTGGTGAGAGTAAGTGAGCTTGGGAAGGAGACTTGTGTGAGGAAGTACCAGGAGAGACTGAGTACAGAATGGAAAAAAGTGAGAACAATGGAAGTAAGGGGAGTGGGGGAGGAATGGGATGTATTTAGGGAATCAGTGATGGATTGCGCAAAAGATGCTTGTGGCATGAGAAGAGTGGGAGGTGGGTTGATTAGAAAGGGTAGTGAGTGGTGGGATGAAGAAGTAAGAGTATTAGTGAAAGAGAAGAGAGAGGCATTCGGACGATTTTTGCAGGGAAAAAATGCAATTGAGTGGGAGATGTATAAAAGAAAGAGACAGGAGGTCAAGAGAAAGGTGTAAGAGGTGAAAAAAAGGGCAAATGAGAGTTGGGGTGAGAGAGTATCATTAAATTTTAGGGAGAATAAAAAGATGTTCTGGAAGGAGGTAAATAAAGTGCGTAAGACAAGGGAGAAAATGGGAACTTCAGTGAAGGGCGCAAATGGGGAGGTGATAACAAGTAGTGGTGGTGTGAGAAGGAGATGGAGTGAGTATTTTGAAGGTGTGTTGAATGTGTTTCATGATAGAGTGGCAGATATAGGGTGTTTTGGTCGAGGTGGTGTGCAAAGTGAGAGGGTTAGGGAAAATGATTTGGTAAACAGAGAAGAGGTAGTAAAAGCTTTGCGGAAGATGAAAGCCGGCAAGGCAGCAGGTTTGGATGGTATTGCAGTGGAATTTGCTTAAACAGGGGGTGACTGTATTGTTGACTGGTTGGTAAGGTTATTTAATGTATGTATGACTCATGGTGAGGTGCCTGAGGATTGGCGGAATGCTTGCATAGTGCCATTGTACAAAGGCAAAGGGGATAAGAGTGAGTGCTCAAATTACAGAGGTATAAGTTTGTTGAGTATTCCTGGTAAATTATATGGGAGGGTATTGATTGAGAGGGTGAAGGCATGTACAGAGCATCATATTGGGGAAGAGCAGTGTGGTTTCAGAAGTGGTAGAGGATGTGTGGATCAGGTGTTTGCTTTGAAGAATGTATGTGAGAAATACTTAGAAAAGCAAATGGATTTGTAGGTAGCATTTACGGATCTGGAGAAGGCATATGATAGAGTTGATAGAGATGCTCTGTGGAAGGTATTAAGAATATATGGTGTGGGAGGCAAGTTGTTAGAAGCAGTGAAAAGTTTTTATCGAGGATGTAAGGCATGTGTACGTGTAGGAAGAGAGGAAAGTGATTGGTTCTCAGTGAATGTAGGTTTGCGGCAGGGGTGTGTGATGTCTCCATGGTTGTTTAATTTGTTTATGGATGGGGTTGTTAGGGAGGTGAATGCAAAAGTTTTGGAAAGAGGGGCAAGTATGAAGTCTGTTGGGGATGAGAGAGCTTGGGAAGTGAGTCAGTTGTTGTTCGCTGATGATACAGCGCTGGTGGCTGATTCATGTGAGAAACTGCAGAAGCTGGTGACTGAGTTTGGTAAAGTGTGTGAAAGAAGAAAGTTAAGAGTAAATGTGAATAAGAGCAAGGTTATTAGGTACAGTAGGGTTGAGGGTCAAGTCAATTGGGAGGTGAGTTTGAATGGAGAAAAACTGGAGGAAGTGAAGTGTTTTAGATATCTGGGAGTGGATCTGGCAGCGGATGGAACCATGGAGGCGGAAGTGGATCATAGGGTGGGGGAGGGGGTGAAAATTCTGGGAGCCTTGAAGAATGTGTGGAAGTCGAGAACATTATCTCAGAAAGCAAAAATGGGTATGTTTGAAGGAATAGTGGTTCCAACAATGTTGTATGGTTGCGAGGCGTGGGCTACGGATAGAGTTGTGCGCAGGAGGATGGATGTGCTGGAAATGAGATGTTTGAGGACAATGTGTGGTGTGAGGTGGTTTGATCGAGTAAGTAACGTAAAGGTAAGAGAGATGTGTGGAAATAATAAGAGCGTGGTTGAGAGAGCAGAAGAGGGTGTTTTGAAATGGTTTGGGCACATGGAGAGAATGAGTGAGGAAAGATTGACCAAGAGGATATATGTGTCGTAGGTTGAGGGAACGAGGAGAAGAGGGAGACCAAATTGGAGGTGGAAAGATGGAGTGAAAAAGATTTTGTGTGATCGGGGCCTGAGCATGCAGGAGGGTGAAAGGAGGGCAAGGAATAGAGTGAATTGGAGCGATATGGTATACCGGGGTTGACGTGCTGTCAGTGGATTGAATCAAGGCATGTGAAGCGTCTGGGGTAAACCATGGAAAGCTGTGTGTGTGTGTGGACGTATGTATATACATGTGTATGGGGGTGGGTTAGGCCATTTCTTTCGTCTGTATCCTTGCGCTACCTCGCAAACGCGGGAGACAGCGACAAAGCAAAAAAGAAAAAGAAAAAAAAAATATATATATATATATATATATTTATATATATATATATATATATATATATATATATATATATATATATATATATATATATATATATATATATATATATATATATATATATATATATATATATATGTGTCGGAGGTGGAGGGAACGAGGAGAAGAGGGAGACCAAATTGGAGGTGGAAAGATGGAGTGAAAAGGATTTTGTGTGATCGGGGCCTGAACATGCAGGAGGGTGAAAGGAGGGCAAGGAATAGAGTGAATTGGAGCGATGTGGTATACAGGGGTTGACGTGCTGTCAGTGGATTGAATCAAGGCATGTGAAGCGTCTGGGGTAAACCATGGAAAGCTGTGTAGGTATGTATATTTGCGTGTGTGGACGTGTGTATGTACGTGTGTATGGGGGTTGGGCCATTTCTTTCGTCTGTTTCCTCGCGCTACCTCGCAAACGCGGGAGACAGCGACAAAGTATAAAAAAAAAAAAAAAAAAAAAAAAAAAAAAAAATATATATATATATATATATATATATATATATATATATATATATATATATATGTATGTATATATATATATACATATATATATATATATATATATATATATATATATATATATATATATATATATATATATATATATATATATATATATATTTTTTTTTTTTTTTTTTTTTTATACTTTGTCGCTGTCTCCCGCGTTTGCGAGGTAGCGCAAGGAAACAGACGAAAGAAATGGCCCAACCCCCCCATACACATGTACATACACACGTCCACACACGCAAATATACATACCTACACAGCTTTCCATGGTTTACCCCGGACGCTTCACATGCCTTGATTCAATCCACTAACAGCACGTCAACCCCTGTATACCACATCGCTCCAATTCACTCTATTCCTTGCCCTCCTTTCACCCTCCTGCATGTTCAGGCCCCGATCACACAAAATCCTTTTCACTCCATCTTTCCACCTCCAATTTGGTCTCCCTCTTCTCCTCGTTCCCTCCACCTCCGACACATATATCCTCTTGGTCAATCTTTCCTCACTCATTCTCTCCATGTGCCCAAACCATTTCAAAACACCCTCTTCTGCTCTCTCAACCACGCTCTTTTTATTTCCACACATCTCTCTTACCCTTACGTTACTTACTCGATCAAACCACCTCACACCACACATTGTCCTCAAACATCTCATTTCCAGCACATCCATCCTCCTGCGCACAACTCTATCCATATCCCACGCCTCGCAACCATACAACATTGTTGGAACTACTATTCCTTCAAACATACCCATTTTTGCTTTCCGGGATAATGTTCTCGACTTCCACACATTTTTCAAGGCTCCCAAAATTTTCGCCCCCTCCCCCACCCTATGATCCACTTCCGCTTCCATGGTTCCATCCGCTGACAGATCCACTCCAAGATATCTAAAACACTTCACTTCCTCCAGTTTCTCTCCATTCAAACTCACCTCCCAATTGACTTGACCCTCAACCCTACTGTACCTAATAACCTTGCTCTTATTCACATTTACTCTTAACTTTCTTCTTCCACACACTTTGCCAAACTCCGTCACCAGCTTCTGCAGTTTCTCACATGAATCCGCCACCAGCGCTGTATCATCAGCAAACAACAACTGACTCACTTCCCAAGCTCTCTCATCCCCAACAGACTTCATACTTGCCCCTCTTTCCAAGACTCTTGCATTTACCTCCCTAACAACCCCATCCATAAACAAATTAAACAACCATGGAGACATCACACACCCCTGCCGCAAACCTACATTCACTGAGAACCAATCACTTTCCTCTCTTCCTACACGTACACATGCCTTGCATCCTCGATAAAAACTTTTCACTGCTTCTAACAACTTGCCTCCCACACCATATATTCTTAATACCTTCCACAGAGCATCTCTGTCAACTCTATCATATGCCTTCTCCAGATCCATAAATGCTACATACAAATCCATTTGCTTTTCTAAGTATTTCTCACATACATTCTTTATATTTATGTGCTGAAAAAGGACTGATGATTGGGAATACCTGGTTTAAAAAGCGAGATATACATAAGTATACTTATGTAAGTAGGAGAGATGGCCAGAGAGCGTTATTGGATTACGTGTTAATTGACAGGCGTGCGAAAGAGAGACTTTTGGATGTCAATGTGCTGAGAGGTGCAACTGGAGGGATGTCTGATCATTATCTTGTGGAGGCTAAGGTGAAGATTAGTATGGGTTTTCAGAAAAGAAGAGTGAATGTTGGGGTGAAGAAGGTGGTGAGAGTAAGTGAGCTTGGGAAGGAGACCTGTGTGAAGAAGTATCAGGAGAGACTGTGTACAGAACTGAAAAAGGTGAGAACAATGGAAGCAAGGGGAGTGGGGGAGTAATGGGATGTATTTAGGGAATCAGTGATGGATTGCGCAAAAGATGCTTGTGGCATGAGAAGAGTGGGAGGTGGGCTGTTTAGAAAGGGTAGTGAGTGGTGGGATGAAGAAGTAAGAGTATTAGTGAAAGAGAAGAGAGAGGCATTTGGACGATTTTTGCAGGGAAAAAATGCATTTGAGTGGGAGAAGTATAAAAGAAAGAGACAGGAGGTCAAGAGAAAGGTGCAAGAGGTGAAAAAAAGGGCAAATGAGAGTTGGGGTGAGAGACTATCAGTAAATTTTAGGTAGAATAAAAAGAATGTTCTGGAAGGAGGTAAATAGGGTGCGTAAGACAAGGGAGCAAATGGGAACTACAGTGAAGGGCGTAAATGGGGAGGTGATAACAAGTAGTGGTGATGTGAGAAGGAGATGGAATGAGTATTTTGAAGGTTTGTTGAATGTGTCTGATGACAGAGTGGCAGATATAGGGTGTTTGGGTCGAGGTGGTGTGCAAAGTGAGAGGGTTAGGGAAAATAATTTGGTAAACAGAGAAGAGGTAGTAAAAGCTTTGCGGAAGATGAAAGCCGGCAAGGCAGCAGGTTTGGATGGTATTGCAGTGGAATTTATTAAAAAAGGGTGTGACTGTATTGTTGACTGGTTGGTAAGGTTATTTAATGTATGTATGACTCATGGTGAGGTGCCTGAGGATTGGCGGAATGCGTGCATAGTGCCATTGTACAAAGGCAAAGGGGATAAGAGTGAGTGCTCAAATTACAGAGGTATAAGTTTGTTGAGTATTCCTGGTAAATTATATGGGAGGGTATTGATTGAGAGGGTGAAGGCATGTACAGAGCATCAGATTGGGGAAGAGCAGTGTGGTTTCAGAAGTGGTAGAGGATGTGTGGATCAGGTGTTTGCTTTGAAGAATGTATGTGAGAAATACTTAGAAAAGCAAATGGATTTGTATGTAGCATTTATGGATCTGGAGAAGGCATATGATAGAGTTGATAGAGATGCTCTGTGGAAGGTATTAAGAATATATGGTGTGGGAGGCAAGTTGTTAGAAGCAGTGAAAAGTTTTTATCGAGGATGTAAGGCATGTGTACGTGTAGGAAGAGAGGAAAGTGATTGGTTCTCAGTGAATGTAGGTTTGCGGCAGGGGTGTGTGATGTCTCCATGGTTGTTTAATTTGTTTATGGATGGGGTTGTTAGGGAGGTAGATGCAAGAGTCTTGGAAAGAGGGGCAAGTATGAAGTCTGTTGGGGATGAGAGAGCTTGGGAAGTGAGTCAGTTGTTGTTCGCTGATGATACAGCGCTGGTGGCGGATTCATGTGAGAAACTGCAGAAGCTGGTGACGGAGTTTGGTAAAGTGTGTGGAAGAAGAAAGTTAAGAGTAAATGTGAATAAGAGCAAGGTTATTAGGTACAGTAGGGTTGAGGGTCAAGTCAATTGGGAGGTGAGTTTGAATGGTGAAAAACTGGAGGAAGTGAAGTGTTTTAGATATCTGGGAGTGGATCTGGCAGCGGATGGAACCATGGAAGCGGAAGTGGAATATAGGGTGGGGGAGGGGGCGAAAATTTTGGGAGCCTTGAAAAATGTGTGGAAGTCGAGAACATTATCCCGGAAAGCAAAAATGGGTATGTTTGAAGGAATAGTAGTTCCAACAATGTTGTATGGTTGCGAGGCGTGGGCTATGGATAGAGTTGTGCGCAGGAGGATGGATGTGCTGGAAATGAGATGTTTGAGGACAATGTGTGGTGTGAGGTGGTTTGATCGAGTAAGTAACGTAAGGGTAAGAGAGATGTGTGGAAATAAAAAGAGCGTGGTTGAGAGAGCAGAAGAGGGTGTTTTGAAATGGTTTGGGCACATGGAGAGAATGAGTGAGGAAAGATTGACCAAGAGGATATATGTGTCGGAGGTGGAGGGAACGAGGAGAAGAGGGAGACCAAATTGGAGGTGGAAAGATGGAGTGAAAAAGATTTTGTGTGATCGGGGCCTGAACATGCAGGAGGGTGAAAGGAGGGCAAGGAATAGAGTGAATTGGAGCGATGTGGTATACAGGGGTTGACGTGCTGTCAGTGGATTGAATCAAGGCATGTGAAGCGTCCGGGGTAAACCATGGAAAGCTGTGTAGGTTGTATATTTGCGTGTGTGGACGTGTGTATGTACGTGTGTATGGGGGTTGGGCCTTTTTCTTTCGTCTGTTTCCTCGCGCTACCTCGCAAACGCGGGAGACAGCGACAAAGTATAAAAAAAAAAAAAAAAAAAAAAAAAAAAAAAAATATATATATATATATATATATATAATATATATATATATATATATATATATGTATGTATATATATATATACATATATATATATATATATATATATATTATATATATATATATATATATATATATATATATATATATATATAATATATTTATTTTTTTTTTTTTTTTTTTTATACTTTGTCGCTGTCTCCCGCGTTTGCGAGGTAGCGCAAGGAAACAGACGAAAGAAATGGCCCCAACCCCCCCATACACATGTAACATACACACGTCCACACACGCAAATATACATACCTACACAGCTTTCCATGGTTTACCCCGGACGCTTCACATGCCTTGATTCAATCCACTAACAGCACGTCAACCCCTGTATACCACATCGCTCCAATTCACTCTATTCCTTGCCCTCCTTTCACCCTCCTGCATGTTCAGCCCCGATCACACAAAATCCTTTTCACTCCATCTTTCCACCTCCAATTTGGTCTCCCTCTTCTCCTCGTTCCTCCACCTCCGACACATATATCCTCTTGGTCAATCTTTCCTCACTCATTCTCTCCATGTGCCCAAACCATTTCAAAACACCCTCTTCTGCTCTCTCAACCACGCTCTTTTTATTTCCACACATCTCTCTTACCCTTACGTTACTTACTCGATCAAACCACCTCACACCACCACATTGTCCTCAAACATCTCATTCCAGCACATCCATCCTCCTGCGCACAACTCTATCCATATCCCACGCCTCGCAACCATACAACATTGTTGGAACTACTATTCCTTCAAACATACCCATTTTTGCTTTCCGGGATAATGTTCTCGACTTCCACACATTTTTCAAGGCTCCCAAAATTTTCGCCCCCTCCCCCACCCTATGATCCACTTCCGCTTCCATGGTTCCATCCGCTGACAGATCCACTCCAAGATATCTAAAACACTTCACTTCCTCCAGTTTCTCTCCATTCAAACTCACCTCCCAATTGACTTGACCCTCAACCCTACTGTACCTAATAACCTTGCTCTTATTCACATTTACTCTTAACTTTCTTCTTCCACACACTTTGCCAAACTCCGTCACCAGCTTCTGCAGTTTCTCACATGAATCCGCCACCAGCGCTGTATCATCAGCAAACAACAACTGACTCACTTCCCAAGCTCTCTCATCCCCAACAGACTTCATACTTGCCCCTCTTTCCAAGACTCTTGCATTTACCTCCCTAACAACCCCATCCATAAACAAATTAAACAACCATGGAGACATCACACACCCCTGCCGCAAACCTACATTCACTGAGAACCAATCACTTTCCTCTCTTCTACACGTACACATGCCTTGCATCCTCGATAAAAACTTTTCACTGCTTTCTAACACTTGCCTCCCACACCATATATTCTTAATACCTTCCACAGAGCATCTCTGTCAACTCTATCATATGCCTTCTCCAGATCCATAAATGCTACATACAAATCCATTTGCTTTTCTAAGTATTTCTCACATACATTCTTTATATTTATGTGCTGAAAAAGGACTGATGATTGGGAATACCTGGTTTAAAAAGCGAGATATACATAAGTATACTTATGTAAGTAGGAGAGATGGCCAGAGAAGCGTTATGGATTACGTGTTAATTGACAGGCGTGCGAAAGAGAGACTTTTGGATGTCAATGTGCTGAGAGGTGCAACTGGAGGGTTGTCTGATCATTATCTTGTGGAGGCTAAGGTGAAGATTAGTATGGGTTTTCAGAAAAGAAGAGTGAATGTTGGGGTGAAGAAGGTGGTGAGAGTAAGTGAGCTTGGGAAGGAGACCTGTGTGAAGAAGTATCAGGAGAGACTGTGTACAGAACTGAAAAAGGTGAGAACAATGGAAGTAAGGGGAGTGGGGGAGGAATGGGATGTATTTAGGGAATCAGTGATGGATTGCGCAAAAGATGCTTGTGGCATGAGAAGAGTGGGAGGTGGGTTGATTAGAAAGGGTAGTGAGTGGTGGGATGAAGAAGTAAGAGTATTAGTGAAAGAGAAGAGAGAGGCATTCGGACGATTTTTGCAGGGAAAAAATGCAATTGAGTGGGAGATGTATAAAAGAAAGAGACAGGAGGTCAAGAGAAAGGTGCAAGAGGTGAAAAAAAGGGCAAATGAGAGTTGGGGTGAGAGAGTATCAGTAAATTTTAGGTAGAATAAAAAGATATTCTGGAAGGAGGTAAATAGGGTGCGTAAGACAAGGGAGCAAATGGGAACTACAGTGAAGGGCGCAAATGGGGAGGTGATAACAAGTAGTGGTGATGTGAGAAGGAGATGGAGTGAGTATTTTGAAGGTTTGTTGAATGTGTTGATGATAGAGTGGCAGATATAGGGTGTTTGGGTCGAGGTGGTGTGCAAAGTGAGAGGGTTAGGGAAAATAATTTGGTAAACAGAGAAGAGGTAGTAAAAGCTTTGCGGAAGATGAAAGCCGGCAAGGCAGCAGGTTTGGATGGTATTGCAGTGGAATCTATTAAAAAAGGGGGTGACTGTATTGTTGACTGGTTGGTAAGGTTATTTAATGTATGTATGACTCATGGTGAGGTGCCTGAGGATTGGCGGAATGCGTGCATAGTGCCATTGTACAAAGGCAAAGGGGATAAGAGTGAGTGCTCAAATTACAGAGGTATAAGTTTGTTGAGTATTCCTGGTAAATTATATGGGAGGGTATTGATTGAGAGGGTGAAGGCATGTACAGAGCATCAGATTGGGGAAGAGCAGTGTGGTTTCAGAAGTGGTAGAGGATGTGTGGATCAGGTGTTTGCTTTGAAGAATGTATGTGAGAAATACTTAGAAAAGCAAATGGATTTGTATGTAGCATTTATGGATCTGGAGAAGGCATATGATAGAGTTGATAGAGATGCTCTGTGGAAGGTATTAAGAATATATGGTGTGGGAGGCAAGTTGTTAGAAGCAGTGAAAAGTTTTTATCGAGGATGTAAGGCATGTGTACGTGTAGGAAGAGAGGAAAGTGATTGGTTCTCGGTGAATGTAGGTTTGCGGCAGGGGTGTGTGATGTCTCCATGGTTGTTTAATTTGTTTATGGATGGGGTTGTTAGGGAGGTGAATGCAAGAGTTTTGGAAAGAGGGGCAAGTATGAAGTCTGTTGGGGATGAGAGAGCTTGGGAAGTGAGTCAGTTGTTGTTCGCTGATGATACAGCGCTGGTGGCTGATTCATGTGAGAAACTACAGAAGCTGGTGACTGAGTTTGGTAAAGTGTGTGAAAGAAGAAAGTTAAGAGTAAATGTGAATAAGAGCAAGGTTATTAGGTACAGTAGGGTTGAGGGTCAAGTCAATTGGGAGGTGAGTTTGAATGGAGAAAAACTGGAGGAAGTGAAGTGTTTTAGATATCTGGGAGTGGATCTGGCAGCGGATGGAACCATGGAAGCGGAAGTGGATCATAGGGTGGGGGAGGGGGCGAAAATTCTGGGAGCCTTGAAGAATGTGTGGAAGTCGAGAACATTATCTCAGAAAGCAAAAATGGGTATGTTTGAAGGAATAGTGGTTCCAACAATGTTGTATGGTTGCGAGGCGTGGGCTACGGATAGAGTTATGCGCAGGAGGATGGATGTGCTGGAAATGAGATGTTTGAGGACAATGTGTGGTGTGAGGTTGTTTGATCGAGTAAGTAACGTAAAGGTAAGAGAGATGTGTGGAAATAATAAGAGCGTGGTTGAGAGAGCAGAAGAGGGTGTTTTGAAATGGTTTGGGCACATGGAGAGAATGAGTGAGGAAAGATTGACCAAGAGGATATATGTGTCGGAGGTTGAGGGAACGAGGAGAAGAGGGAGACCAAAGTGGAGGTGGAAAGATGGAGTGAAAAAGATTTTGTGTGATCGGGGCCTGAACATGCAGGAGGGTGAAAGGAGGGCAAGGAATAGAGTGAAGTGGAGCGATGTGGTATACAGGGGTTGACGTGCTGTCAGTGGATTGAATCAAGGCATGTGAAGCGTCCGGGGTAAACCATGGAAAGCTGTGTAGGTATGTATATTTCCGTGTGTGGACGTGTGTATGTACATGTGTATGGGGGGGGGGTTGGGCCATTTCTTTCGTCTGTTTCCTTGCGCTACCTCGCAAACGCGGGAGACAGCGACAAAGTATAAAAAAAAAAAAAAAATATATATATATATATATATATATATATATATATATATATATATATATATATATATATATATATATATATATATATATATATATATATATTATATATATATATTCATTCATGCTTGCCTTCATCCTTTTCCGACGCTACCTAGCTCCATAGTAAACAGCGTCGCTATTCAATGTTTCAGCGAGGTAGCGCCAAGAAAACAGGCAAAAGAAGCCATATTTGTTCTCACCCAGTCTCTAGCTGTCATGTGTAATTCACCGAAGCCACAGCTCCCTATTCACATCCAGGCCCTACAGACCTGTACATGGTTTAACTCAGATGTTTTACATCCCCTGGTTCAATCCACTGACAGCACGTTGATCCCGGTATACCACATCGTTCCAATTCATTCTATTCGTTGCACGCCTCTCACCCTCCTGTATGTTCAGGCCACTATCCCTCACGATGGTTTTCACTCCATTCTTCCACCTCCAATTTGGTCTCCCGCTTCTCCTTTGTCAATCTTTGTCAATCTTTCCTCACTCATTATCTACATATGCCTAAACCATTTCAGCACACCCTCTTCTGCTCTCTCAAATACGCTCTTTTTATTTCCATATATCTCCCTTACCCTCATTACTTACTCGATCCAACCATCTCTCACCATATATTTTCCTCAAACATTTCATTTCCAACACATCCACCGCCCTCCGTTTAACCTTGCAATCATATAACTTTGTTGAAACAACTATTCCTTCAAACATCCAATTTTCGCTCTCCGAGATAACGTTCCTTTCTTTAACACATTCTTTTTCGCTCCCAGAAGCTTCGCCCCCTCCCCACCCTGTGACTCTCTTCCGTTTCCATGGTTCCATTCGCTGCTAAGTCCTCTCCTAGATATCTAATACACTTCTCTTCCTCCAATTTTTCTCCATTCAAACTTACATCTTAATTAACTTGTCCCTCAACCCTACTGAACCTAATAACCTTGTCCTTTCTCAAGATTGAGACCGTGGTCAAATATATTCCTGTAAGTCCACGTGGAAATGAAACACGATAAATTCTCAAGTGCACTTTCGTTTAGTAATAACTTCTTCAGGAGAGATACATGAAAGACATATAACGGCTAGTTGATATACAACGAAGAGACGTAGCTAGGACGCCATTTGGTAAACAAGTGATTACCTGAATGGAGATCGGGTACCATTAAGTTTGTTATCAGCGTATCATAAACTTATCATGTGAACAAGAAGGGGAACAGTTTATAAAATTCATGAACAATAGAGCTATCCAATTTGTGTAGACTTTCACTAATATTAATGTTATGATTCTTTGTGTATTCAATAATTGAAGATTCAATGATATTTCTCATGGTACAGGAGTTAGAGCTAATAACTGAGATAGGTTTACTCCAGTCAATACAACGATCTGTTTAAGTCTAACAGAAAGATCCTTACCAGTCTGCCCAACATAATGCTTATCATAATTTTTACATTATGATTCAAAGTCTGTTTTTACTGAAATGATAAAACTTCTCTCAAAGGAAAGTGAACTGTAAGTTAGACCATCTTTTTGGAAACAGTGACTGGACTAAGAACACAACCCTTCCTTTCTTATAAACCTGTCCAATAAACAGCTAAACAAGGATTCTTTGTGAGATAGGCTACGTGTTAAATTATTCTATGCTCTTACAAGAAAGCCAACTGTATTGATGCCACAAAATCTTTTTGTAATTTAGAAAAATATAGCAAATCATGTAATGATGAAACTAACATCTGTAAAGGCTTAGTGTATGCAAGTTTGTGAAACCAGTATATCTTGATTGCCCTAAATGGTTCATTAGAGCTATTAACATTTTAAAGAAAGACAATGACGTACATATTACTAAGCAAATAAGGCTAACAGTTGTGATTATGGACAAAAGTAATTATTTATCTAAAATGAATGATCTTTTAAGTGATGACACAACATAGTTTAAACTCAGTAAGAATCCCCTGCAAGCTGTTAATTCTTATTTCAATAAAGAACTGAAATTTTTGTCGAAAGGTGATGGTGAGTGGCGGACTCGATAGCTTGTGGCGGGTCAGTGACGTGTCCCATGTGTCCCAAACCGGCATTATGTATACGTCCTACTGGAAGGCCATCAAAGAGCTATATGGCAGTGGTCATGTTTGCCTGGATGTTGATAATAGGTGGTTTCTCTCTAATGTGAATGGCTTCTGATAACTGTAGTCTCCACCGATCACTGTAACTAGTAATGATAGTGGTGTTATTGACCAGAATCTCTCTCGTTAGTTTCGTTCCATGCTTTTGTTCATGATGATGTTTGATTCTACCTTCTTGTACTGGCGCGAGAGGCGGAGGCTCAGAATGGAGGTTGATGGCCCAATTCAATTTATGTGGTGGGTCTGACAGTCGCCAGTATTACATCGGTACTCATATGCCACATCGGTACGATTCATACTTCCAGAGCGGCCCACCATATTGTTATTCATTAAGAGGAAACATGATTCCGGATTGTTGTACCTGACTGATATCCTTGTCATCATTAATCGCTTTGTAGTTTCTGGCTATAATATCTCAGAAGATCCTTCGATATGTTGTCATAAATGTGTTCCTGTTGTAAGCTTTAATGCTGTCACGTGGAGGTTATCTGTTTCCACGAGATGTTGCTCGAGTATGTCTTTCACAATGGTATCAGATTCAGTATCTAAATTTCTATTGTTAACAAAACATTTGCCGAACACGTCGGAGAATTTGTTATAGAAGTTGCCAGGTTGAGGATGACATGAAATAAGATCTTCTAAAGGGTGACTTCTAACCAGGATATTTCTACAGAATTTTCTTCCTTCTTGGAAGCACACCATGTTGCTGCCCAACCACAAGAATGGAGATCCATTCTAACCATTGCAGCTATCGCACTATTACTTTCAGTTCGTTCAGTATATGTGATTTATTTTCCTATTACTTCATGGGAGTGTTACATTGGTTGTATGTTGTTCTTATGGTGATAACTTTGTATGACAACCGTCATCCCATTTCTTCCTATTGCCTTAACTTGCGTTACCTCGGTCATTTTGCCAAAGTTGCGTTACCATGGTCAAACTGGTATGGATTAGTTATCGTTACTACGTTATTATATTCATGTTGCCATAGTAACGTTACTGTGCTTCCGTTCTATGGGTGCTTTACCGTGGGCACGATACCTTGGTCACACTTTCGTGATCATTTACCACGATCATATCACCATGTTTACGTCATAATGACTACATAATGACTAAATAATGACTACGTTATCATAATTATGTTATCATGTCATCTTACTGTGGTTATGTTACCATGACCATCATGATAAAGTTTCTGTTATTACGCTACCATGTTTATGCTAACATGGTTAAGTTGTTCTGCATGCTTTGTTATTATCATGGTTAAGTTGTTCTGCATGCTTTGTTGTTATGTTATCATGGTTAAGTTGTTCTGCATGCTTTGTTGTTATGTTATCATGGTTAAGTTGTTCTGCATGCTTTGTTGTTATGTTATCATGGTTAAGTTGTTCTGCATGCTTTGTTATTATCATGGTTAAGTTGTTCTGCATGCTTTGTTGTTATGTTATCATGGTTAAGTTGTTCTGCATGCTTTGTTGTTATGTTATCATGGTTAAGTTGTTCTGCATGCGTTGTTGTTATGTTATCATGGTTAAGTTGTTCTGCATGCGTTGTTGTTATGTTATCATGGTTAAGTTGTTCTGCATGCTTTGTTGTTATGTTATCATGGTTAAGTTGTTCTGCATGCGTTGTTGTTATGTTATCATGGTTAAGTTGTTCTGCATGCTTTGTTGTTATGTTATCATGGTTAAGTTGTTCTGCATGCGTTGTTGTTATGTTATCATGGTTAAGTTGTTCTGCATGCTTTGTTGTTATGTTATCATGGTTAAGTTGTTCTGCATGCTTTGTTATTATCATGGTTAAGTTGTTCTGCATGCTTTGTTGTTATGTTATCATGGTTAAGTTGTTCTGCATGCTTTGTTGTTATGTTATCATGGTTAAGTTGTTCTGCATGCTTTGTTGTTATGTTATCATGGTTAAGTTGTTCTGCATGCTTTGTTGTTACAATCACGTTATTATGGTTGCTTTGTCAAGCTCACGTTACCATTGTTCCGTCAACGTTGTTACGTTACCATGACCATTACAATGGTTACGTTATCATGTTAACGCCGCAATGGTGACGTTACCACGACAACGTGCCATGTTTACGTAATCATGGTCACGTTAATATGGTTACGTTTCAGTATTTAGATTACCATGGTTACGTGGACAGGATCTGAATTCATATCTCTAGATATTTTCATAAAGGGAGTGATGTATGTGTATTTGACTGTTGACGTGTCTTGTGTGTGTGTGTGTGTGTGTGTGTGTGTGTGTGTGTGTGATTATAAAAGTATATGTATATAAGTTTACGAATGCATATTGTTATGTTATGTTCCTTTTCCATACCTTACAATTTCTTTTCCTTTTTTCTTTTTGCAGTATCACTTGACAATATGCCATTACGTTTTCTCTTATACGTAATTTTGGAGTGTATGTTTTTGTATAAAGAACTGCTTGTTATGTTGGCAAAATAATTTTGTGAGTTGGAGTTATATTGCTGGAACGTAGATTCGCTCCCTCTCTTCCTGGCCAGCTAGGTGGCTAGACGTGCGCACTCCTTATCTCTATTGTCTATTATCTTGTTATTTGTCACCTGTCGATGATTAATGGTTACATCGAAGAACAAAGACATAAGCATTATTTGTAGAAGGAAAGAGAGCTATGTTTATATGTAGATCCAAGTTTCAGGTTAAATCAGAATAAATGCATCAGTGGCTAATTAGCTATAACGTCCCTCTTGTATTTAAATTGAATTTCGTATTCTTTGTTATCATTTCTTAGTATATTCCTTATTGATTGTTTAAAGTGTATCTTTCCAGTGATCCTGACCTCATCACTTATCGAAATGCAATGTATTGAAAAGTTTGTGTTTGTTGTTACTTTCGACTTTTACCTCGAGGCAGCGGCGTCTACATGGATTAGTGTGTTAACAGGAACAATTATTCCAGGACATAAGCCGAGGATAATGTTCTGAGGGGTTGAGACTCACCGTAGTTGAACGCGGTTAAGATCGTAACGTGCTGGGGCCTATCAGGGTTGGAGTGTGCCGTTGTAAGTGAACCAATGTGAATACTCTGTTATAACTAAAAGTAAATGGCAAAAATGTTCGTTTGAACCATTGTACTTGTTGCGTGGTTAGGTCAGGTCATTATCTTACTGTGCATAAAACTAACTCAGTGTCAATCATGGCAAAAAATATTGTGAACAATTTGTGGGGTCCCCAAACTTGCACAATTTGCTCCAATGCACTAAAGACGTGTTGTTCCAAATAGTAAGCATGCATGAAACTCACTTTAAGATCAGATACTAAAAGTAAAATACATGCAGACTAGGTTGAAGAGATAGAATCTATGGCTGCATTTGGAGATGAGGGAGAAAGAGTGAAGAATATTAACCCTGGTGCAGACATGGGCATGAGTGAACGTGACATGTTGGAGAAGTTGAGATTAGAATTTGAGTTTAAGAAATTGCAGATTGAAGCAGGTAGAGAAGTTAGGTTGAAACAGATGGAGGGTGATGTACAGAGGGATGCAGGCAGGCCGCTAATGATGTTGATGCCAGAGTGAATTATTTACCAGAATTTTTAATGGAAGAGGCAGAGGATTTCTTGGATTCGTTTGAGAAAGTAGCCTCTTTGAAAGGTTGGGATAAGGGTGTTTGGGCAATTCTTGTTCAAACAAAATTCAGAGGCAAGGCGAGAGAAACATATACATATCTAGGTACAACGGGTTGTGTTGAGTATGAAGTAGCTAAAGAGGCTACGTTAAAACTGCCCAGTTGATTCCAGAAGTCTACAGGAGAAGGTCTGAAGAAATGAACTGGCCACACTCATTCAGAGTTAGCGGACTGTGTGAAAAGAAATTTGACAGGTAGGTGTAAATCTGAGGATGTCAAAACCATGGAAGGCTTGAGGCACTAGAGCATTTTAGAAATCTACTTCACTCCGATATCAAGTATGGAATCAATAAGGACAAAGTTAAGGATCTGAAAAAGGCTGCACGTTTAGCAGATCAACTAGTAATTGCATATGAAATGTACAGGGAAGAGACATCAAACAAAGAAAGTGGATGCAAACAATTTAAGTATCAGTCAAGTGACAAAGGACAACCAAACCAAGCAAAGGGTTCAAAACAACAAGGTTCAGTTCATTATTATAAACAAAATGTGGATGATGAGGTGCAAGTTCAGCCACAAATGAATGTTGTTAAGTCATAGTTAGGTTCTAACAGAGCTGAGGGTTGGCAGGAGCGGCCCCCAGTAAGATATTATGCATGCAGTGAAACAGGTCATGTCAAATTTCATTATAAGAATACCTCAAAGTCAGCTGCGTTAACTGTTGTTCGGGGAAGCCTCGGAATATCCATAGTGAGATAAGAGGTACCAAGGACAGTAAAGTTTAAAAGTGTGTGGTTAGTTTTAAACTATTTATGACTGAGGGAGAGATATCACTGGAAGGGGGTCCTATGAGGAATATTATGACCCTTAGGGACACCGGAGCTAACCAGAGTCTAGTCCTCAAGGAACTGCTAAAGTGGACTGGAGAGTCGTACTCTGGTGAGGAGGCTGATGTAAGTGAGTTAGGAGGAGGACTAACCATTCCACTGCATTATGTTAATCCTGAGACGATTTGTTTCGTGGTAAAGTTAAACTTGATTTGAGTGGTGAACTTACTGTCCATGGAGTGGGCATGTTAGGAAACAGTTTGGCTAGAGACAGAGGAGTTACAGAATTGAAAATGATTGATCTCCTTGACCTTGTTCAACCTAATTCTGTTGATCTGTTTGGTCCTGAGACAAATATCAATGTCTCTCTTTCTAAAAATAACACAACAGAATGATTTGAAGATCTAATGGGAGTATCTAAACTGTCAGAATTACATTCTGTGTGCGATGATTTTTGCAATGCGAAAAAAAATTGTCGAAAGTACTAATGTATATCCTACTTGTGTTGTTATGAGAGGTATTGCTCAAGTTGGAATGAAGCAAGAGAAATTGCCTGTTGGATGATATGTCCGCAGGATTCGGTATTCATGGTTTGGTGTTAATGAGAAAATGGAGACTTCCAAGTGTTCCCACGTCAGATAATTGGGAAATGAAAAAACATATTGTAGTTCCTCCTGTGTATAGGAATAATGTCATTTCGTTATTCTGTGATTCTAGTTTATCTGGACATTTAGGAGTGAGGAAGACTGTAAGTAGGCTACTGAAGCAGTTCTATTGGCCTGGTACTATGAAAGATGTTGCCGAATCTTGCAGATGTCCAACTTGTCAGAAAGTAGGAAAACTAAATCAGAATATTTACCTTTGCCAAAACCTCGAAAAGGAAATAATCATTTGTTGATTATCATGAGACTCTCAACCCGATTTTCCAAAGCGATTCCGCTGAGGAAGTATCCATACTAAAAACTTTGTAAGAGAATTAGTTGAATATTTTTCGTGGGCAGAATTGCCAAAAACAATTCAGTTAGATCATGGGAGCAATTCGACTTCCACTATGTTACGAAAGGACTTTACATTGAACAAAGTCTTTCAAGTTCATACCACACTCAAAGCCAGGATAGATTAGAGTAGTTTCATCAAACATTAAAGATCACTTTGAGAAAGTATTGTGAAGAACGTGGAATTGATTTAGTTGAGGGCATCCCGCAAGCTCTGTTTGCCTTGAGAGACGCAGTGCAGGAGTCAACAAGGTTTAGCCCATTTGAGCTTGTTTTTGGTCATAATGTGAGGGAGACATTGCGCATGTTGAAGTAAAAGTGTTTAGGTAGTGATGACACTCCAAATTTGCTAAGTTATGCATGTGATTTCAAGTGTAGACCATTAAGAGCTCGTGAGATGGTTAGTGAGAACCTGAGGGAGTCCCAGGATGATGTGAAAATCTGGTACGACCAAAATGCCAGAGCCCGAGAGTTCCAGGCAGGAAAGAAGGTGTTAGTGTTGCTGCCGGTGCAGGGTAACCCTCTCAAAGCAAGGTATAGTAGAAAGCAGAAGATATGAATTATGTTATAAAACATCAGATAGGTGCAGGAAGAACTAGTTATGTCTTGTTAATCTAACGAAGCCGTATTTGGAATGAAGAATGGAATGTTAAAGGAAAGATAGTAGAGTAAGGGAAGTAACAAGTTGTGGATGTGTATGGGTTGAGAATGAAAAATATGATGGTGCAGATGACGTTGAGCTAAGTATCTGTGAAGATAAGATTTTGAAAACTTCTGAGATATTGAGTTAACTAGAAAGTAAGCTTAAACTCTTGGAAACTGAACAAAGACGTGAAATTGTGGAAATCATAAATGAGTACAAGCTGTTATTTTCTGATGCTTCCAGAAACTCGAATGTTATGATTCATAGTGTAGAGGTAGAAAATGTTTCTCCAATTAAACAACATCCTTACCGAGTGAGTCAGAAGAAAAGGGACATAATGAAAAGGAGGAAGAATACATGCTCGAGCATATTCTGTTCCTTGAGTCGATGACTGTATTGACCAAGAGGGAGACGCGAGGTTTGTGAGTCAGCTCGACTTGCTGAAAGGATATTGCCAGGTTTGCTTGACTGAGAGGGCGAAAGCCCTCCCAGTATTTGTAACTATGGTCGGGTTATACCAATATAAAGTGTTGCCATTTGGAATGCAGAACAGTGGAAGTTGTTTCAGATGTTAGTACAATAAGTGTTACGTGGTGTTCAGATTTATTTTGTAATTTTGATGATACTGTGTTGTATCTTAGAGAATAGGATGAACAGTCGTGTCCTTTATTAGGAAGGTTAAACAAGGCAAATCTCACTGCAAACCTGCGTAAAAGCGATATTGTGAAGATTCATATTGTGTATCTATGTAATACTGTGGTACAAGAAGGAAGACTGGATGATGCATAAGTTGAAAGTATAGCTGTATATCCCGTTCCTTCTAACAGAAGAGTTATTGAGATTCCTTGGAATGAGTGGTTTTTACAGAAGGTTTTGTAATAACATATTTCCACTGTTGCTTTACCGTTAGCAAGGTTGCTGTCAAAAAAGGTAGTTATGTGTGGGATGACAACTGTAATGATGTTTTTGCTCAGATAAAACAAATGTTGATTAATGCTCCAGTCTCATTACTCCAGATTATGAAAAACCATTTAAGTTATATATGGACGCTGGTGATGCCGGTGTTGGCGGAGTGTTAATGCAGGAGAAGCAAGACACTCATCATCCATTATAGCATTTTCCTAAAAAGTTTCTTCCTTATCAAAGAGACTATACTAATGTGAAGGAAACTTGAGCTTTGAGTTTGAATTTACAAAATGTTTGTGTTTATTTAAGAGAGTTAGGAAAACCCATTCAGGTTTTCATGGATCATAATCCTCTAGTGCTTGTGTACAATATTAGGAATGTTAATCAACAGTTAATCCGTTGTTGCATATGTTATCATACTATAATTAGCTATCCAGCATACAAGAGGGAAAGATAATATCGTGGCTCATGCATTGTCTCGCCTGCCCTCTAGCCTTTTTGAGAAGGGGAATGTCATGTATTTCTTTTTTCAATATCTTAAAAAGAAAAAGGTTTTTATGTGTGTGCAGTATCCCTTAACAATATGCCATTGCTTTTCCTCATATACTTACATAAGTCTTGTGGAGTGTATTGTATTATTTCATTATGCCATTGACATTATCTTGTTTATATATATCATTATTAAAGTATTGTAAGAATTATGATTATTACTTTTTGCTTGAAGAACTGCTTGTTACGTTAGCACAGTGATTTTTGGGAGCTGGAGCTAAATTGCTGAAACGGATATTCACTATCTTACTTGCCAGCTAGGTGGCTAGACGTGAGCTCTCGTTACCTCAGTATAATCACGTTGGATTATATCTTGTTTTATGTCATCGGTCATACATTAATGGTTGTATCGAAGGATAAAGGCATGGACATTATTTGTAGAAGGAAAGAAAGCTGTATTTATATATAGATGCAACTTTCAGGTTAGATTAGAGTAGATGCTTCGGTGGCTAGTCCGCCATAGCGTCCATCTTGTATTTGAATCATAATTTGGATTTTGTTATCATTTTCATTATACTGATTAGTGATTGTTTAAAGTGCATTTTTTCAGTGATCCTGACCTGGTTACCTATCGAGATGTGATAAATCTTAATCTGAATTTGTTGTTAGAGATTTTACTAACGTCTTCTACCTAGAGGTAGCGGCGTCTACATGGCTCAGTGTATTAGCCACAACAATCATTCCAGGACATAAGCCTGGGCTAATGTGTTAAGCGGTCGAGACCCACTGTAATTGAAAGTGGTTGAGGCCGTAACACTATTACCTTATGTACTATCATAGATGTAAATACACACACGCGCCTTTGTAGAAGCTTGAGCGACCACGTAAGGGACGTGGTGGCAGTCGATCTGGCCAGGAGAGCAAGTGTTTACAACTTGGCACTAGGCGGGTCTGGCCCCGCTGACCTGGACAGTTGAGTCGAGAAAGTTTCTTCGTCGGCTGAGGAAATGAAAGAGAAGGGGGTGACAAAAAGGAGGAATGAAGGGAGGATATGAAAAGTGAGAGAGAGAGAGAGAGAGAGAGAGAGAGAGAGAGAGAGAGAGAGAGAGAGAGAGAGAGAGAGAGAGAGAGAGAGAGAGAGAGAGAGAGAGAGAGAGAGAGGAAAGGAAGATGAAAATGAAGGTACTAAGAAGAAAAAGGAAAGAGGGAGAGACGAGAAGATGTGAGAGAGGAAGGGAGGACGAGAGAGAGGGAAAGGAACGAATGAGGAAAGGAAGGTGGGAGGGAGCTAGGGCATGGAAGAAGGGAGACAGGAAGGGGAGACGGGAGGTGGAGAGGAAGGGGAGACGGGAGGTGGAGAGGAAGGGGAGACGGGAGGTGGAGAGGAAGGGGAGATGGGAGGTGGAGAGGAAGGGGAGATGGGAGGTGGAGAGGAAGGGGAGACGGGAGGTGGAGAGGAAGGGGAGACGAGTGTGGGAGATGGATGTACTGCGGCAGTGTTAGGTGGGGGTTGAGCGAGAGGTGACATTGTCCCAAAGTGGCTCGATGATGTCGATGAAGCTTTTCGAGTCGTGACAACGGTCCTTAAGTCATGTTTAAAGCTGCAAGTGTCGCTAATTATGATAGAGGTCTGAGGTGGATTACCTTTCTCCCTTACTAAGGAACATTTACAAAAACCTACAGGACGGTCGGGGCTGTAAGCCACCGAAGATAGTCCCTCATGAGACCCCAGTCTCTGCTATCAGCAAGACTCTCGTCCAGTGATTATGTTATTTTGTCTCACAGTTTAAACGCAGTTATTTGCCACGACACCTTCAGAATTATCTAGACTTACTCCTATTGACCTCTAGTGCTAGTAATGGTAGTATTCATGATTCTGGTCACAAGAGTGTGTATAAAGAGGTAGCAGCCATACCACTGGAACTGGGTCTTGAGGTAGTTCCCCTGGATGAATTGGAACATCCCTTACTCACTGCACCTTGCCCCCGCACTACCAGTACACGTCTCTCATCAACAGCACTTCCACCACTCAGGAAGATTGGGGAAAAGAATCATTTTGCATGTGAAGTGTGGCGCCCAGTTTCATTCTTCAGATACAGTGAGGTAGCTGTGCAACTGGAGTATTACAGTGAAATCTTTTTATGCAAATGCAGTTACGAATATAACAATACTTTTCTAATGCTGTTGTCTCTTAACTCTGAAATTTTATTGCGTATACTCCAATAAGCGTACAGTCCAATATCGATGAGTTCAAAGTTTTACGTGTTGGTAGAAAAGATGAAAAGGCAAGCACCGGTAGGTATTCTGTTGAACTGCGTAAGGTAAATGAAGAAAATGACTCGGGTGTAATCATTTCTCTAGTGATCTAAACCTAAGTAAACCGTGTACAGAGGCACTTCAAAAGGCGAACAAAATTCTTTGATTATATAGGTAGAGCTGCAGAATTTAAGTCCAGGAAAATAATCCTTACGCTACAAGTTAGTCTTGCGTCCTCATGTTGAACATTGTGTTCAGTTTTTGTTACCCAACTTGAGGAAAAACAGAAAGAATGAAGAGAGTACAGAGACGAACTACTAATAAGATTCCCGGACTGAGAAACAACTCCTACGAGAGTCGACTAAAGACTTAAATCTACGACTTAAATCTACATAGTTTAGAAAAGTGCTGTGGGGTGTTCTGATACGGACGTTTAACATTTATTAAAGGCTTCGATAATTTCGAGCTAACGACTTGATGAATATATTCGTCTGATTTCACTCGTAGTAATAGTTAAGAACTCGTGGGCAAACGCATTATCTCGAATGAGACGAAATACTTTTTCATCAACAGGATTGTTAACATATGGAATGATTCACCAGTCAGAGCGGTTAAAAGCTGTACCATAGATGCGTTTAAGAATAGACGATATGTGTTTTGTTTCAAGTCATGACTGACATTATATGCACCTCCATAGCTACATGAAAAGTTTATAATATTTTTCTGTTTTTGATATGCAAGTAGTTCCACTCTTGCCACACTGATCTATGATTTTCATATCTTTACTACTAGCAACCTTTGTATATCTTTGTTATAACTTAGAGTGTTTTTATATGAAATTAAGGCCTATTCTGAAGAGTACTTACGAAGGGGGATGGGTCCACTGCACTTGGGTTACGATCTCTTTTTACCAAAACACGTATAGACTCACCAAGGAGCCTACCACAACGCGCAGCTCCTACTAAACTCAGATGTAGTCCGTCCCTCATAAAGTTATCAGAATGCATGTAGAAATTCTGCCACAAGTTTATGAACATAACACCCTCCAAAAAACAGTGGTTCACGAATCTATTATGTAGACTGAAACGCCTGACTAAAGAAGCGTTCCCGGCGTCAATCCTGGTTAGAACTGAATTCATGATACTATTAGTTTCATCGGAAACGTCGATCAAGCCGGAGATATTTTTTTCCAAGAGTTCCTCCGATCTCTCCTTCAGTACATCGTTAGTGTGTACATTACAAATAACAAGTGTGTTGTCGTCACTGCCACCACAACCCTCTTCTACAGCGTCGGCAACATCATCTACCACCCTGGCACCTGAAAATTAAACGTTTACGTCATGAAAGGTTCCTGGCGCAGAATTCCTCCAGCTGTCCACTGATCACAGAGTCGTCAACGTGCTTTACTTCGTGTTCGATGTCCTCGACACCATCCACGGCTTGAAACCAATTTTTTGCCATTTTTGTGATCAAAGTGAACGTTTAAGGGGTTTCGTACCTCCTGGAGGGATCTCAACATCCACAGAAATGCTTTACACAGGACACCTACCCTGTGTGTTAGAACAGTTATCTTATCAGTAATTGCAGCCAGCTTTTCCTCAAAAGTCCCTCAGTCCACACAACACTTGCATATGAAAGGCATTGCAAGATACTGTAAAACTGAACACAAAACTTCCCACTGCATACAGAACACTGCTGACTTGCTGAAATGCTGAAACAGCAAAAAAGAAATTCTATATAAGCAAAAAGTAAAGCTTAGTAAAAGACGTGAAATATGGTCACCGAACATTTGCCATGAACAATGACCAAGTTCCTTGCGCTTCATGAACACGTGTTTCCACAACTGTGCCATGTTTCCTTAGCTCAGGTGGCCTGGACGTGTATATTTCCTCTTTTTTTTTACGTCACAAGCTGTAGCACTTTTCAGCACTACAATATGAAAATAATTAGTTGACAAAAACTTCAGAAAAAGAACAAAAGTTGTATTTCAAAAGATGACATGACAAAAAAATGTACAGAATATCACTACCTTGCACGCTGGGCTAACGAGAATTCAACGTTTCCAAAAACCCGCAGTGTTTCCCGAGCACACGCGAAGGAATTTTCTTTATCCTTTCTTTTGCTTAACAATTTATAGCACTTTTCAGCACTGCAATATGATACACAACTAGCCAGAACAGAAAAAAAGAATGAAAAATATTCCTTCTTCTGTGCTTGGGAAGCACCGCGCATTTTTAAAAACGTTGAGTTCTCGTTAGCCTAACGTACAAGGTAGTAACTTTCCAGTATTTTTTCTCTGTGTCATCAATTAATCTTTTAAATTACAGCGTTTGCCTTTTTTTCTAAGGTCTTCTGTCAGATATATATATATATATATATATATATATATATATATATATATATATATATATATATATATATATATATGTATATATATATATATATATATCATCCCTGGGGTTAGTGGAGAAAGAATACTTCCCACTAATTCCCTGCGTGTCGTAGAAGGCGACTAAAAGAGGAGGGAGCGGAGGGCTGGAAATCCTCCCCTCTTTTTTTTTTTTCCAAAAGAAGGAGCAGAGAAGGGGGCCAGGTGAGGATATTCCCTTAGAGGCCCAGTCCTCTGTTCTTAGGCTACCTTGCTAATGCGGGAAATGGCGAATAGTTTGAAAGAACTAAAAGATATATATATATATATATATATATATATATATATATATATATATATATATATATATATATATATATATATATATATATATATATATATATATATATATATATATATATATATATATATATACATATATATATGTATATAAATATATATATATATATATATATATATATATATATATATATATATATATATATATATATATATATATATATATATATATATATATATATATATATATATATATATCTTTTAGTTCTTTCAAACTATTCGCCATTTCCCGCATTAGCAAGGTAGCCTAAGAACAGAGGACTGGGCCTCTAAGGGAATATCCTCACCTGGCCCCCTTCTCTGCTCCTTCTTTTGGAAAAAAAAAAAAGAGGGGAGGATTTCCAGCCCCCGCTCCCTCCTATATATATATATATATATATATATATATATATATATATATATATATATATATATATATATATATATATATATATATATATATATATATATATATATATATATATATATATATATATATATATATATATTTATATACATATATATATGTATATATATATATATATATATATATATATATATATATATATATATATATATATATATATATATATATATATATATATATATATATATATATATATATATATATATATATATATATATATATATATATATATATATATATATATATATATATATATACATCATCATCACCACATTCCTGGCATCATTATCTCCACCAAATTCCTGGCAGCATCATCACCACCACAATCCTGGCATCATCATCACCACCACAATCCTGGCAGCATCATCACCACATTCCTGGCATCATCATCACCACCACATTCTTGGCAGCATCATCACCACTACAATCCTGGCATCATCATCACCACCACATTCCTGGCAGCATCATCACCACCACATTCTTGGCATCATCATCACCACCATAATCCTGGCATCATCATCACCACCACATTCCTGGCAGCATCATCACCACTACAATCCTGGCATCATCATCACCACCACATTCTTGGCAGCATCATCACCACAATAATCCTGGCATCATCATCACCACCACAATCCTGCATCATCATCATCAACAACACAATCCTGGCATCGTCATCACCACCACAATGCAGGCAGGATCACCACCACAATCCTGACAGCATGATCACCACCACACTACTGGCATCATCATCACCATCACATTCCTGGCATCATCATCACCATCACAATCGTGTCATCATCATCAGCACCTTAATCTGGCATCATCATCATCACCACAATTCTGTCATCATCATCACCACCACAATCCTGGAATCATCATCATAACCACACTCCTGGCATCATCATCACCAACTAAATCCTGGCACCATCATCACCACCAAACTCCTGGCATCATCATCACCACCACAATGCTGGCAGCATCATCACCACCACGTTCCTGGCATCATCATCACCATAACAATCCTTGCAGCATCATCACCACCACAATCCTGGCATCATCATCACCACCACATTCCTGGCAGCATTATCACCACCACAATCCTGGCAGCATCATCTCCACCACAATCCTGGCATAATCATCAACACCACAATCCTGGCATCATCATCACCGGCACAATCCTGGCATCATCATCACGACCACAATCCTGGCATCATCATCACCACCACATTCCTGGCATAATCATCACCACCACAATCCTGGCATCATCATCACCACCACAATTCTGGTAGCACCTTCACCACCACAATCGTGGCATCATCCTCACCACCACAATCTTGGCAGCATCATCACCACCACAATCCTGGCATCATCATCACCACCAAAATTCCGGCAGCATCATCACCACCACAACCCTTGTGCATCATCACCACCACACTCCTTGCATCATAATCACCACCACATTCCTGGCATCATCATCACCACCACAATCCTGTCATCATCATCACCACCACAATCCTGGCATCACCATCCTTACCACATTCCTGGCATCATCATCACCACCAAAATCCTGGCAGCATTATTTCCACCACAATCCTGGCATCATCATCACTACCACATTCCTGGCATCATCATCATCACCACCACATTCCTGGCATCATCATCACCACCACAATCCTGTCATCATCATCACCGCCATAATCCTGGCAGCATCATCACCACCATAATCCTGGTATCATCATCACCACCACAATCCTGGCACAATCATCACCACCAAGCTCCCGGCATCATCATCACCACCACAATCCTAGCAGCATCATCATCACCACAATCCTGGCAGAATCATCAGCACCAAAATCCTGGCAGCATCATCACCACCACATTCCTGGCATCATCATCATCACGAAAACAATCCTGGCATCATCGTCACCACCGCAATCCTGGCATCATCATCACCTCAATCCTGGCAGCATCATCACCACCACAATCCTATCATCATCATCACCACCACAATCCTGGCAGCATCATCACCACCACAATCCTGTCATCATCATCAACACCACAATCTGGCATCATCATCATCACCACAATTCTGTCATCATCATCACCACCACAATCCTGGCATCATCATCATCACCACACTCCTGGCATCATCATCACCAACTAAATCCTGGCATCATCATCACCACCAAACTCCTGGTATCATCATCACCGCCACAATCATGGCATCATAATCACCACCACGTTCCTGGCATCATCATCACCACCACAATCCTTGCAGCATCATCTCCACTACAATCCTGGCATAATCATCAACACCACAATCCTGGCATCATCATCACCGTCACAATCCTGGCATCATCATCATGACCACAATCCTGGCATCATCATCACCACCACAATCCTGGCATCATTATCACCACCACAGTCCTGGTAGCACCTTCACCACCACAATCGTGGCATCATCCTCACCACCACAATCTTGGCAGCATCATCACCGCGACCATCTTGGCAGCATCATCACCACCACACTCATGGCATCATTATCATCACCACATTCCTGGCATCATCATCAACACCACAATCCTGGCATTATCATCACCACCACAATCCTAGCATCATCATCATCACCACATTCCTGGCACCATATTCACCAATTTATTCCTAGCAGCATATCACCACCACAATCCTTAGATCATCATCACCACAACATTCTTGGCAGCATCATCATCACCATAACATTCCTGGCATCATCATCACCACCACACTCCTGGAATCATCATCACCACCACAATCCTGGCAGCAGCATCACCAGCAACAATCCTGGCAGCATCATCTCCACCACAACCCTGGCATCATCATTACCACCACAATCCTGGCATCATCATCGCCCGCAAAATCCTGGCATCATCATCACCACCAGAATCCTGGCATCATCATCACCAACACATTCCGGGCATCATCATCACCACCACAATCCTGGCATCATCATCACCACCATAATCCTGAAAACATCATCACCAACACAATCCTGGCATCATCATCACCACCACAATCCTGGCATCATCATCACCACCACAATCCTGGCATCATCATCACCACCACGATTCCGGCAGCATCATCACCACCACAACCCTTGCTGCATCATCACCACCACAATCCTTGCATCATCATCACCACCACATTCCTGGCATCATCATCACCACCACAATCCTAGTATCATCATCACCACCACAATCCTGGCACAATCATCACCACCAAGCTCCTGGCATCATCATCACCACCACAATCCTGGCATCACCATCCTTGTCACATTCCTGGCATCATCATCACCACCAAAATCCTGGCAGCATCATTTCCACCACAATCCTGGCATCAACATCACCACCACATTCCTGGCATCATCATCATCACCACCACATTCCTGGCATCATCATCACCACCACATTCCTGGCATCATCATCATCACCACCACATTCCTGGCATCATCATCACCACCACAATCCTGGCATCATCATCGCCACCACATTTCTATCATCATCATCACCACCACAATCCTGTCATCATCATCACCGCCATAATCCTGGCAGCATCATCACCGCCACAATCCTGGAATCATCATCACCACCACAATCCTGGCATCATCATCACCACCAAGCTCCTGGCATCATCTTCACCACCAAAATCGTGGCATCATCATCAACACAATCTTGGCAGCATCATCACCGCGACCATCTTCGGAGCATCATCACCGCCACACTCATGGCATCATCATCATCACCACATTCCTGGCATCATCATCACCACCACAATCCTGGCATCATCATCGTCACCACAAAATCCTAGCATCATCATCTTCACCACATTCCTGGCACCATAATCACCAATTTATTCCTAGCAGCATATTACCACCACAATCCTGGCACCATAATCACCACAACATTCTTGGCAGCATCATCATCATCATAACATTCCTGGCATCATCATCACCACCACACTCCTGGAATCATCATCACCACCACAATCCTGGCAGCAGCATCACCAGCAACAATCCTGGCAGCATCATCTCCACCACAACCCTGGCATCATCATTACCACCACAATCCTGGCATCATCATCACCAGCAAAATCCTGGCATCATCATCACCACCACATTCCGTGCATCATCATCACCACCACAATCCTGGCATCATCATCACCACCAGAATCCTGGCATCATCATCACCACCACATTCCGTGCATCATCATCACCACCACAATCCTGGCATCATCATCACCACCATAATCCTGGCAATATCATCACCACCACAATCATGGCATAATCATCACCACCACAATTCTGGCATCATCATCACCACCACAATCCTGGCATCATCATCACCACCACGACTCCGGCAGCATCATCACCACCACAACCCTTGCTGCATCATCACCACCACACTCCTTGCATCATCATCACCACCACATTCCTGGCATCATCATCACCACCACAATCCTGTCATCATCATTACCACCACAATCCTGGCATCACCATCATTACCATATTCCTGGCATCATCATCACCACCACAATCCTGGCTGCATCATTTCCACCATGATCCTGGCATCATCATCACCACAACATTCCTGGCATCATCATCAACACCACCACATTCCTGGCATCATCATCACCACCACAATCCTGTCATCATCATCTCCACCACATTTCTAGCATCATCATCATCACCACAATCCTGGCATCATCATCACCGCCATAATCCTGGCAGCATCATCACCACCACAATCCTGGCATCATCATCACCACCACAATCCTGGCACAATCATCACCGCCAAGCTCCTGGCATCATCATCACCACCACAATCCTAGCAGCATCATCACAACCACAATCCTAGCAGAATCATCAACACCAAAATCATGGCAGCAGCATCACCACCACAATCCTGGCATCATCATCATCACGAAAACAATCCTGGCATCATCGACACCACCACAATCTTGACATAATCATCACCACAATCCGGGCAGCATCATCAACACCACAATCCTGGCAGCATCATCACAATCACAATCCTAGCATCATCATTACCACCGCAATCCATGCATCATCATGATCACTATATTCCTGGCATCACCATCAAAACCACAATCCTGGAATCATCACCACCACAATCCTGGCAGCATCATGACAACCACAATTCTGTCAACATCATCACCATCACAATCCTCGCATCATAATCACTACCAAAATCATGGCATCATTATATTCACCACATTCCTGGCATCATGATCACCACATAATCCTGGCATCATCATCACCACAACTATCCTAGCATCATCATCATAAGCATAATCCTGGCATCATAATCACCACCACAATCCTGGCATAATCATCACCACCAAATTCCTGGCAGCATAATCATCACCACAATAATCCTGGCATCATCATCACCACCACAATTCTGGCATCATCATCACCACCACAATCCTGCCATCATCATCATCAACAACACAATCCTAGCATCGTCATCACCACCACAATACTGGCATCATCATCACCACCACAATCCTGACAGCATCATCACCACCACAATCCTGGCATCATCATCACCACCGCAATCCATGCATCATCATCATCACTATATTCCTGGCATCACCATCAAACCCACAATCCTGGGATCATCACCACCACAATCCTGGCAGCATTATGACAACCACAATCCAGTCATCATCACCATCACAATCCTCGCATCATAATCACTACCACAATCATGGCATCATTATATTCACCATAATCCTGGCATCATGATCACCACATAATCCTGGAATCATCACCACAACTATTCTAGCATCATCATCATAAGCATAATCCTGGCATCATAAACACCACCACAATCCTGGCATAATCATCACCACCAAATTCCTGGCAGCATAATCATCACCACAATAATCCCGGCATCATCATAACCACCACAATTGTGGCATCATTATCACCACCACAATCCTGCCATCATTATCATCAACAACACAATCCTAGCATCGTCATCACCACCACAATGCTGGCAGGATCATCACCACCACAATCCTGACGGCATCATCACCACCACACTACTGGCATCATCATCACCATCACATTCCTGACATCATCATCACCACCACAATCCTGTCATCATCATCATCACCACAATCTTGGCATCATCATCATCAAAACAATTCTGTCATCATCATCACCACCACAATCCTGGCATCATCATCACCACCACACTCCTGGCATCATCATCACCAACTCAATCCTGGCATCACCATCATCACCATACTCCTGGCATCATCATCACCACTAAAATCCTGGCAACATCATCACCACCACAATCCAGGGATCATCATCACCACAACAATCATGGCATCATCATCACCACCACAATCCTGGCATTATCATCACCATCACGTTCCTGGCATAATCATCACCACCACAGTCCTTGCAGCATCATCTCCACCACAATCCTGGCACAATCATCAACACCACAATCCTGGCATCATCATCACCGGCACAATCCTGGCTTCATCATCACGACCGCAATCCTGGAATCATCATCACCACCACATTCCTAACATCATCATCACCACTACAATCCTGGTAGCATCTTCACCACCACAATTGTGGCATCATCATCAACACCACAATCTTGGCAGCATAATCACCGCGACCATCTTGGCAGCATCATCACCACAACACTCATGGCATCATCATCATCACCACATTCCTGGCATCATCATCACCACAATCCTGGCATCATCATCAGCACAAAATCCTAGCATCATCATCATCACCACATTCCTGGCACCATCATCACCAATTTATTCCTAGCAGCATATTCCCACCACAATCCTGGCATCATCATCACCACAACATTCTTGGCAGCATCATCATCACCATCACATTCCTGGCATCATCATCACCACCACAATCCTGGAATCATCATCACCACCACAATCCTGGCAGCAGCATCACCAGCAACAATCCTAGCAGCATCATCTCCACCACAACCCCGGCATCATCATTACCACCATAATCCTGGCATCACCATCACCACCACAATCCTGGCATCATCATCACCACCAGAATCCTGGAATCATCAAAACCACCACATTCCGGGTATCATCATCACCACCACAATCCTGGCATCATCATCACCACCATAATCCTGGCAGCATCATCACCACCACAATGCTGGCATCATCAGCACCACCACAATCCTGGCATCATCATAACCACCACAATCCTGGCATCATCATCACCACCACATTCTTGGCATCATCATCACCACCAGAATCCTGTCATCATCATCATCACCACAATCCTGGCTTCACCATCCTTACCACATTCCTGGCATCATCATCACCAAAATCCTGGCAGCATCATCTCCACCACAATCCTGGCATCATCATCACCACCACATTCCTGGCATCATCATCATCATCACCACCACATTCCTGGCATCATCATCATCATCACCACCACATTCCTGGCATCATCATCACCACCACAATCCTGGCATCATCATCGCCATCACTTTTCTGGCATCATCATCACCACCACATTCCTGGCATCATCATCATCACCACCATGTTCCTGGCATCATCATCACCACCACAATCCTGGCATCATCATCGCCACCACATTTATAGCATCATCATCACCACCACAATCCTGTCATCATCATCACCGCCATAATCCTGGCAGCATCATCACCACCACAATCCTGGTATCATCCTCACCACCACAATCCTGGCACAATCATCACCACCAGGCTCCTGGCATCATCATCACCACCACAATCCTAGCAGCATCATCACAACTACAATCCTGGCAGAATCATCAACATCAAAATCCTGGCAGCATCATCACCACCACAATCCTGGCATCATCATCACGAAAACAATCATGGCATCATAGTCACCACCACAATCTTGCCATCATCATCACCACAATCATGGCAGCATCATCACCACCACAATCCTAGCAGCATCATCACCACCACAATCCTGGCATCATCAAACTCACCTCCCAATTGACTTGACCCTCAACACTACTGTACCTGATAACCTTGCTCTTATTCACATTTACTCTTAACTTTCTTCTTCCACACACTTTTCCAAACTCAGTCACCAGCTTCTGCAGTTTCTCACATGAATCAGCCACCAGCGCTGTATCATCAGCGAACAACAACTGACTCACTTCCCAAGCTCTCTCATCCCCAACAGACTTCATACTTGCCCCTCTTTCCAAAACTCTTGCATTTACCTCCCTAACAACCCCATCCATAAACAAATTAAACAACCATGGAGACATCACACACCCCTGCCGCAAACCTACATTCACTGAGAACCAATCACTTTCCTCTTTTCCTACACGTACACATGCCTTACAGCCTCGATAAAAACTTTTCACTGCTTCTAACAACTTTCCTCCCACACCATATATTCTTAATACCTTCCACAGAGCATCTCTATCAACTCTATCATATGCCTTCTCCAGATCCATAAATGCTACATACAAATCCATTTGCTTTTCTAAGTATTTCTCACATACATTCTTCAAAGCAAACACCTGATCCACACATCCTCTACCACTTCTGAAACCACACTGCTCTTCCCCAATCTGATGCTCTGTACATGCCTTCACCCTCTCAATCAATACCCTCCCATATAATTTACCAGGAATACTCAACAAACTTATACCTCTGTAATTTGAGCATTCACTCTTATCCCCTTTGCCTTTGTACAATGGCACTATGCACGCATTCCGCCAATCCTCAGGCACCTCACCATGAGTCATACATACATTAAATAACCTTACCAACCAGTCAACAATACAGTCACCCCCTTTTTTAATAAATTCCACTGCAATACCATCCAAACCTGCTGCCTTGCCGGCTTTCATCTTCCGCAAAGCTTTCACTACCTCTTCTCTGTTTACCAAATCATTTTCCCTAACCCTCTCACTTTGCACACCACCTCGACCAAAACACCCTATATCTGCCACTCTATCATCAAACACATTCAACAAACCTTCAAAATACTCACTCCATCTCCTTCTCACATCACCACTACTTGTTATCACCTCCCCATTTGCGCCCTTCACTGAAGTTCCCATTTGCTCCCTTGTCTTACGCACTTTATTTACCTCCTTCCAGAACATCTTTTTATTCTCCCTAAAATTTAATGATACTCTCTCACCCCAACTCTCATTTGCCCTTTTTTTCACCTCTTGCACCTTTCTCTTGACCTCCTGTCTCTTTCTTTTATACATCTCCCACTCAATTGCATTTTTTCCCTGTATATATATATATATATATATATATATATATATATATATATATATATATATATATATATATATATATATATATATATATATATATACATCCTTCCTCCTCCAATTTGGACTCCTAATTTTGAATACATTCTTTTTATTACCACATATATCTCTTACCCTTTCATTCCTTTTCCACTCATTCTCTCCAAGTGAGGAAACCATTTCAATACACCCTCTTCTACTCCCTCAACCACATTTTTTTTTATAACGACATATCTCAATTACCCTTTCATTACTTACTCGATCAAACCACTTCGCAAGACCTATTGTCATCATGCATCTCATTTCCAGCACATCCACCCTCCTCCGCATAACCGTATCTATAGCCCACGCTTCGCAACCATATAACTTTGTTGAAACCACTCGGCCTTGAAACATACCCATTTGCTTTCCGAGATAATGTTTCTGCCTTCCACACATTTTTCAACGTTTCCAGAACTTTTGCCCCCTCCCCCACCCTGTTACTCACTTCTGTTTCCATGGCTTCATCCGCTGCCAAAGCCACTTCCAGATATCTAAAAGACTTCATTTCCTCCACTTTTTCTCCATTCAAGCTTACCTCGAAATTAACTTTTCCCTCAACCCTACTGTACCTAATAACCTTTATCTCATTCACATTTACTCTCAACTTTCTTCTTTCACACACTTTACCAAACTCAGTCACCAGCTTCTGCAGTTTCTCACACGAATCAGCCACCAGCGCTATATCATCAGCGAACAACAATTGACTCACTTCCCATGCTCTCTCATCCAAAACAGACTGCATCTTTCCCCTCTCTCCAAAACTTTTGGGCTCACCTCCCTAACAACCCCATCCATAAAAAATTAAACAACCATGGAGACATCACGCACCTCTGCCGTAAACCGACATTCACTGCTAACCTGTCACTTTCCTCTCTTCCTACTCATACACATGCCTTGCAGCCTCGATAAAGATTTTCACTGCTTCTAGCAACTTGCCTCACACACCATATATTCTTTATACCTTCCACAGAGCATATGTCTCAGCTCCATCATATGCCTTCTCCAGGTCCATAAATGCTGCATACAGATCTATTTGTTTTCCTAGTTATTTTTCAAATACATTTTTCAAAGCAAACACATGATCCACACATCATCTACCACTTCTAAAACCACACTACTGTTCCCCTGACTCTCTCGATCAATACCCTCCCATATAATTTCCTAGGAATACTCTAAACACATACCCTTGTGTATTGATACACTACCCTTTATTCTCTTTCATTGTACATGGCTAGTACTTCGCAAATCACTCTCTTACTCAACCATTATCCACTCGCAACATACTCCCTTTTCATTTGTACCATGCTTACTAAAGTGTATTGCTAACCCTATCCTGACTGCCAATCCTACAGGCAGTCATCACCAATCGAGCCTACCTATACACTGATTCCTCAACATCCCATTGTCCAACCCCCAATACATCGCTCCCAATTTCTTTTAATAAATTTTTTCTAACTTCATCTCACCTTCCCTCACAGGCAAATCCTCATGACCTCTAGTTACATCCAAATCTATCCGCGCCTAAATCAGATCCAATAACCTTCTCTGCCTTCCTCTACTATATCTACCTTAAACATATCCCAATCACCATCCTTTCAGACACAAAGTACAAGCTCACCTTTCTATTTACCATGAAACCATGTCTACAATTACTCTTAACTAACATTACTCACCTTATCCAAAACTACCATACTTTCATCCCTCATCTCATCAAAACTCTAACAACACTCACTCAGCTTTTCCCAAACCTTGCCCTCCAAATCTTTCTTTTTCATCCCAGCTCACCTTAGCACCTAATCTCACCCTCTCCTCCATCCACTTTAAATTTTTACCATATCCAATCTAAATTTACTTTCTTACTCTATCACATATATCACAACTCTTTTAATAGCTACTCCTTACTTGTGATTACAACTAATTATCAAAAAATTTCCAACATTCTATCACTTACCCTTGACTAGCGGTAATCTACGAACTAAAATATAGTTTATATAAAAATATACTATATATTATTTTATACTCATTTAGTTTTAAATCATATATCACAGTTAAAAAATCTGAGCCTTTGAGAAAACGTGGCACCCCCGTTCTTCCTTTCGTGTCCACCTTTGAGAACAACAGTCACAAACTTATTTTCCCCATCAGCTCCACAGTCACTAGCAGATAGCATTTTACTGAACCTAACTGTACAACCCCACCCCACAGAAAACAGCATCCCCACTCATGGTGTCAACCATGTAGCGCCAGGAAAACAGACTAAAAAGGCCACATTCGTTCACACTCCCTCTCTAACTGTCATGTGTAGTACAACGAAACCACTACTCCCTAACCCCATCCAGGCTCCACAGACTTTCCATGGTTTACTCCACACGTTCCACATGCCCTGGTTCTGTCCATTGACAGCACTTCGACTCGGTATACTATATCACTCCTATTCACTCTATTCCTTGCATGCATCTCATCCCCCGTGCATGTTCAGGCCCCGATCGCTCAAAATATTTTTCACTGTATCCTTCCACCTCCAGTTTGGACTGCCTCTTCTCCTTGTTCTCTCCACTTCTGACACTAATCCTTTTTGTTAACCTTTCCTCATTCATTCTCCCTATATGTCCAAACCATTTTAACACACCCTTTTCTGCTAATTACTGGATCACACCGCATCACTCCATATATCATCAGCAAGCATTTCATTTCCAACACATCCACCTGCGTACAACCCTATGTACTGTCCATGTCTCGCAACCATGTAATATTGTTGGAACTAAAATTCCTTCAAACATACCCATTTTCGCTCTTCGAGATAATGTTCTCTCTTTCCACACAACTTTCATCGCCCCCAGAACCCGCCCCTCCCCCACCCTATGACTTACTTCCACTTCGTGGCTCCATTCGCTGCTAAGTTTACTCCCAGATATCTGATATATTTCACTTCCAATTTTTCTCCATTCCAACTCACATCCCAACCAACTTGTCCCTCAACCCTGCTGTACCTAACAATCTTGCTCTTATTCACACTTACTCTTAACTATCTCCTTTCACACACCTTTTTAAATTCATCCACCAACTTCTGGACTTTCTCACACGAATCAGCTACAAGTGTTGTATCATTAGCGATCAACAACTGACTCATTTCCCGGGCCCTCTCATCCCTTACAGACTGCATACTCGTCCTCAATAACCACCCTATCCATGAACAAATTAGACAACCACGGGGCCATCACACACCCCAACCGCAGACCGACCTTTACTGGGAATTAATCTCTTCCTCTATTCCTACTCGTACGCATGCTTTTCACTCTTAATAAAAACTTTTCATTGCTTCTTGCAGCTTACCTCCCACACCATATGCTCTTAAAACTTTCTACAAAGCATCTCTATCCACCCAGTCATATGCCTCCTCCAAATCCATAAAAGCCACATATAAATCCGTCTGTTTCTTAAATGTATTTCTAAACCACGTTCTACAAAGCAATCACCTGATGCACACATCCTGTACTACTTCTGAAACCACACTGCTTCTCCCCAGTCTGATACTCTACATGCCTTCATCCCTCTCATTCAATTCCCTCTTATCATTTTCCAAGAATACTCATCATACTTATACCTCTGTGATTTGAATACTCACCTTTCTCCCCTTTGCCTTTGCACAGCGGCACAATACATCCATTCTGCCAATCCTCAGGCACTTCACCATGATCCACGATTCATTGGATATCATCACCAACCAATTCAGAACACATTTTCCCTCTTTCATAATACATTCAACTGTAATACCATCCAACCCCACCGCCTTGCCGGTTTTCATCTTCCAGAAGGCTTTAACCAACTCTTCTCTTTCACCAAACTACTCTCCCTGACTCTCTCACTTCGCACACCATCCCGACCAAAACACCCTGCATCTGCCACTCTATCATCAAACACATTCAATAATCCTGCAAAATTCTCACTTCATCTCCTAACTTCATCACTGTTTGTAATCACTTCCCCTCTTACCCACTTCACCGATGTTCCCGTTCTCTCTTTTGTCTTACGCATATTATTTAGCTCTTTCCAAAACACATCTTTATCCTGTCTAAAGTTTAACGATACTCTCTCATCCCAACTTTCATTTGTCCTCTTTTTCAACTCTTGCACCTTCCTCTTGACCTCCTGCCTCTTTTTCTCCTGTTTTTTTTTTATTCTCTCTCTCTCTCTCTCTCTCTCTCTCTCTCTCTCTCTCTCTCTCTCTCTCTCTCTCTCTCTCTCTCTCTCTCTCTCTCTCTCTCTCTCTCTCTCTCTCTCTCTCTCTCTCTCTCTCTCTCTCTCTCTCCATCTACTCCAACTACCTTACGTAAGGTTTTTACCACTTCAACTCTTTTCACCAATTCCCTTGCATAAGCCAGGTACCCTATCTATCGACCAACCCTCATGGGACGATGAACCGTAGGGTGAATATACCGGAGACATTCATAAGCTGGTAAGAAATGTCGTAACAGAATGAAGCGATCTACGCCACAAAGAGATTACCAGCCATGGAATTACGCATTCTGGAAGCGAGAAGGAACAAGAGAAACAAACGAACAGCTTACAAGTTTCACTGTAAATGTCGTGAGGTAAATATGGTATAATTCCACAAACTGGAAATTCTGTCAACGAGAAGTGACAATATGAAACTAAGCATAAAGCGAATTACGATAATCTAAAATGATATCTCTACATTAGCAAAGTTGTGGAAAGAATGAAGCTGAGATAGGAATTTGTAAATGGAGACTCTCTCTCTCTCTCTCTCTCTCTCTCTCTCTCTCTCTCTCTCTCTCTCTCTCTCTCTCTCTCTCTCTCTCTGGCCGTTTCAGAAACCACACAGCTTATTGAAACCACATAGCATCTCTTTATCATCCCACATTTTTGCTAACCAGGTGGAGGAGGTCTCTCAAACGGGACCACATAAAGATGATTATGCTTTTACTTACAGTTTTTCAAAAGTAGATATTGGCTACATTGCATTTTCATGTCTTCATCAAATGATAAGAGAAATGAAAACGATCATCTCCCTTATCATTAAGACAATTGATCTTCTATACACCTATAATTCCTGCCCAATGATTCTCATAAACAAGGTTGGTTCATACATTTTTGTTCTTTATTCGGCTGTTTACATAATGTAGTCTAAAAGTATGATCTGTTATGGATATTAGATAACTCCTGCACTTATCACGACACACTATCAAGACTTGAAGTAAGAACATTCGTAAAAAGCTAGTCAACATTTCTCACATTGTAAGTAACAAAATATGAGCCACAGTGTAGATGTACACTTCATCAGAACAACGATGCTCAACAAAAATATTCTTGTGAATATTTCAAACATCAAGAAACCTCAGGTCTTCAGTCTATAGAATAACGTCTTTCGTCCCATGAAATGAAATATACATTTTATTTCCCTAAAAGAACTCAAAAATCACTGACCCTAAAGATGTGAGAGACCAGAGCGAGTCTGTCGTCCCTAACGAAGAAGAGAGTCGAAGTGTGATCACAGGGTACCTGACACGGCTGCAATTTCCGCCGATGGTCCAAAAGGTGTTGATCACGGCGTCTTTACTGCCTTCACCGAGCGAAAGTTGTCGCCTTCAAGAGTTTTGTTTTGTGAGAGTTCCGTAGGAGTGTGCTGGTGATGATGCTGCCAGGATTGTGATGGTGATGATGCTGCCAGGATTGTGGTGGTGATGATGCTGCCAGGATTGTGTTGGTGATGATGTTGCCAGGATTGTGGTGGTGATAATGCTGCCAGGATTGTGCTGGTGATGATGAAGCCAGGATTGTGTTGGTGATGATGCTGCCAAGATCCTGGTGGTGATGATGCTGCCAGGATTGTGGTGGTGATGATGCTGCCAGGATTGTGGTGGTGATGATGCTGCCAGGATTGTGTTGGTGATGATGATGCCAGGATTGTGGTGGTGATGATGCTGCCAGGATTGTGGTGGTGATGATGCTGCCAGGATTGTGTTGGTGATGATGCTGCCAGGATTGTGCTGGTGATGATGCTGCCAGGATTGTGTTGGTGATGATGTTGCCAGGATTGTGGTGGTGATAATGCTGCCAGGATTGTGCTGGTGATGATGCTGCCAGGATTGTGTTGGTGATGATGCTGCCAGGATTGTGGTGGTGATGATGCTGCCAGGATTGTGGTGGTGATGATGCTGCCAGGATTGTTGTGGTGATGATGCTGCCAGGATTGTGGTGGTGATGCTGCTGCCAGGATTGTGTTGGTGATGATGCTGCCAGGATTGTGTTGGTGATGATGCTGCCAGGATTGTGCTGGTGATGATGCGACCAGGATTGTGGTTGTAATGCTGCTGCCAAGATTGTGGTGGTGATGATGCTGCCAGGATTGTGGTGGTGATGATGCTGCCAGGATTGTGGTGGTGATGATGCTGCCAGGATTGAGGTGGTGGTGATGCTGCCAGGATTGTGGTGGTGATGATGCTACAGGATTGTGGTGGTGATGATGCTGCCAGGATTGTGGTGGTAATGATGATGCCAGGAATGTGGTGGTGATGATGATGCCAGGATTGTGGTGGTGATGATGATGCCAGGATTGTGGTGATGATGTGCAGAATGTGTGGTATGATGATCCAGATTGTGTGGATGTGATGTGAGTGGTGGTGATGATCCAGGATTGTGGTGGTGATGATGATGCCAGGATTGTGGTGGTGATGATGCTGCCAGGATTGTGGTGGTGATGATGATGCGAGGATTGTGGTGGTGATGATGTGCGAGGATTGGGTGGTTGACGATTTGAGATTGCCAGATTGTGGTATGATGATGACCAGGATTGTGGTGGATGATGACTGCCAGAGATGTGGTGGTGATGATGATGCCAGGATTGTGGTGGTGATGATGATGCCAGGATGTGGTGGTGATGATGCTGCAGGATTGTGGGTGTGATGATGCTGCCAGGATTGTGGTGGTGATGATGATACCAGGATTTGTGGTGGTGATGAATGCTGCTAGACTGTGGTGGTGATGATACTGCCAGGCTTGTGGTGTTGATGATGCTAACAGGATGTGGTAGGTGACTGATGCTGCCAGGATTGTGGTGGTGATGATGCCTGCCAGATGTGGTGGTGATGATGCTGCCAGAGATGTGGTGGTGATGATGATGCGAGGATTGTGGTGGTGATGATGCTGCCAAGATTGTGGTGTTATGATGCTACCAGGACTTGTGTAATGATGATGCAGCCAGGATGGTGGTGGTGATGATGATGCCATGGCATTGTGGTGGTGAGGATGATGCCTAGGAATGTGGTGGTGATGATGCTGCCAGGAATGTGGTGGTGATGATGCTCCCAGGATTGTCATGGTGATGATGCTGCCAGGATTGTGGTGGTGATGATGCTGCCAGGATTGTGCTGGTGATGATGCTGCCAGGAATGTGGTGGTGATGATCATGCAAGGAATGTGGTGGTAATGATGCTGCGAGGATTGTGGTGGTGATGATCATGCCAGATTGTGGTGGTGATGATGACGCTAGGATTTTGCTGATGATGATGCTAGGATTTTGGTGGTAATGATGATGCCAGGATTGTGATGGAGATGATGCTCCAAAGATTGTGGTGGTGATGATGCCGCCAGGTTTGTGGTGGTGATGATGATACCATGATTATGGTTGTGATGATGATGATGTCAGGAATGTAGTGGTGATGATGATGCCGGGATTGTGGTGGCTATGATGATGCCAGGATTGTGGTGGTGATGATGATGCCAAGATTGTTTTGGCGATGATGATACCAGGATTGTGGTGGTGATGATCATGCCAGGATGGTGGTGGTGATGATGCTGCCAGGACTGTTGTGGTGATAATGCTGCCAGGAATGTGGTGGTGATGATGCTGCCAGGATTGTGGAGGTGATGTTGATGCCAGGAGTGTGGTGGTGATGATGTTGATGCCAGAGTTGCGTGGTGATGATGATGCCAGGGTTTTGGTGGTGATGATGCTGCCAGGATTATGGTGGTGATGATGATGCCGGGATTATGGTGGTGATAATGCTGCAAGGATTATTGTGGTGATGATGATGTCAGGATTGTTGTAATGATGATAATGCCAAGATTGTTTTGATGATGATTATGCCAGGATTATGGTGGTGATGATGCTGCCAGGAATGTTGTGGTGATGATTCTGCCAGGAATGTGGTGGTGATGATGCTGCCAGGATTGTGGTGGGGATGATGATGCCAGGATCGTGGTGGTGATGATGATGATCCCAGGAATGTGGTGGTGATGATGATGCCAGGATTTTCGTGGTGATGATGCTGCCAGGATTATGGTGGTGATGATGATTCCAGGATTGTGGTGGTGATGATGATGCCAAGATTCTTTTGGTGATGATGATGCCAGGATTATGGTGGTGATGATGATGCCAGGATTGTGGTGGTGATGATTTTGCCATGATTGTGGTGGAGATGATGCTGCCAGGATTGTGGTGGTTATGATGCTGCCAGGATTGTGGTGGTGATGATGCAGCGCATGATTGTGGTGGTGATGATGATGCCAGGATTGTGGTGTGATGATGATGGCAAGGATTGTGGTGGTGATGATGATGCCAGAATTGTGGTGGTGATGATGATGCAGGATGTTGTGGTGATGATGATGCCAGGAATGTGGTGGTGATGATGATTGCCAGGATTGTGGTGGTGATGATGATGCCAGGATGTGATGGTGATGATGATGCCAGGATTGTGGTGGTGATGATGATGCCAGGATTGTGGTGGTGATGATGCTGCCAGGATTGTTGTGGTGATGATGATGCCAGGATTGTGGTGGTGATGATGATGCCAGGATTGTGGTGGTGATGATGATGCCAGGATTGTGGTGGTGATGATGATGCCAGGATTGTGGTGGTGATGATGCTGCCAGGATTGTGGTGGTGATGATGACTCCAGGATGTGGTGGTGATGATGATGCCAGGATTGTGGTGATGATGATGCCAGGAGTGTGGTGGTGATTATGGTGCCAGGATTGCGGCGGTGATTGTACTCCGGGATTGTGGAGGTGAGGATGATGCTCCGGGATTGTGGTGGTGAGGATGATGCCAGGATGGTGGTGGAGGTGATGCTGCCAGGATTGTGGTGGTGATTATTCCCTAAGGAATGTGGTGGTGATGATGATGCCAGGATTGTGGTGGTGATGATGCTGAAAGGATTGTTGTTGTGATGATGATGCCAGGAACGTGGTGGTGATGATGATACCAGGAATATGGTGGAGATGATGATGCCAGGAGTGTGGTGGTGATGATGCTGTTAGGATTGTTGTGGTGATGATGATGCGAGCATTTTGGTGGTGATGACGATGCCAGGATTGTGGTCATGATGATGCCAGGATTGTGGTGGTAGTGATGATACCAGAATTGTGGTGGTGATGATGATGCTAGGAATATGGTGGTGATGACGATGCCAGGATTGTGGTGGTGATGATGATTCAAGGATTGTTGTGGTGATGATGCTGCCAAGATTGTGGTGGTGATGATGATGCCCGGATTGTGGTCGTTATGATGATGCTAGGATTGTGCTGGTGATGATGATGCCAGGATTGTGGTGTTTATGATGATGCCAGGATTGTGCTGGTGATGATTATGCCAGGATTGTGGTGGTGGTGATGATGCCAGGATTATGGAGGTGATCATGATGCCCGGAATGTGGTGATGATGATGATGCCATGATTTTGGTAGTGATTATGATGCCAGGATTGTGGTGGTGATGATGATGCCAGGATTGTGGTGGTGATGATGCTGCCAGGATTGTGGTGGTGATGATGATGCCATGATTATGGTTGTGATGAGGATGCCAGGAACTTAGTGGTGATGATGATGCCTGAATTGTGTTGGTGATGATGATACCATGATTGTGGTGGTGATGATGCTGCCAGGATTGTCGTGGTGATGATGCTGCCAGGATTGTGGTGGTGATGCTGCTGCCAGGATTGTTGTGGTGATGATGATGACAGGATTGTTGTGGTGATGATGATGCCAAGATTGTTTTGGCGATGATGAAAGCAGGATTGTGGTGGTGATGATGATGCCATGATTGTGGTGGAGATGATGCTGCCAGGATTGTGGTGTTGATGATGCTGCCAGGATTGTGGTGGTGATAATGGTGTCAAGATTATGGTGGTGATGATGATACCATGAATATGGTGGTGATGATGATGATGCCAGGATTGTGGTGTTGATGATGATGCCAGGATTGTGCTGGTGATGATTATGCCAGGATTGTGGTGGTGGTGATGATGCCAGGATTATGGTGGTGATCATGATGCCAGGAATGTGGTGATGATGATGATGCCATGATTATGGTTGTGATGAGGATGCCAGGAACTTAGTTGTGATGATGATGCCTGAATTGAGGTGGTGATGATGCTTCTAGGATTTTCGTGGTGATGATGCTTCCAGGATTGTGGTGGTGATGCTGCTACCAGGATTGTTGTGGTAATGATGATGCCAGGATTGTTGTGATGATGATGATGCCAAGATTGTTTTGGCGATGATGATACCAGGATTGTGGTGGTGATGATGATGCCATGATTGTGGTGGAGATGATGCTGCTAGGATTGTGGTGGTGATGATGCTGCCAGGATTGTGGTGGTGATGATGGTGTCAGGATTATGGTGGTGATGATAATACCATGAATATGGTGGTGATGATGATGATGCCAGGATTGTGGTGGTGATGATGATGCCACTATTTTCGTGGTGATAATCCTGCCAGGATCATGGTGTTGATTATGATGCCACGGGTGTGGTGGTGATGATGATGGCAGGAATGTGGTGGTGATGATGATGACAAGATTGTGGTGGTAATGATGATGCCAGGAATGTGGTGATGATGATGGTGCCAGGATTATGGTGGTGATTATGATGCCACGGTTGTGGTGGTGATTATGATGCCAGGAATATGGTGGTGATGATGATGCCAGGATTGTGGTGGTGATAATGATGCCAGGATTGTGGTGGTGATGATGATGCGAGGATTGTGGTGATGAGGCTGCCAGGATTTGGTGGTGATGATGCTGCCAGGAATGTGGTGGTGATGATGGTGTCAGGATTGTGGTGGTGATGATGATGCCAGGAATGTCGTGGTGATGATGATGCTGCCAACAATGTGGTTGTGATGATGATACCAGGATTGTGCTGGTGATGATGCTGCTTGGAATGAGGTGGTGATGTTGATGCCAGGAATGTGGTGATGATGATGGTGCCAGGGTTTTGGTGGTGATGATGATGCCAGGGTTGTTGTGGTGGGGATGATGCCATTAATGTGGTGGTGATAATGCACCCAGGATTGTGGTGGTGATAATGCTGTCAGGATTCTGGTGGTGATGATGCTGCCAGGATTATGGTGGTAATGATGATGCCAGGATTGTGGTGGTGATGAAGATGTCCGGAATGTGGTGATGATGATTATGCCAGGACTGTAGTGGTGATGATGATGCCAGGATTTTGGTGTTGATGATGATGCCAGGAATGTGGTGGAGATGATGCTGTCAGGATTGTGGGATTATGATGTTCCCAGGATTGTGGTGTTGATGATGCTGTCAAGATTTTCGTGGTGATGATGATGCCAGGATTGTGTTGGTGATGATGCTGCCAGAAATGTAGTGGTGAGGATGATGGCAGGATTGTGGTGGTGATAATGATGAAAGGATTGTGGTGGTGATAACGCTAGGAACGTGGTGGTGATGATGATACCAGAAATGTGGTAGTGATGATAATGCCAGGAGTGTGGTGGTGATGATGCTGTTATGATTGTGGTGATCATGATGCTACCAGCATTTTGGTGGTGATGATGCTGCCAGGATTGTGGTGGTGATAATGGTGTCAAGATTATGGTGGTGATGATGATACCATGAATATGGTGGTGATGATGATGATGCCAGGATTGTGGTGTTGATGATGATGCCAGGATTGTGCTGGTGATGATTATGCCAGGATTGTGGTGGTGATGATGCTGCCAGGATTTGGGTGGTGATGATGCTGCCAGGATTGTTGTGGTGATGATGGTGTCAGGATTGTAGTGGTGATGATGATGCCAGGAATGTCGTGGTGATGATGATGCTGCCAACAATGTGGTTGTGATGTTGATACCAGGATTATGGTGGTGATGATGCTGCATTGAATGAGGTGGTGATGATGATGCCAGGAATGTGGTGATGATGATGGTGCCAGGATTGTAGTGGTTATGATGATTCCAGGGTTGTGGTGTGATGATGATGCCATTAATGTGGTGGTGATGATGCACCCAGGACTGTAGTCGTGATAATGCTGTAAGGATTGTGGTGGTGATGGTGCTGCCAGGATTATGGTGGTACTGATGATGCCAGAATTGTGGTGGTGATGATGATGCCCTTAACGTGGTGGTGATGATGATGCCAGGATTGTGGTGGTGATGATGATGCCAGGATTTTGGTGTTAATGATGAAGCCAGGAATGTGGTGGAGATGATGCTGTCAGGATTGTGGTGGTGATGATGCTCCCAGGATTGTGGTGTTGATGATGCTGTCATGATTTTCGTGGTGATGATGATGCCAGGATTGTGTTGGTGATGATGCTACCAGGAATGTGGTGGTGAGGATGATGCCAGGATTGTGGTGTTGATAATGCTGAAAGGATTGTGGTGGTGATGATGATGCTAGGAACGTGGTGGTGATGATGATACCAGAAATGTGGTGGTGATGATGATGCCAGGAGTGTGGTGGTGATGATGATGCCAGGATTGTGGTGTTGATGATGATGCCAGGATTTTGCTGGTGATGATGATGCCAGGATTATGGTGGTGATGATGGATCCAGGATTGTGGTGGTGATGATGATGCCATGAAAGTGGTGATGATGATGATGCCATGATTGTGGTAGTGATTATGCTGCCAGGATGGTGGCGGTGATGATTATGCCAGGATTGTGGTGGTGATGATGATGCGAGAATTTTGGTGGTGATGATGATGAAAGGATTGTGGTGGTGATGATGATGCCAGGATTGTGGTGGTGATGATGCTGCCAGGATTTTGGTGGTGATGATGCTGCTAGGATTGTGGTCGTGATGATGATGCTAGGACTGTGGTGGTTATGACGATCACAGGAATGTGGCGGTGATGTTGCTGCCAGGATTGTGGTGGTGATGATGAATCCAGCATTGTGGTGGTGATGATGATGCCAGGAATGTGGTGATGATGATGATGCCAGGAGTGTGGAGGTGATTATGCTGCCAGGATGGTGGCGGTGATGATGATGCAAAGATTGTGGTGGTGACGATGATGCAAGGATTGGGCTGGAAATAATGCTGCCAGGATCGTGGTGGTGATGATGCTACCAGGAATGTGGTGGTGATGATGATGCCAGGATTGTGGTGGTGATGATGCTGAAAGGATTTTGGTGGTGATGATGATGCCAGGAACCGTGGTGGTGATGATGATACCAGGAAAGTGGTGGTGATGATGATGCCTAGGAGTGTTGTGGTGATGATGCTGTTAGGATTGTTGTGGTCATGATGCTGCCAGCATTTTGGTGGTGATGATGGCGTCAGGATTGTGGTGGTGGTGATGATGCCAGAATTGTGGTGGTGATGATGATGCAAGGAATATGGTGGTGATGATGATGTCAGGATTGTGGTGTTGATGATGACGCCAGGATTGTGGTGGTGATGATGATGCCAGGATTGTGCTGGTGATGATGATGCCTGGATTGTGGTGGTGGTGATGATGCCAGGATTATGGTGGTGATCATGATGCCAGGAATGTGGTGATGATGGTGATGCCATGATTGTGGTAGTGATTATGATGCCAGGATTGTGGTGGTGATGATGATGCCAGGATTGTGGTGTTGATGATGGTACCAGGATTTTGGTGGTGATGATGATGCCATGATTATGGTTGTGATGAGAATGCCAAGAATTAGTGTTGATGATATGCCTGAATTGTGGTGGTGATGATTATATCAGGATTGTGGTGGTGATGATGCTGCCAGGATTGTCGTGGTGATGATGATGCCAGGATTGTGGTGGTGATGATGCTGCAAGGATTGTTGTGGTGATGATGATGCCAGGATTGTGGTGGTGATGATGATGCCAAGATTGTTTTGGTGATGAAGATGTCAGGATTGTGGTTGTGATGATGCTACCAGGATTGTGGCTGCGATGATGCTGCAAGGAATGTAGTGGTGATGATGCTGCCAGGATTGTGGTGGTGATAATGATGCCAGGAATGTAGTGGTGATAATGAAGATGCCAGGATTGTTGTGGTGATGATGATGCCAGGATTTTGGTGGTGATGATTCTGCCAGGATTGTGGTCGGTGATGATGCTTCCAGCGATTGTGGTAGTGATGATGATGCCAGGAATGTGATTGTGTGAAGATGCTTCCAGATTTTTGCTAGTGATGAATTATGGCCATGATTTGGTTGGTGATGATGATGCCAGGATTGTGGTGGAGATGATGCTGCCAGAATTGTGGTGGTGATGATGGTGTCAGGATTGTTGTGGGGATGATGATGCCAGGAATGTCGTGGTGATGATGATGCTGACAAGAATGTGATAGTGACAATGATGCCAGGATTGTGCTGGGGATGATGCTGCAAGGAATGTGGTGGTGATAATGATGCCAGGAATATGGTGATGATGATGATGCAAATAGTGTGGTGATGATGATGCAGCCATGATTGTGGTGGTGATGATGATGCCAGGATTATGGTGGTGATGATGCTGCAAGGATTGTGGTGGTGATGATGATGCCAGGATTGTGGTGGTGATGATGCTGATGGATTATGGTGGCAATGATTATGCCAAAATTGTGGTGTGATGATGATGCCCGGAATGTAGTTGTGATGATGATGACAAAATTTTGATGTTGATGATGATTGCAGGAGTGTGGTGGATATGATGCTGCCAGGATTGTGGTGGTGATCATGATGCCTGGATTGTGGTGGTGATGATACTGTCAGGATTGTGGTGGTGATGATGATGCCAGGATTGTGGTGGTGATGATGCTGCGAGGAATGTGTTTGTGATGATGATGCCAATATTGGGGTGGTGATGATGTTGCCAGGATTGTGGTGGTGATGATGATACCAGAAATATGGTGGTGATGATGATGCCAGGAGTGTGTTGGTGATGATGGTGTTAGGATTGTGGTGGTGATGATACTGCCAGCATTTTGCTTGAGATTATGTTGCCAGGATTATGGTGGTGATGATGATGCCAGGATTGTGGTAGTGGTGATGATGCCAGAATTGTGGTGGTGATGATGATGCCAGGAATATGGTGGTGATGATGATACCAGGATTGTGGTGGTGATGATGATGCCAGGATTGTGTTGGTGATGATGCTGCCAGGATTTTGGTGGTGATGATGCTACTAGTATTGCGTTCGTGATAATGATGTTAGGACTGTGGTGGTTGTGATAATCTTAGAAATGTGGCGGTGATGATGCTGCCAGGATTTTGATGGTGATGATGAATCCAGGTTTGTGGTGGTAATGATGATGCCAGGAATGTGGTGATGATGATGATGCCAGGAGTTTGGTGGTAATTATGCTGCCAGGATGGTGGCGGTGTTGATGCTGCCAGGATTGTGCTGGTGATGATGATGCCAGGATTGTGGTGGAGATGATTCTGCCAGGATTGTGGTTGTGATGATGCTGCCGGGAATGTGCTGGTGATGATGATGAAAGGATTTTGGTGATGATGATGCTGAAAGGATTGTGGTGGTGATGATGATGCCAGGAACGTGGTGGTGATGATGATACCAGGAACGTGGTGGAGATGATGTTTCCAGGAATGTGGTGGTGATGATGCTGTTCGGATTTTTGTGGTCATGATGTTGCCAGCATATTGGTGGTGATGATTATGCCAGGATTGTAGTGGTGATGATGATGATGCTAAGATTGTTGTGGTGGTGATGACACCAGAATTGTGGTGGTGATAATGATGCCAAGAATATGGTGGTGATGATGATGCCAGGATTGTGGTGGTGATGATGATGACAGGATTGTGGTGGTGATGATGCTACCAGGATTTTTGTGGTGATGATGCTGCTAGTATTGTGGTCGCGATGATGATGCTAGGACTGTGGTGGTTATAATGATCACAGGAATGTGGCGGTGATGATAATGCCAGGATTATGGTGGTCAATGATGAATCCAGGATTATGGTATTGATGATGAGGCCAGGAATGCGGTGATAATGATGATGCCAGGAGTGTGGTGGTGATTATGCTGCCAGGATGGTGGCGGTGATGATGATGCCAGGATTGTGGTGGTGATGATGATTTCAAGATTGTGGTGGAGATGATGCTGCTAGGATTGTGGTGGTGATGATGCTGCCAGGAAGGTGGTGGTGATGATGATGATGCCAGGATTGTGGTGGTGATGATGCTGAAAGGATTGTGGTGGTGATGATGTTGCCAGGAACGTGGTGGTGATGATGATACCAGGAATGTGGTGGTGATGATGATGCCAGGAGTGTGGTGGTGATGATGCTGTTAGGATTGTGGTGGTGATGATGCTGCCAGGATTGTGGTGGTGATGATGATGCCAGGATTGTGGTGGTGATGATGCTGCCAGGATTAGGTGGTGATGATGATGCTAGGATTGTGATGGTGATGATGATGCCCGAAATGTGTTGGTGATGATGATGCCTGGATTGTGGTTGTGATGATAATGCCATGATTTTCCTGGTGATAATGATGCTAGGATTGTGGTGGTAATGATAATGCCATGATTGTGATGGAGATGATGCTACCAAGATTGTGGTGGCGATGCTGCTGCTAGGATTTTTGTGGCGATGATGATGCCAGAATTGTGGTGGTGATGATGATGCCAGGAATGTGATGGTGATGATGTTCCTGCCAAGAATATTGTGGTGATGATGATGCCTGGATTGTGGTGGTGATATGCTGCTAGGAATGTGGTGGTGATGATGATGCCAGGAATGTGGTGATGATGATGATGCCATGAAGTGGTGGTGATGATGATGCAAGAAATATGATGATGATGATGATGCCAGGAATGTGGTGGTGATATGCTACCAAGATGGTGGCGGTGATGATGCTACCAAGATTGTGGTGGTGATGATGATACCAGGATTGCTGTGGTGATGATGATGCCAGGATTGTCGTGGTGATGATGATGCCAGGAATGTGGTGGTGATGATGATGCCAGGAATGTGGTGGTAATGATGATGCCAAGATTGTGGTCATGATGATGATGCCAGGACTGTGCTGGTGATGATGATGCTAGGATTGTGGTGTTGATGATGATGCCAGGATTGTGGAGGAGATGATGATGCCAGGATTGTTGTGTTGATGATGCTACCAAGAATGTGGTGGTGATGATGATGCCAGGATTGTGGTGGTGATGATGTTGCAAGGACTGTGCTGGTGATGATGATGCCAGGAACGTGGTGGTGATGAAGATGCCATGATTATGGTTGTGACGATAATGCCAAGAATGTAGTGGTGATGAGGATTATTGGATTGTGGTGGTGATGATGATGCCAGGATTTTGGTGGTGATGATGCAGCAACTATTGTCGTGGTGATGATGCTGCCAGGATTGCTGTGGTGCCGATGCTGCCAGGAATATGGTGGTGATGATTCTGACAGTATTGTGATGGTGATGATGATGCCAGGAGTGTTGTGGTGATGATGATGATGACAGGATTTTGGTGGTAATGATGATGCCAGGATTTTGGTGGTGATGATACTGCCAGGATTATGGTGGTGATGATGCTGCCAGGATTGTGGTGGTGATGATGATGCCAGGATTGTGGTGGTGATGATGATGCCAGGATTATGTTGGTGATAATGATGCTAGGATTGTGGTGGAGATGATGACGCCCGGAATGTGGTGGTGATGATGATCCCAGGATTGTAGTGATGATAATGCCAGGATTTTCCTGTTGATGATGATGCCGGGATTGTGGTGGTAATGATGATGCCATAAATTATTGTAGTGGAGATGATGCTGCCAGGATTGTGGTGATGATGATGCTGTTAGGATTGTGGTGGTGATGATGATGCCAGGATTTTGGTGGTGATGATGATGCCAGGAATGTCATGGTGATGATTATGCTGCCAAGAATGTTGTGGTGATGATGATGCCATGATTGTGGTGGTGATATGCTGCTAGGAATGTGGTGGTGATGATGATGCCAGGAATGTGGTGATGATGATGATGCCAGGAACGTGGTGATAATGATGATGCCAGATATGTGGTGATGATGATTATGCCAGGAATGTGGTGGTGATTATACTGCCAGGATGCTGGTGGTGGTGATGCTGCCAAGATTGTGGTGGTGATAATGAAGCCAGGATTTCTTTGGTGATGATGCTGCCAGGATTGTCGTGGTGATGATGCTGCCAGGATTGTGGTGGTGATGATGATGCCAGGAATGTGATGGCGATGATGATGCCAGGATTGTGGTCGTGATGATGAGGCCAGGATTGTGGTGTTGATGATGCTACCAAGAATGCGGTGGTGATGATGATGCCAGGATTGTGCTGGTGATGCTGCAAGAACTGTGCTGGTGATGATGATGCCAGGAACGTGGTGGTGATGAAGTTGCCATGATTATGGTTGTGACGATGATGCCAGAAATGAAATGGTGATGATGATTCTTGGATTGTGGTGGTGATGATGATGGCAGGAATGTGGTGGTGATGATGATGCCAAGATTGTGGTCATGATGATGATGCCAGGATTGTGCTGGTGATGATGATGCTAGGATTGTGGTGTTGATGATGATGCCAGGATTGTGGAGGAGATGATGATGCCAGGATTGTTGTGTTGATGATGCTACCAAGAATGTGGTGGTGATGATGATGCCAGGATTGTGGTGGTGATGATGCTGCAAGGACTGTGCTGGTGATGATGCCAGGAACGTGGTGGTGATGAAGATGCCATGATTATGGTTGTGACGGTGATGCCAGGAAAGTACTGGTGATGATGATTCTTGGATTGTGGTGGTGATGATGATGCCAGGATTTTGGAGGTGATGATGGAGCAAGGATTGTAGTGGTGATGATGCTGCCAGGATTGCTGTGGTGCCGATGCTGCCAGGAATATGGTGGTGATGATTCTGACAGTATTGTGGTGGTGATGATTCTGCCAGGAGTGTGGTGGTGATGATGATGATGACAGGATTGTGGTGGTGATGATGATGCCAGGATTTTGGTGGTGATGATGCTGCCAGGATTATGGTGGTGATGATGATGCCAGGATTGTGGTGGTGATGATGATGACAGGATTGTGGTGGTGATGATGATGCCAGGATTAAGTTGGTGATAATGATGCTAGGATTGTGGTGGTAATGATGATGCCCGGAATGTGGTGGTGATGATGATCCCAGGATAGTAGTGGTGATGATAATGCCAGGATTTTCCTGTTGATGATGATGCCGGGATTGTTGTGGTAATGATGATGCCATGATTGTCGTGGAGATGAGGCTGACAGGATAGTGGTGGTGATGATGCTGATAGGATTGTGGTGATGATGATGATGCCAGAATTTTGATGGTGATGATGATGCTAGGAATGTGGTGGTGATGATGATGCTGCCAAGAATGTTGTTGTGATGATGATGCTAGGATTGTGGTGGTGATATGTTGCTAGAAATGTGTTGGTGATAATGGTGCCAGGAATGTGGTGGTGACGATGATGATGCCAGGATTGTGGTGATGATGATGATGCCAGGAATGTGGTGGTGATGATGATGCCAGAAATGTGGTGGTGATGATGATGCCAGAAGTGTGGTGGTGATTATGTTGCCATGATGTTGGCGGTGATGATGCTGCGAAGATTGTGGTGATGATGATGATGATGCCAGGATTGTGGTGGTGATGATTTTACCAGGACTGTCATGGTGATGATGATGCCAGTTTGTGGTTGTGATGATGATGCCAGGTATGTGGTGGTGATGATGATGGTAGGATTGTGGTCGTGATGATGATGCCAACATTGTGCTGGTGATGATGATGTCAGGATTGTGGTGTTGATGATGATGCTGCCAGGATTGATGTGGAGATGATGATGCCAGGATTGTGGTAGTGATGATGGTGACAGGAATATGGTGGTGATGATGATGCCAGGATTGTGGTGGTGATGCTGCTGCAAGGATTGTGGTGGTGATGATGATGCCAGGAACGTGGTGGTGAAAATCATGCCATGATTGTGGTGGTGATGATGATGCCAGGATTGTTTTGGTTATGCTGATGCCAGGAATGTGGTGGTGATGATGATGCCAGGAGTGTGGTGGTGATGATGCTGTCAGGATTGTGGTGGTGATGATGCTGCCAGTTTTGTGGTGGTCATGATGATACCACGATTGTGGTGGTGATGATGATGCCAGAGTTGTGGTGGTGATGATGATGCCAGAAATATGGTGGTGATGATGATGCCAGGATTATGTTGGTGATCATGATGCCAGGGTTGTTGTGGTGATGATGCTGCCATGATTTTGGTGGTGATGATGCTCCCAGGAATGTGGTGGTGATGATGCTCCCAGGATTGTAGTGTTGATGATGATTCTTGGAGTGTGGTGGTGATGATTATGCCAGGTTTGTGGTGGTGATAATGATGGCAGGATTTTGGTGGTGATGATGCTGCCAAGATTGTAGTGGTGATGATGATTCCAGGAATATGATTTTGATGATGATGCCAGGAATGTGGTGGTGATGATGATGCCAGGATTGCGCTGGTGATGATGATGCCAGGATGTGGTGGTGATGATGATAGCAGGATTATGGTGGTGATGATGCTGCCAGGGTTGTGGTGGTGATGATGATGCCAGGAGTGTGGTGGTATGATGATACCAGGATTGTGGTGGTGATGATGATGCCAGGATTTTGGTGGTGATGATGCTACGAAGATTATGGTGGTGATAAAGATGCCAGGATTGTAGTGGTGATGATGATGCCAGAAATATACTGGTGATGATGATGCCAGGATTGTGGTGGTGATGATGATGCCAGGATTGTGGTGGTGATGATGATGCCAGGATTGTGGTGGAGATGATGCTGCCAGAATTTTGGTGGTGATGATGCTGCCAGGATCGTGGTGGTGATGATGCTTCAGGATTGTGGTGGTGATGATTACGCTAGGAATGTGGTGGTGATGATTATTCTGCCAAGAATGTGGTGGTGATGATGATGCCAGGATTTTGGTGGTCATAATGCTGCTAGGAATGTGGTGGTAATGATGATGCCAGGATAGTAGTGATGATGGTGATGCCAGGATTGTGGTGGTGATAATGATACCAGGATTGTGGTGGTGATGATGGATGCCAGGAATTTGTTGATGATGATGATGCAACGAGTGTGGTGGTGATGATGCAGCCAGGATTGTGGTGGTGATGATCCTGCCTGTATTGTGGTCGTGATGATGATGCCAGGATTGCTGTGGTGATGATGCTGACAGGATTGTGGCGGTGATGATGATGCCAGGATTGTGGTGGTGATGATCCTGCCAGGATTATGGTGGTGTTGATGCCAAGATTTTGGTGGTGATGATAATGTTAGGATTGTGTTGGTGATGATGCTGCCAGGATTGTCGTGATGATGATGATGCCTTTATTGTGGTGGTGATAATGATGCCAGGAATGTGATGGTGATGATGATGCTGCCAAGAATGTTGTGGTGATGATGATGCCAGGATTGTGGTAGTGATATACTGCTAGGAATGTGGTGGTGACGATGATGATGCCAGGATTGTGGTGGTGATGATGATGCCAGGATTGTGGTGATGATGATGATGACAGGAATGTGGTGATGATGATGCCAGAAGTGTGGTGGTGATTATGTTGCCATGATGTTGGCGGTGATGATGCTGCGAAGATTGTGGTGATGATGATGATGCCAGGATTGTAGTGGTGATGATGTTACCAGGACTGTCATGGTGATGATGATGCCAGTTTGTGGTTGTGATGATGATGCCAGGTATGTGGTGGTGATGATGATGGTAGGATTGTGGTCGTGATGATGATGCCAACATTGTGCTGGTGATGATGATATCAGGATTGTGGTGTTGATGATGCTGCCAGGATTGAGGTGGAGATGATGATGCCAGGATTGTGATGGTGATGATGGTGACAGGAATATGGTGGTGATGATGATGCCAGGATTGTGGTGGTGATGCTGCTGCAAGGATTGTGGAGGTGATGATGATGCAAGAACGTGGTGGTGATAACGATGCTAGGATTGTGGTGTTCATGATGATGCCAGGATCGTTTTGGTGATGACGATGCCAGGAATGTGGTGATGATAATGACGCCAGAGTGTGGTGGTGATGATGCTGTCAGGGTTGTGGTGGTGATGATGCTACCAGCAGTGTGGTGGTGATGATGCTAAGATTGTGGTGGTGATGATGATGCCAGAATTGTGGTGGGAATTATGATGCTAGGAATATGGTGGTGATGATGATGCCAGGATTGTGGTGTTGATGATGATGCCAGGATTGTGGTGGTCATGATGCTGCCAGGATTGTGGTGGTGATGATGATGATGCCAAGATTGTGGTGGTGATGATGATGCCAGGATTGTGGTGGTGATGATGATGACAGGATAATGGTGGTGATGATGCCAGGACATTGGTGGTGAAGATGATGCCAGGGTTGTGGTGGTGATGTTGCTGCCAGGATTGTGTTGGTGATGATGCTCCCACGAATGTGGTCGTGATGATGCTGCCAGGATTGTGGTGGTGAAGATGATTCCAGGAGTGTGGTGGTGATGATGATGCTAGGATTGTGGTGGTGAGGATGATGCCCTAATTTTGGTGGTGATGATGCTGCCAAGATTTTGGTGGTAATGATTATTCCAGGAATATGATGGCTAAAATGATGCCTGGAATGTTGTGGTGATGATGATGCCAGAATTTGGTGGAAATGATGATCCCAGGATGTGGTGATGATGATACCAGAATTGTGGTGGTAATGATGCTGCCAGGTCTATGGTGATGATGATGCCAGGATTGAGGTGGTGATGATGATGATGCCGGGGTTGTGGTGATGATGATGATGCCAGGAGTGTTTTGGTGATGATGATGCCAGGATTCCGGTGGTGATGATAATGACAGGATTGTGGTGGTGATGATGATTCCAGGATTGTGGTGGTAATGATGAGGCCAGGATTGTTGTGATGAAAATGATGCTAGGAATGTGGTGATGATGATGATGCCAGGATTGTGGTGGCGATGATGATGGCAGGATAGTGGTGGTGATGATGAATCCAAGAATTTGGTGGTGTTGATGATGCAAGGAGTATAGTAGTGATGATGCAGCTAGGATTGTGGTGGTGATAATGTTGCCAGTATTGTGGTGGTGATTATGATGCCAGGATTGTGGTGGTGATGATGCTTCCATGATTGTGGTGGCGATGATGATGCCAGGATTGTGGGGGTGATGATGCTGCCAGGAATGTGGTGGTGATGATGCTGCCAGGAATGATGTGGTGATGATAATGCCAGGATTGTGGTGGTGTTCATGATGCCATGATTGTGGTGGTCATGATGATGCCAGGAATATGGTGGTGATGATGATGCCAGGATTGTGGTGGTGATGATGCTCCCAGGAATGTGGTGAAGATGATGCCTGGAATGTGGTGGTGATGATGATGCCAGGATTGTGGTGTTGATGTTGATGCCAGAATTGTGATGGTGATGATGATGCCAGGAATATGGTGGTGATGATGATGCCAGGATTGTGATGGTGATTATGATACCAGGATTTTGTTGGTTATGATGAATCCAGGAATCTCGTGGTGATGATTATGCAAGGAGTGTGGCGGTGATGAAGCAGCCAGGCTTGTGGTGGTGATGATGCTGCCAGTATTGTGGTGGTGATAATGACGCCAGGATTGTGGTGGTGATGATGATTCCAAGATTGTGCTGGTGATTATGATGTTAGGATTTTGGGGGTGATGATGCTGCCAGGATTATGGTGGTGATGATGATGCCAGGATTTTGGTGGTGATGATGCCAGTATTTTGCTGATGATTATGATTACAGGATTGTGGTGGTGATGATGATTCCAGGAGTGTGGTGGTGATGATGATGCTAGGATTGTGGTGGTGAGGATGATGCCCTAATTTTGGTGGTGATGATGCTGCCAAGATTTTGGTGGTGATGATTATTCCAGGAATATGATGGTGAACATGATGCCTGGAATGTTGTGGTGATGATGATGCCAATATTTGGTGGAAATGATGATCCCAGGATGTGGTGGTGATGATGATGATGCCGGGGTTGTGGTGATGATGATGATGCCAGGAGTGTTCTGGTGATGATGATTCCAGGATTCCGGTGGTGATGATGATGACAGGATTGTGGTGGTGATGATGATTCCAGGATTGTGGTGGTGATGATGCGGCAAGGATTGTTGTGATGAAAATGATGCTAGGAATGTGGTGATGATGATGATGCCAGGATTGTGGTGGTGATGATGATGGCAAGATAGTGGTGGTGATGATGAATCCAAGAATATGGTGATGTTGATGATGCAAGGAGTATAGTGGTGATCATGCAGCCAGGATTGTGGTGGTGATAATGCTGCCAGTATTATGGTGGTGATTATGATGCCAGGATTGTGGTGGTGATGATGCTTCCATGATTGTGGTGGCGATGATGATGCCAGGGTTGTGGAGGTGATGATGCTGCCAGGAATGTGGTGGTGATGATGCTGCCAGGAATGTGGTGGTGATGATGATGCCATGATTGCGGTGGTCATGATGATGCCAGGAATATGGTGGTGATGATGATGCCAGGATTGTGGTGGTGATGATGCTCCCAGGAATATGGTGAAAATGATGCCTGGAATGTGGTGGTGATGATGATGCCAGGATTGTGGTGGTGATGTTGATGCCAGAATTGTGGTGGTAATGATGATGCCAGGAATATGGTGGTGATGATGATGCCAGGATTGTGGTGGTGATTATGATACCAGAATTGTGTTGGTTATGAGGCATCCAGGAATGTCGTGGTGATGATGATGCAAGGAGTGTGGTGGTGATGAGGCAACCAGGATTGTGGTGGTGATGAAGCTCCCAGTATTGTGGTGGTGATGATGACGCCAGGATTGTGGTGGTGATGATGATTCCAGGATTGTGGTGGTGATGATGATGCCAGGATTACGGGGGTGATAATGCCGCCAGGATTGTGGTGGTGATGATGATGCCAGGATTGTGGGGGTGATGATGCTGCCAGGATGGTGGGGGTGATGATGCTGCCAGGATTATGGTGGTGATGATGATGCCAGGATTTTGGTGGTGATGATGATGCCAGTATTTTGCTGATGATTATGATGACAGGATTGTGGTGGTTTTGATGATGGCAAGATTGTGGTGGAGATGATGCTGCCAGGATTGTGTTCGTGATGATGCTGCAAGGATTGTGGTGGTGATGATGATGCCAGGATTGTGGTGGTGAGCATGATGCCAGGAATGTGGTGGTGATGATGATGCTGCCAAGGATGTGGTGGTGAGGATGATGACAGGATTGTGGTGGTGACGATGTTCCCAGGAATGTGGTGGTTATGATGATCCCAGTAATGCGGTGATGATGATGTGTCCAGGATTGTGGTGATGATGATGATACCAGGAATGTGGTGGTGATTATGATGCCAGGATTATGGTGGTTATGATGCTGCCAGGATGGTGGTGGTGATGATGCTGCCAAGATTGTGGTGGTGATGATGATGACAGGAATATGGTGGTGATGATGATGCTGCCCGAAATGTGGTGGTGATGATAATGCCAGGATTGTGGTTGTGATGATGATGCCAGGAATGTGGTGGCGATGATGATGCCAGGAATGTGGTGATGATGATTATGTCAGGATTGTATCGGTGATTGTGATGCCAGGATTGTGGTGGTGATTGTGATGCCATTATTGTGGTGGTGATGATGATGCCACGATTGTGATGGTGATGATGATGCAAGGATTGTGGTGGTGATGATGCTGCCAGGATCGTGGTGGTGATGATGATGCTATGATGATGATTGTAAAATGATTCCAGGAATATAGTGGTGATGATGTTTCCTGGATTGTGGTGGTGATGATGATATCAGCATTGCTGTGGGTTACGATGCTGCCGTGATTGTGGTGGTGATGATGCTGCCAAGATTGTGGTGGTGATGATGCTGCCAGGTTTGTGGTGATGATGATGATGCCAGGATTGTGGTGGTGATGATGATGCCAGGATTCTTTTACTGATGATGATGCCAGGATTGTGGTGGTGATGATGCTGCCAGGATTTTGGTGGTGATGATGATGCCAGGAGTGTGGTGGTGATGATGTTGCCAGGATTGTGGTGGAGATGATGATGCCTGGATTTTGGTGGTGATGATGTTGCCAGGATTATGATGGTGATGATGATGCCAAAATTGTGGTGGTGATGATGATGCCAGGAATTTGGTGGTGATGATGATACCAGAATTTTGGTGGTGTTGATGATGCCAGTATTGTGGTGGTGATGATGATACCAGGATTGTGATTGAGATGATGCTGTCAGGATTGTGGCGGTGATCATGATGCCAGGATTGTGGTGGTGATGATGATCCTGCCAAGAATGTGGTGGTGGTGATGATGCCAAGATTGTGGTGGTAATGATGCTGCCAGGAATGTTGTGGTGATGATGATGCCAGGAATATGGTGATGATGATGAGGCCAGGATTGTAGTGGTGATGTTGATGCCAGGATTGTGGTGATGATGATGATGCCAGGAATGTGGTGTTGATGATCATAAATGGAGTGTGGTGGTGTTGATGCAGTTAGGATTACGGTGGTGATGTTGTTGCCAGTATTGTGGTGGTGATGATGATGCCAGGATTTTGGTGGGGATGATGCTGCTAGGATTGTGCTGGTGATGAGATGCAGGATTATAGCTGAGACGATGCTGCCAGATTTATGGTTGGTGATGATGATGCCAGGATTGTGTGCACTGATGCTGCCAGGATTGTGGTGGTGTGATGCTGCAGGATTGTGGGGTGAGATGCTGCAAGGATTGTGTGGCTGGATGATGCCAGGATTTTGGTGGTGATGATGATGCCAGAATGTGTTGGAAATGATGACGCTGCCAGGAATGTGGTGGTGGTGATATGCCAGGATTGTGGTGTAATGATGATGCGGAATGTGGTGGTGATGATGATGCCGGATGTGGTGATGATGTGATGCAGGATTTGGTGGTGACGATGATGCCAGATTGTGGTGGTGATGATGATGCCAGGATTGTGATGGTGATGATTATGCAAGGAGTTTGGTGGTGATGATGCTGCCGTGGTGATGATGATGGCGGTAATGATGATGTCATGATTATGGTTGTGATGATGATCCCAGGAATAATGGTGTAAGATGTGTTGTGTGGTGATGATGCCAGGATTGTGGTGGTGATGATTCTGCCAGGATTGTGGTGGTGAAGATGCTGCCAGGATGTTGGTGGTGATGATGCTGCCAGAATTGTGGTGGTGATGATGATGATGCTAGATTTTGGTGGTGATGATGATGTAGGATTGTTTTGTGATGATGATGATGCCAGGATTGTGGTGGTGATGATGATGCCGAGAGTGTGGCGGTGATGATGATGCCAGGATTGTGGTGGTGATGATGATGACAGGGTTTTTGTGGTGATGATGCTGCCAGGATTATGGTGCTGATGATGATGCCAGGATTGTGGTGGCGATGATTATGCCAGGATTATGGTGGATAGATGCTGCCAGACTGTGTGGTGATGATTGACAGGAGTGTGGTGGTATGATTAGCCAGGATTTGTGGTGATGATGATGCCAGGATTGTGGTGGTGATGATGATGCAGGATTGTAGTGATGGATAGATGCTGCCAGGATTGTGGCTGGTGATGATGAGCCAGGATTTGTGGTGATGATGCTGCAAGATTTGCTGGTGATGATGATGGCAGGATATGGTGGTGATGATGATGCCAGGAATTATGGTGGTAATGATGATGCCAAGAGTGTGGTGGCTGATGATGATGCCAATGCTTGTAGTGATGATGCATGATGATGCCAGGATTTTGCGTGGTGATGATGATGCAAGGATTATGTTGGTGATGATGTTGCAGGATTGGTGGTGGTGATGATGCTTCCAGGAATGTGCTGGTGACTGATGCTGCCAGGATTGTGGTAGTGATGATGATGCCATGATTTGTGGTGTGATGATGATGCCAGGAATGTAGGGATATGATTCTAAAGGATTGATGTGATGATGATCTGCCCTAGGATTGAGGTGGCTGATGATGCTGCCAGTACTCTGATGGTGGTCATGATGATGCCAGGAATGTAGCTGAATGATGGATGCTGCCATGGAATTGTGGTGGTGATGATGCTGCCAGGATTGTGGTGGTGATGATGCTGCCAGGAATGTGGTGGTGATGATGATGCCAGGATTGTGGTGGTGATGATGATGCCAGGATTGTGGTGGTGATGATGATGCCAGGATTGTGGTGGTGATGATGATGCCATGATTGTGGTGGTGATGATGATGCCAGGATTTTGGTGGTCATGATGCTCTCCAGGATTATGGTGGTCAGATGATTGCAGGATTGTGGTGGTGATAATTGCCAGGATGTATGTGGTGATGATGATGCCAGGTTGTGGTGGTGATGATGATCCAGGATTGTGGTGGTGATGATGCACAGGATTGTGGTGGTGATGATGATGCAGGATTGTGGTGGTGATGATGATGCCAGGATTGTAATGATATGATGCCAGGATTGTGGTGTGATGATGCTGCAGGATTGTGGTGGTGATGATGATGCCAGGATTTGTGGTGAGGATGTTGCCAGATTGTGGTGGTGTGATGATGCCAGGAGTTGTGGTGATGATTCAGCCAGGATTTGTGGTGATGATGATGCCAGGATTGTGGTGGTGATGATGATGTAGTGATGATCTGCCAGGATGATGCCAGGATTGTGGTGGTGATGATGCTGCCAGGATTTGTGGTGATGATGATGCCAGGATTGTGGTGGTGGTGATGATGGCCAGGATAGTGCTGGTGATGATGATGCCAGGATTGTTGGTTGTGATGATGAGCCAGGATTGTTGTGGTGCTGATGCTGCCAGGATTGTGGTGGTGATGATGCTTGCCTAGGAATGTGGTATGATGATGCTTTCCAGAATGTGGTTGTGATGATGACACATGATTGTGGTGGTGATGATGATGCAACGATTTTGGTGGTGCTGATGATGCCCTAGGATAGTGGTGGTGATGATGCTTCTGGAATTGTGGTGGTCGATGACTGCTGCCAGATAGTGGTGGTGATGATGATGCCAGGAATGTACTGGTGTAGATGATGATGCCAGGAAGCTGTGGGTGATGCATGATTATGCAAGGATTGTGGTGGTGATGATTCAGCCAGGAATTGAGGTGGTGATGATGCTGCCACGATTGTGGTCGTGATGATGATGCCAGGAAAGTACTGGTGATAATGATACCAGGATTGTGGTGTGATGATGATGCCAGGATTGTGGTGGTCATGATGATGCCAAGATTGTGGTGCACATGATGCTGCCAGGATTGTGGTGGTGATGATGCTGCAAGGATTGTGGTGGTGATGATGCTGCAAGGATTGTGGTGGCTGTGATGATGCCAGGATTTTGGTGGTGATGATGATGCCAGTAATGTGTGGAAATGATGATGCTGCCAGGAATGTGGTGGTGGTGATAATGCCAGGATTGTGGTGGTAATGATGATGCCAGGAATGTGGTGGTGATATGATGCCAGGAATGTGGTGATGATGATGATGTCAGGATTTTGGTGGTGACGATGATGCCAGAATTGTGGTGGTGATGATGATGCCAGGATTGTGATGGTGATGATTATGCAAGGAGTTTGGTGGTGATGATGCTGCCGTGGTGATGATGATGGCGGTAATGATGATGTCATGATTATGGTTGTGATGATGATCCCAGGAATATAGTGGTGATAATGATGCCTGGATTGTGGTGGTGATGATGCCAGGATTGTGGTGGTGATGATTCTGCCAGGATTGTGGTGGTGAAGATGCTGCCAGGATGTTGGTGGTGATGATGCTGCCAGGATTGTGGTGTTGATGATGATGCCAGGAATGTGGTGGTGATGATTATGCAAGGAGTGTTGGTGGTGATGATGACGCCAGGATTGTGGTGGTGATGATGCTGCCAGGATTTTGCTGGTGATAATGATGGCAGGATATTGATGGTGATGATGATGCCAGGATTTTAGTGGTGATGATGCTGCCAGGATTATGGTGGCTGATGAGGATGCCAGGATTGTGGTGGTGATGATTGTGCCGGGATTATGGTGGATATGATGCTGCCAAGACTGTGGTGGTGATGATGCTGCCATGATTGTGGTGGTGATGATGTTGCCAGGATTGTGGTGGTTGATGATGATGCCAGGATTGTGGTGGTTATGATGATGCCAGGCTATTGGTGGTGATGATGCTCTCCAGGAATATGGTGGTCATGATTCTGCCAGGATTGTGGTGGTGATGATTATGCCAGGAATGTTGTGGTAATGATGATGACAAGATTGTGGTGGTGATGATGATGCCAGGATTGAGGTGGTGATGATGATGCCAGGATTATGGTGGTGATGATGATGCCAGGATTGTGGTGGTGATGGTTATCCCAGGAATGTGGTTGTGATGATGAGAACAGGATTGTGGTGGTGATGATGATGCAAGGATTGTGGTGGTGATGAGGATGCTAGGATTGTGGTGGTGATGATGCTGACAGGATTGTGGTGGTGATGATGCTGCCAGGATAGTGGTGGTGATGATGATGCCAGGATTGTGGTGTTGATGATGATGCCAGGAATGTGGTGGTGATGATTATGCAAGGAGTGTGGTGGTGATGATTCAGCCAGGAATGAGGTGGTGATGATGCTGCCAGTATTGTGGTGGTGATGATAATGCCAGGATTGTAGTGATGATGATGATGCCAGGATTGTGGTGGTGATGATTACGCCAGGATTGTGGTGGTGATGATGCTGCCAGGATTTTGCTGGTGATAATGATGGCAGAATATTGGTGATGATGATGATGCTAGGAATTTAGTGGTAATGATGATGCCAGGGTTGTGGTGGTGATGATGATGCCAGGATTTTGGTGGTGATGATGCTGCCAGGAATGTGGTGGTGATGATGCTGCCAGGATTGTGGTGGTGATGATGATGATAGGATTGTGGTTGTGATGATGATGGCAGGATTGTGGTGGTGAAGATGATTACAGGATTTTAGTGATGATACTCTCCAGGATTATGCTGGAGATGATGATGCCAGGATTGTGGTGGTGATGATGATTGCAGGAATGTACTGGTGATGATGATGCTAGGATTGTGGTGGTGATGATGCTGCCAGAATTGTGGTTGTGAGGATGATGCCAGGATTGTGGTGGAAATGATGCTACCAGGATTGTGGTGGTGGTGATGCTGCAAGAATTGTGGTGTTGGTGATGATGCCAGGATTTTGCTGGTGATGATTATGGCAGGATATTGGTGGTGATGATGATGCCAGGATTTTGGTGGTCATGATGATGCCTAGGTCATGGTTGTGATGATGATGCCAGGATTGTGGTGGTGATGATGCTGCCAGGAATCTGGTGGTGATGATGATGCCAGGAATGTGGTGATGGTGATGATGCCAGGATTGTGGTGGTGATGATGATGCCAGGATTGTGGTGGTGATGATGATGCCAGGATTGTGGTGGATATGATGCTGACAGAATTGTGGTGGTGATATGCTGCTAGGATTGTGGTGGGGATGTTGATTCCAGTATTGTGATGGTGATGATGATACGAGGAATTGGTGGTGATGATGATGCTGCCAGGAATGTGATGGTGATGATGATGCCGGGATTGTGGTGGTGATGCTGCTGCCAGGAATGTGGTGGTGAAGATGATTCCAGGAATGTGGTGATTATGATGATGCTAGGATTGTGGTATTGATGATGATGCGAGGATTGTGGTGGTGATGTTGATGCCAGGAATGTGGTGGTGATGATGATGCAAGGAGTGTGTTGGTGATGATGCTGCCAGGATTGTGGTGGTGATGATGATGCCAGGATTGTGGTGTTGATGATGATGCCAGGAATGTGGTGGTGATGATTGTGCAAGGAGTGTGGTGGTGATGATTCAGCCAGGATTGAGGTGGTGATGATGCTGCCAGTACTCTGGTGGTGATGATGATGCCAGGATTGTGGTGGTGATGAGGATGCCAGGATTGTGGTGGTGATGATTTTGCCGGGATTATGGTGGATATGATGCTGCCAAGACTGTGGTGGTGATGATGCCGCCATGATTGTGGTGGTGATGATGTTGCCAGGATTGTGGTGGTTGATGATGATGCCAGGATTGTGGTGGTTATGATGATGCCAGGCTATTGGTGGTGATGAAGCTCTCCAGGATTATGGTGGTCATGATTCTGCCAGGATTGTGGTGGTGATGATTATGCCAGGAATGTTGTGGTGATGATGATGACAAGATTGTGGTGGTGATGATGATGCCATAATTGAGGTGGTGATGATGATGCCAGGATTATGGTGGTGATGATGATGCCAGGATTGTGGTGGTGATGGTTATCCCAGGAATGTGGTTGTGATGATGAGAACAGGATTGTGGTGGTGATGATGATGCAAGGATTGTGGTGGTGATGAAGATGCTAGGATTGTGGTGGTGATGGTTATCCCAGGAATGTGGTTGTGATGATGACAACAGGATTGTGGTGGTGATGATGCTGCCAGGATTGTGGTGGTGATGAGGATGCTAGGATTGTGGTGGTGATGATGCTGACTGGATTGTGGTGTTGATGATGCTGCCAGGATAGTGGTGGTGATGATGATGCCAGGATTGTGGTGTTGATGATGATGCCAGGAATGTGGTGGTGATGATTGTGCAAGGAGTGTGGTGGTGATGATTCAGCCAGGATTGAGGTGGTGATGATGCTGCCAGTACTCTGGTGGTGATGATGATGCCAGGATTGTGGTGGTGATGAGGATGCCAGGATTGTGGTGGTGATGATTTTGCCGGGATTATGGTGGATATGATGCTGCCAAGACTGTGGTGGTGATGATGCCGCCATGATTGTGGTGGTGATGATGTTGCCAGGATTGTGGTGGTTGATGATGATGCCAGGATTGTGGTGGTTATGATGATGCCAGGCTATTGGTGGTGATGATGCTCTCCAGGATTATGGTGGTCATGATTCTGCCAGGATTGTGGTGGTGATGATTATGCCAGGAATGTTGTGGTGATGATGATGACAAGATTGTGGTGGAGATGATGATGCCAGGATTGAGGTGGTGATGATGATGCCAGGATTATGGTGGTGATGATGATGCCAGGATTGTGGTGGTGATGGTTATCCCAGGAATATGGTTGTGATGATGACAACAGGATTGTGGTGGTGATGGTGATGCAAGGATTGTGGTGGTGATGAGGATGCTAGGATTGTGGTGGTGATGATGCTGACTGGATTGTGGTGGTGATGATGCTGCCAGGATAGTGGTGGTGATGATGATGCCAGGATTGTGGTGTTGATGATGATGCCAGGAATGTGGTGGTGATGATTATGCAAGGAGTGTGGTGGTGATGACTCAGCCAGGATTGAGGTGGTGATGATGCTGCCAGTATTGTGGTGGTGATGATGATGCCAGGATTGTAGTGATGATGAGGATGCCAGGATTGTGGTGGTGATGATGACGCCAGGATTGTGGTGGTGATGATGCTGCCAGGATTTTGCTGGTGATAATGATGGCAGGATATTGATGGTGATGATGATGCCAGGATTTTAGTGGTGATGATGATGCCAGGATTGTGGTGGTGATGAGGATGCCAGGATTGTGGTGGTGATGATTGTGCCGTGATTATGGTGGATATGATGCTGCCAAGACTGTGGTGGTGATCATGCTGCCATGATTGTGGTGGTGATGATGTTGCCAGGATTGTGGTGGTTGATGATGATGCCAGGATTGTGGTGGTTATGATGATGCCAGGCTATTGGTGGTGATGATGCTCTCCAGGATTATGGTGGTCATGATTCTGCCAGGATTGTGGTGGTGATGATTATGCCAGGAATGTTGTGGTGATGATGATGACAAGATTGTGGTGGTGATGATGATGACAGGATTGAGGTGGTGATGATGATGCTAGGATTGTGGTGTTGATGATGATGCCAGGATTGTGGTGTTGATGATGATGCCAGGAATGTGGTGGTGATGATTATGCAAGAGTGTGGTGGTGATGATGACGCCAGGCTTGTGGTAATGATGATGCTGCAGGTTTTGCTGGTGATAATGGATGGCAGGATATTGATGGTGCATGATGATGCCAGGATTTTAGTGGTGATGATGATGCCAGGATTGCGGTGGTGATGAGGATGCCAGGATTGTGGTGGTGATGATTTTGCCGGGAATATGGTAGATATGATGCTGCCAGGACTGTGGTGGTGATGATGCTGCCATGATTGTGGTGGTGATGATGTTGACAGCATTGTGGTGGTTGATGATGATGCCCAGGGATTGGTGGTGGTTTAGATGATGCCAGGTATTGGTGGTGTGATGCTCTCAGGATTATGGTGGTATGATGATGCCAGGATTGTGGTGGTGATTATGATGCCAGGATTATGGTGGTTATGTTGATGCCAGGATTGTGGTTGTGATGATGCTGCCAGGATTGTGGTGGTGATGATGATGCCAGGATTATGGTGGTGATGATAAGGGCAGGAGGATGCTGGTGATGATGATGCCATGATTTTGGTGGTGATGATGATGCCATGACTGTGGTGGTGATGATGCTGCCAGGATTGAGGTGGTGATGATGATGATGCCAGGATTGTGGTGGTAATCATGATGCCAGGATTGTGGTGGTGATGATGATGCTATGATTGTGGTGGTGATGATGATGCCAGGATTGTGGTGGTGATGATGATGACATATTGTGGTGTTGATGATGATTCCAAGAGTGTGGTGGTGATGATGATGCCAGGATTGTGATGGTGATGATGCCGCCAGGTTTGTGGTGGTGATGATTATCCCAGGATTGTGGTGGTGAGAATGCTGCCTGGATTGTGGTGCTGATGATGATTCCAGGATTGTGCTGGTGATGATGATGCCAGGAAATTGGTGGTGATGATGATTCTCCCAGGAATGTGGTGGTAATGGTGATGCCAGAATTGTGGTGGTGATGATGTGCCAAGAATGTGGTGTTGATGATGATGCCTAGAAAGTGGTGATGATGTTTATGCCAGGATTGTGGTAGTAATGATGATACCAGGATTATATGGTGATCATGATGCAAGGAATGTGGTGAATATGATGATACCATGATTGTGGTAGTGATTATAATGCGAGGATTGTGATGGTGATGATGATGACAGGATTGCGGTTGGCATTATGCTGCCAGGATTGTGGTGGTGATGATTCCTGGATTGTGGTTTTGATGGTGATGCCAGGAATATAGTGATGATGATGATGCATGGATTGTGGTGGTGATGATGATGCCAGGATTGTGGTGGTGATGATGCTGCCAGGATTGTGGTGGTGATAATTATGCCAGGATTGTGGTGGTGATGATGCTGACAGGATTGTGGTGATGATGATGCTAGGATTGTGGTGGTGACGATGATGCCAAGATTGTTTTCGTGATGATGATGCCAGGATTGTGGTTGTGATGATGGTGCTAGGATTGTGGTAATGATGATGATGCCAGGAGTGAGGTGGTGATGATTGTGCCAGGATTGTGGTGGTGATGATGATGCTAGAAATGTGGTGGCGATGATGATGCCAGGATTGTGGTGGTGATGATGATGCCAGTAATGCGTTGGTGATGATGATGATGCCAGGAATGTGGTGGTGATGATTATGCTAGGAAAGTGGTGGCGATGATGATGCCAGGATTGTGGTGTTGATGATGATGCCAGGAATGTGGTGGTGATGATGATGATGCCAGGAATGTGGTGGTGATGATGATGCCAGGATTGTGGTGGAGATGATGCTGCCAGGATTTTGGTGATGATGATGATGACAGGAATGTGGTAAGGATGGTGATGCCAGGATTGTGGTGATGATGATGATGACAGGATTCTGGTGGTGATGATGATACCAAGAATTTGGTGGTGATGATGATGCAAGGACTGTGGTGGTGATGACGCAGCAAAGATTGTGGTGGTGATGATGCTGCCGCAATGGTGGAAGTGATGATGATGCCAGGATTGTGGTGGTGATGATGATGCCAGGATTGTGGTGGTGATGATGATGCCAGGATTGTGGTGGTGATGATGCTGCCAGGATTTATGGTGGTGATGATGATGCCAGGATTGTGGTGGTGATGATGATACCCGGAATGTGGTGGTGTTGATGATGCCATTATTCTGGTGGTGATGATGATGCCAGGATTTTGCTGGTGATGATGATGCCAGGATTATGGTGGTAATGATAATGCCAGGGTTGTGGTGGAGATGATGCTGCCAGGATTGTTGCTGGTGATGCTGCTGCCAGGATTGTGGTGGTGATGATGATGCCAGGAGTGTGGTGGTGATGATGATGCCAGGAATGTGATGGTGATGATGATGCTGCCAAGAATGTTGTGGTGATGATGATGCCAGGATTGTGGTGGTAATATGCTAGAAGGAATAAATTGGTGATGATGGTGCCAGGAATGTGGTGATGATGATGATGCTAGGATTATATGGTGATGATGATGATGATGCCAGGATTGTGGTGATGATGATGATGCCAGGAATGTGGTGATGATGATGCCATGAGTGTGGTGGTGATGATGCTGCCAAGATGGTCGCGGTGATTATGCTGCCAAGATTGTGGTGGTGATGATGATGCCACGATTGTGGTGGTGAAGATGCTACCAGGATTGTGGTGGTGATGATGATGCCAGGATTGTGGTGGTGATGATGATATTAGGAATGTGGTGGTGATGATGATGCCAGGATTGTGGTCGTGATGATGAAGCCAGGATTGTGCCGGTGATGATGATGCCAGGATTGTGGTGTTGACGATTGTGCCAGGATTGTGGTGGAGATGATGCTGCAAGGATTGTGGTGGTGATGATGATGCCAGGAACGTGGTGGTGATGATGATGCCAGGATTGTGGTGGTGATGATGATGCCATGATTGTTGTGGTGATGATGATGCCAGGATTGTGGTGGTGATGATGTTACCAGGATTTTGGTGGTGATGATGATGCCAGGAGTTTGGTGATGATGATGATGCCAGGATTGAGTTGGTGATGATGATGCCAGGAGTGTGGTGGTGATGATGATGCCAGGTTTGTGGTGGTGATGATGATGACAGAATTGTGGTGATGATGATGATGCCAAGATTGTGATGATGATGATGATGACAGGATTGTCGTGGTGATGATGATGTCAGGAATGTGATGGTGATGATGATGCCAGTAGTGTGGTGGTAATGATGCTGTCAGGATTGTGGTGGTGATGATCCTGCTAGCATTGTGGTGGTGATGATGCTAGGATTGTGTTGTTGATGATGATGATGGCAGGATTGTGGTGGTGATAATGATGCCACAATTGTGGTGGTGATGATGATGCCAGGATTATTGTGGTGATGATTATGCTGCCAGGAATTTGGTGGTGATGATTATGCCTGGATTGTGGTGGTGATTATGATGCCAGGATTATGCTTATGATGATGATGCTGGGATAGTTGTGGTGATGATGATTACAGGATTATGTGGTGATCATGATGCCAGGAGTATGGTGAATATAATGATGCCATGATTGTGGTAGTGATTATGATGCGAGGATTGTGATGGTGATGATGATGACAGGATTATGGTTGTCATAATGCTGCCAGGATTGTGGTGGTGATGATTCCAGGATTGTGGGTTTGATGGTGATGCCAGGAATATAGTGATGATGATGATCCATGGATTGCGGTGGTGATGATGATGCCAGGATTGTGGTGGTGATGATGCTGCCAGGATTGTGTTGGTGATGATGATGCCAGTATTGTGGTGGTGATGACGATGCTAGGATTGTGTTGTTGATGATGATGATGGCAGGATTGTGGTGGTGATGATGATTCCAGGATTATTGTGGTGATGATTATGCTGCCAGGAATTTGGTGGTGATGATTGTGCCAAGATTGTGGTGGTGATTATGATGCCAGGATTATGCTTATGATGATGATGCTAGAATACTTGTGGTGATGATGATGCCAGGATTATGTGGTGATCATGATGCCAGGAATGTGGCGAATATAATGATGCCATGATTGTGGTAGTGATTATGATGCGAGGATTGTGATGGTGATGATGATGACAGGATTGTGGTTGTCATGATGCTGCCAGGATTGTGGTGGTGATGATTCCAGGATTTTGGTTTTGATGGTGATGCCAGGAATATAGTGATGATGATGATGCATGGATTGTGGTGGTGTTGATGATGCCAGGATTGTGGTGGTGATGATGCTGCCAGGATTGTGGTGGTGATGATGCTGCCATGATTGTGGTGATGATGATGGCAAGATTGTGGTGGTGACTATGATGCCATGATTGTTTTCGTGATGATGATGCCAGGATTGTGGTGGTGATGATGCTGCCAGGATTTTGATGTTGATGATTCTGCCAGGATTGTGGTTGTGATGATACTGCTAGGATTGTGGTGGTGATGATGATGCCAGGAGTTTGGTGATGATGATGATGCCAGGATTGAGTTGGTGATGATGATGCCAGGAGTGTGGTGGTGATGATGATGCCAGGTTTGTGGTGGTGATGATGATGACAGAATTGTGGTGATGATGATGATGCCAAGATTGTGATGATGATGATGATGACAGGATTGTCGTGGTGATGATGATGTCAGGAATGTGATGGTGATGATGATGCCAGTAGTGTGGTGGTAATGATGCTGTCAGGATTGTGGTGGTGATGATCCTGCTAGCATTGTGGTGGTGATGATGCTAGGATTGTGTTGTTGATGATGATGATGGCAGGATTGTGGTGGTGATAATGATGCCACAATTGTGGTGGTGATGATGATGCCAGGATTATTGTGGTGATGATTATGCTGCCAGGAATTTGGTGGTGATGATTATGCCTGGATTGTGGTGGTGATTATGATGCCAGGATTATGCTTATGATGATGATGCTGGGATAGTTGTGGTGATGATGATTACAGGATTATGTGGTGATCATGATGCCAGGAGTATGGTGAATATAATGATGCCATGATTGTGGTAGTGATTATGATGCGAGGATTGTGATGGTGATGATGATGACAGGATTATGGTTGTCATAATGCTGCCAGGATTGTGGTGGTGATGATTCCAGGATTGTGGGTTTGATGGTGATGCCAGGAATATAGTGATGATGATGATCCATGGATTGCGGTGGTGATGATGATGCCAGGATTGTGGTGGTGATGATGCTGCCAGGATTGTGTTGGTGATGATGATGCCAGTATTGTGGTGGTGATGACGATGCTAGGATTGTGTTGTTGATGATGATGATGGCAGGATTGTGGTGGTGATGATGATTCCAGGATTATTGTGGTGATGATTATGCTGCCAGGAATTTGGTGGTGATGATTGTGCCAAGATTGTGGTGGTGATTATGATGCCAGGATTATGCTTATGATGATGATGCTAGAATACTTGTGGTGATGATGATGCCAGGATTATGTGGTGATCATGATGCCAGGAATGTGGCGAATATAATGATGCCATGATTGTGGTAGTGATTATGATGCGAGGATTGTGATGGTGATGATGATGACAGGATTGTGGTTGTCATGATGCTGCCAGGATTGTGGTGGTGATGATTCCAGGATTTTGGTTTTGATGGCGATGCCAGGAATATAGTGATCATGATGATGCATGGATTGCGGTGGTAATGATGATGCCAGGATTGTGGTGGTGATGATGCTGCCAGGATTGTGGTGGTGATGATGATGCCAGGATTGTGGTGGTGATGATGCTGCCCGGATTGTGGTGATGATGATGTCAGGATTGTGGTGGTGTCGATGATGCCAGGAGATTGTGGTGGTGATGATGCTGCCAGGATTTTGGTGTTGATGATTCTCCCAGGAATGTGGTTGTGATGATGCTGCTAGGATTGTGGTGGTGATGATGATGCCAGGATTGTGGTGGTGATGATTGTGCCAGGATTGTGGTGGTGATGATGATACCAGGATTGTGGTGGTGATGATGCTGCCAGGATTATGGCGGTGATGATGATGCCAGGATTGTGGTGGTGATGATGATGCTAGAAATGTGGTGGCGATGATGATGACAGGATTGTGGTGGTGATGATGATGCCAGGAATGTGGTGGTGTTGATGATGATGCCAGGAATGTGGTGGTGATGATGATGATGCCAGGATTATGGTGGAAATAATGCAGCCAGGATTTTGGTGGTGATGATGATGCCAGGAATGTGGTAAGGATAGTGATGCTAGGATTGAGGTGGTAATGATGATGACAGGGTTGTGGTGGTGATGATGATGCCAGGAATGTGGTGGTGATGATGATGCAAGGTGTGTGGTGGTGATGATGCAGCAAGGGTTGTGGTGGTGATGATGATGCGAGGATTCTGGTGGTGATGATGATGCCAGGATTTTGCTGGTGATGATGATGCCATGATTGTTGTGGTGATGATGATGCCAGGATTGTGGTAGTGATGATTATGCCAGGATTGTGGTGGTGATGATACCCGGAATGTGGTGGTGATGATGACGCCAGGATTGTGGTGGTGATGATGATTCACGGAATGTGGTGGTGATGATGATGCCAGGATTCTGGTGGTGATGATGATGCCAGGATTTTGCTGATGATGATGCCAGGATTGTGGTGGTTATGATGATGCCAGGATTGTGGTGTAGATGATGCTGCCAGGATTGTTGCTGGTGATGCTGCTGCCAGGATTGTGGTGGTGATGATTCCAGGAGTGTGGTGGTGATGATGATGCCAGGAATGTTATGGTGATGATGATGCTGCCAAGAATGTTGTGGTGATGATGGTGCCAGGATTGTGGTGGTGATGATGATGCCAGGATTGTGGTGATGATGATGCCCTGATTGTGGTGGTGATGATGCTCCGAAGATGGTCGCGGTGATGATGCTGCCAAGATTGTGTTGGTGATGATGATGCCACAATTTGGTGGTGAAGATGCTACCAGGATTGTGGTGGTGATGATGATGCCAGGATTGTGGTGGTGATGATGATGCCAGGAATGTGGTGGTGATGATGATGCCAGGATTGTGGTCGTGATGATGATGCCATGATTGTGCCGGTGATGATGATGCCAGGATTGTGGTGTTGATGATTATGCCAGGATTGTGTTGTAGATGATGCCGCAAGGATTGTGGTGGTGATGATTATGCCAGGAACGTGTTGGTGATGATTATGCCAGAATTTTGGTGGTGATGATGATGCCAGGATTGTTGTGGTGATGATGGTGCCAGGATTGTGGTGGATATGATGTTGCCAGGATTGTGGTGGTGATGATGATGTCAGGAGTGTGGTGATGATGATGATGATGCCATTATTGAGTTGGTGATGATGATGCCAGGAGTGTGGTGATGATGATGATGCCAGGATTGTGGTGTTGATGATGATGACAGAATTGTGGTGATGATGATGATGCTAGGATTGTGGTGATGATGATGATGACAGGATTGTGGTGGTGATGATGATGTCAGGAATGTGATGGTGATGATGATGCCAGTAGTGTGGTGGTGATGATGCTCTCATGATTGTGGTGGTGATGATCCAGCTAGCATTGTGGTGGTGATGACGAAGCCAGGATTGTGTTGTTGATGATGATGATGCCAGGATTGTGGTGGTGATGATAATGCCAGAATTGTTGTGGTGATGATGATGCCAGGATTATTGTGGTGATGATTATGCTGCCAGGAATGTGGTGGTGATGATTATACCAGGATTGTGGTGGTGATTATGATGCCAGGATTATGCTTGTAATGATGATGCTAGGATAGATGTGGTGATGATGATGCCAGGATTATGTGGTGATCATGATGCCAGGAATGTGGTGAATATAATGATGCAATGATTGTGGTAGTGATTATGATGCGAGGATTGTGACGGTGATGATGATGACAGGCTTGTGGTTGTCATGATGCTGCCAGGATTGTGGTGGTGATGATTCCATGATTGCGGTTTTGATGGTGATGCCAGGAATATAGTGATGATGATGATGCATGGATTGTGGTGGTGTTGATGATGCCAGGATTGTGGTGGTGATGATGCTGCCAGGATTGTGGTGGTGATGATGCTGCCATGATTGTGGTGATGATGATGGCAAGATTGTGGTGGTGACTATGATGCCATGATTGTTTTCGTGATGATGATGCCAGGATTGTGGTGGTGATGATGCTGCCAGGATTTTGATGTTGATGATTCTGCCAGGATTGTGGTTGTGATGATACTGCTAGGATTGTGGTGGTGATGATGATGCCAGGAGCTTGGCGGTGATGATTGTGCCAGGATTGTGGTGGTGAGGATGATACCAGGATTGTGGTGGTGATGATGCTGCCAGGATTATGGCGGTGATGATGATGACAGGATTGTGGTGGTGATGATGATGCTATAAATGTGGTGTTGATGATGATGCCAGGATTGTGGTGGTAATGATGATGCCAGGAATATGGTGGTGATGATGATGATACCAGGAATGTGGTGGTGATGATGATGCCAGAAAAGTGATGGCGATGATGATGCCAGGATTGTGGTGGTGATGATGATGCCAGGAATGTGGTGGTGATGATGATGATGATGCCAGGAATGTGGTGGTGATGATGATGCCAGGATTGTGGTGGAGATGATGCTGCCAGGATTTTGGTGATGATGATGCCAGGAATGTGGTAAGGATGGTGAAGCCAGGATTGTGGTGATGATGATGATGACAGGATTCTGGTGGTGATGATGATGCCAAGAATGTGTGGTGATGATGATGCCAGGATTGTGGTGGTGATGATGATGCCAAGATTGTGGTGGTGATGATGATGCCAGGATTGTGGTGGTGATGATGCTGCCAGGATTATGGTGGTGATGATGATGCCAGGATTGTGGTGGTGATGATGATACCCGGAATGTGGTGGTTTTGATGATTCCAGGATTCTGGTGGTGATGATGATGCCAGGATTGTGGTGGTGATGATGATGCCAGGATTATGGTGGTAATGATGATGCCGGGGTTGTGGTGGAGATGATGCTGCTAGGATTGTTGCTGGTGATGCTGCTGTCAGGATTGTGGTGGTGATGATGATTCCAGGATTGTGGTTGTGATGATGATGCCAGGAATGTGATGGTGATGATGATGCTGCCAAGAATGTTGTGGTGATGATGATGCCAGGATTGTGGTGGGAATATGCTGCTAGGAATAAATTGGTGATTATGGTGCCAGGAATGTGGTGATGATGATGATGCTAGGATTTTGTGCTGATGATGATGCCAGGATTGTGGTGATGATGATGCCAGGAATGTGGTGATGATGATGATGCCATGAGTGTTGTGGTGATGATGCTGCCAAGATGGTCGCGGTGATTATGCTGCCAAGATTGTGGTGTTGATGATGATCCCACGATTGTGGTGGTGAAGATGCTACCAGGATTGTGGTGGTGATGATGATGTTAGGAATGTGGTGGTGATGATGATTCCAGGATTGCGGTCGTGATGATGATGCCAGGATTGTGCCGGTGATGATGATGCCAGGATTGTGGTGTTGATGATTGTGCCAGGATTGTGGTGGAGATGATGCTGCAAGGATTGTGGTGGTGATGATTATGCCAGGAACGTGGTAGTGATGATAATGCCAGGATTGTGGTGGTGATGATGATGCCATGATTGTTGTGGTGATGATGATCCCTGGATTGTGGTGGTGATGATGTTGCCAGGATTTTAGTGGTGATGATGATGCCAGGAGTATGGTGATGATGGTGATGCCAGGATTGAGTTGGTGATGATGATGCTAGGAGTGTGGTGGTGATGATGATGCCAGGATTGTGGTGGTGATGATGACAGAATTGTTTTGATGATGATGATGCCAAGGTTGTGGTGATGATGATGATGACAGGATTGTGGTGGTGATGATGATGTCAGGAATGTGATGGTGATGATGATGCCAGTAGTGTGGTGGTGATGATGCTGTCAGGATTGTGGTGGTGATGATCCTGCCAGCATTGTGGTGGTGATGACGATGCTAGGATTGTGTTGTTGATGATGATGATGGCAGGATTGTGGTGGTGATAATGATGCCAAAATTGTGGTGGTTATGAAGATGCCAGGATTATTGTGGTGATGATTATGCTGCCAGGAATTTGGTGGTGATGATTATGCCAGGATTGTGGTGGTGATTATGATGCCAGGATTATGCTTATGATGATGATGCTAGAATAGTTGTGGTGATGATTCCAGGATTATGTGGTGATCATGATGCCAGGATTATGGTGAATATAATGATGCCATGATTTTGGTAGTGATTATGATGCGAGGATTGTGATGGTGATGATGACTGGATTGTGGTTGTCATAATGCTGCCAGGATTGTGGTGGTGATGATCCCAGGATTGTGGGTTTGATGGTGATGCCAGGAATATAGTGATGATGATGATGCATGGATTGCGGTGGTGATGATGATGCCAGGATTGTGGTGGTGATGATGCTGTCAGGATTGTGGTGGTGATGATGATGCCAGTATTGTGGTGGTGATGACGATGCTAGGATTGTGTTGTTGATGATGATGATGGCAGGATTGTGGTGGTGATGATGATGCCAGAATTGTGGTGGTGATGATGATGCCAGGATTATTGTGGTGATGATTATGCTGCCAGGAATTTGGTGGTGATGATTATGCCAGGATTGTGGTGTTGATTATGATGCCAGGATTATGCTTATGATGATGATGCTAGGATAGTTGTGGTGATGATGATGCCAGGATTATGTGGTGATCATGATGCCAGGAATGTGGTGAATATAATGATGCCATGATTTTGGTAGTGATTATGATGCGAGGATTGTGATGGTGATGATGTTGACAGAATTGTGGTTGTCATGATGCTGCCAGGATTGTGGTGGTGATGATTCCAGGATTGTGGTTTTGACGGTGATGCCAGGAATATAGTGATCATGATGATGCATGGATTGCGGTGGTAATGATGATGCTAGGATTGTGGTGGTGATGATGCTGCCAGGATTGTGGTGTTGATGATGCTGCCCGGATTGTGGTGATGATTATGTCAAGATTATGGTGGTGTCGATGATGCCAGGATTGTTTTCGTGATGATGATGCCAGGATTGTGGTGGTGATGCTGCTGCCATGATTTTGGTGTTGATGATTCTGCTAGGATTGTGGTTGTGATGATGCTGCTAGGATTGTGGTGGTGATGATGATGCCAGGAGCTTGGCGGTGATGATTGTGCCAGGATTGTGGTGGTGATGATGATGCCAGGATTGTGGTGGTGATGATGCTGCCAGGATTATGGCGGTGATGATGATGCCAGGATTGTGGTGGTGATGATGATGCTAGAAATGTGGTGGAGATGATGATGACAGGATTGTGGTGGTGATGATGATGCCAGGAATGTGGTGGTGTTGATGATGATGCCAGGAATGTTGTGGTGATGATGATGCCAGGATCATGGTGGAAATGATGCAGCCAGGATTTTGGTGGTGATGATGATGCCAGGAATATGGTAATGATGGTGATGCCAGGATTGTGGTGGTAATGATGATGACAGGATTGTGGTGGTGATGATGATGCCAGGAATGTGGTGGTGATGATGATGCAAGGAGTGTGGTGGTGATGATGCAGCAAGGGTTGTGGTGGTGATGATGCTGCCGGAATCGTGGTGTTGATGATGATGCCATGATTGTGGTGGTGATGATGATGCCAGAATTGTGGTGGTGATGATTATGCCAGGATTGTGGTGGTGATGATATTGCCAGGATTATGGTGGTGATGATGATGCCAGGATTGTGGTGGTGATGATGATGCACGGAATGTGGTGGTGATGATGATGCCAGGATTCTGGTGGTGATGATGATGCCAGGATTTTGCTGGTGATGATGATGCCAGGATTCTGGTGGTAATGATGATGCCAGGGTTGTGGTGGAGATGATGCTGCCAGGATTGTTGCTGGTGATGCTGCTGCCAGGATTGTGGTGGTGATGGTGATTCCAGGAGTGTGGTGGTGATGATGATGCCAGGAATGTTATGGTGATGATGATGCTGCCAAGAATGTTGTGGTGATTATGGTGCCAGGATTGTGGTGGTAATATGCTGCTAGGAATAAATTGGTGATTATGGTGCCAGGAGTGTGGTGAAGATGATGATGCTAGGATTTTGTGGTGACGATGATGATGCCAGGATTGTGGTGGTGATGATGATGCCAGGAATGTGGTGATGATGATGATGCCATGAGTGTGGTGGTGATGATGCTCCGAAGATGGTCGCGGTGATGATGCTGCCAAGATTGTGTTGATGATGATGCCACGATTTTGGTGGTGAAGATGATGCCAGGAGCTTGGTGGTGATGATGATGCCAGGATTGTGGTGGTGATGATGATTCCAGGATTGTGGCGGTGATGATGCTGCCAGGATTATGGCGGTGATGATGATGACAGGATTGTGGTGGTTATGATGATGCTAGAAATGTGGTGGCGATGATGATGCCAGGATTGTGGTGGTGATGATGATGCCAGGAATGTGGTGGTGATGATGATGATGCCAGGAATGTGGTGGTGATGTTGCCAGGATTGTGGTGGAAATGATGCTGCCAGGATTTTGGTGGTGATGATGATGCCAGGAATGTGGCAAGGATGGTGATGCCAGGATTGTGGTGGTGTGATGATGCCAGGAATGTGGTAAGGATGGTGATGCCAGGATTGTGGTGGTGATGATGATACTAGGATTGTGGTGGTGATGATGATGCCAGGAATGTGGTGGTGATGATGATGCAAGGAGTGTGGTGGTGATGATGCAGCAAGGGTTGTGGTGGTGATGATGCTGCCGGAATCGTGGTGGTGATGATGATGCCAGGATTGTGGTGGTGATGATGATGCCAGGATTGTGGTGGTGATGATGATGCCAGGATTGTGTTGGTGATGATGTTTTCAGGATTATGGTGGTGATGATGATGCCAGGATTGTGGTGGTGATGATGATGCCCGGAATGTGGTGGTGATGATGATGCCAGGATTCTGGTGGTGATGATGATGCCAGGATTTTGCGGGCGATGATGATGCCAGGATTGTGGTGGTAATGATGATGCCAGGGTTGTGGTGGAGATGATGCTGCCAGGATTGTTGCTGGTGATGCTGCTGCCAGGATTGTGGTGGTGATGATGATTCCAGGAGTGTGGTGGTGATGATGATGCCAGGAATGTTATGGTGATGATGATGCTGCCAAGAATGTTGTGGTGATGATGATCTAAGGATTGTGGTGGTGATATGCTGCTAGGAATAAATTGGTGATTATGGTGCCAGGATTGTGGTGATGATGATGATGCCAGGATTGTGGTGGTGATGATGATGCCAGGATTGTGGTGTTGATGATGATGCCAGGAATGTGGTGATGATAATGATGCCATGAGTGTGGTGGTGATGATGCTGCCAAGATGGTCGCGGTGATGATGCTGCCAAGATTGTGGTGGTGAGGATGATGCCACGATTGTGGTGGTGAAGGTGCTACCAGGACTGTGGTGGTGATAATGATGCCAGGATTGTGGTGGTGATGATGATGCCAGGATTGTGGTCATGATGATGATGGCAGGATTGTGACGGTGATGATGATGCCAGGATTGTGGTGTTGATGATTATGCCAGGATTGTGGTGGAGATGATGCTGCCCGGATTGTGGTGGTGATAATGCTGCCAGGAATGTGGTGGTGATGATGATGCCAGGATTGTGGTGGTGATGATGCTGCAAGGATTGTGGTGGTGATGATGATGCCAGGAACGTGGTGGTGGTTATGATGCCATGATTGTGGCGGTGATGATGATACCAGGATTGTTGTGGTGATGATGATACCAGGATTGTGGTGGTGATGATGATGCCAGGAGTTTGGTGGTGATGATGATGCCAGGATTTAGTTGGTGATGATGATGCCAGGAGTGTGGTGATGATGATGATGCCAGGATTGTGGTGGTGATGATGATGACAGAATTGTGGTGATGATGATGATGCCAGATTGTGGTGCTGATGATGATGACAGGATTGTGGTGGTGATGATGCTGCCAGGATTGTGGTGGTGATGATGATGATAGGATTGTGGTGGTGATGATGCTGCCAGGATTGTGGTGATGATGATGCCAGGATTGCGGTGGTGACGATGATGCCAGGATTGTGTTGTTGATGATGATGATGATGCCAGGAATGTGGTGGTGATGATGCTGCCAGGATTTTGGTGCTGATGATTCTGCCAGGATTGTGGTGATGATGATGCTGCTAGGATTGTGGTGGTGATGATGATGCCGGGAGCTTGGTGGTGATGATTGTGCCAGGATTGTGGTGGTGATGATGATACCAGGATTGTGGTGGTGATGATGCTGCCAGGATTATGGCGGTGATGATGATGACAGGATTGTGGTGGTGATGATGATGCCAGGAATGTGGTGGTGATGATGATGATGCCAGGAATGTGGTAGTGATGATGATGGCAGGATTGTGGTGGAAATGATGCTGCCAGGATTTTGGTGGTGATGATGATGCCAGGAATGTGGTAAGGATGGTGATGCCAGGATTGTGGTGGTGATGATGATGACAGGATTGTGGTGGTGATGATGATGCCAGGAATGTGGTGGTGATTATGATGCAAGGAGTGTGGTGGTGATGATGCACAAGGGTTATGGTGGTGATGATGCTGCCGGAATCTTGGTGGTGATGATGATGCCAGGATTGTGGTGGTGATGATGATGCCAGGATTGTGGTGGTGATGATGATACCAGGATTGTTGTGGTGATGATGTTGCCAGTTTTATGGTGGTGATGATGATGCCAGGATTGTGGTGGTGATGATGATGCCATTATTCTGGTGGTGATGATGATGCCAGGATTGTTGCTGGTGATGCTGCTGCCAGGATTGTGGTGGTGATGATGATGCCAGGATTGTGGTGGTGATGATGATGCCAGGAATGTGGTGATTATGATGATGCCATGAGTTTGGTGGTGATGATGCTGCCAAGATGGTCGCGGTGATGATGCTGCCAAGATTGTGGTGGTGAGGATGATGCCACGATTGTGGTGGTGAAGGTGCTACCAGAATTGTGGTTGTGATGATGATGCCAGGATTGTGGTGGTGATGATTATGCCAGGAATGTGGTGGTGATGATGATGCCAGGATTGTGGTCGTGATGATGATGCCAGGATTGTGCCGGTGATGATGATGCCAGGATTGTGGTGTTGATGATTATGCCAGGATTGTGGTGGAGATGATGCTGCCAGGATTGTGGTGGTGATAATGCTGCCAGGAATGTGGTGGTGATGATGATGCCAGGATTGTGGTGGTGATGATGCTGCAAGGATTGTTATGGTGATGATGATGCCAGGAACGTGGTGGTGATTATGATGCCAGGATTGTGGCGGTGATGATGATGCCCGGATTGTTGTGGTGATGATGATGCTAGGATTGTGGTGGTGATGATGCTGCCAGCATTGTGGTGGTGATGATGATGCCAGGAGTTTGGTGGTGATGATGGTGCCAGGATTTAGTTGGTGATGATGATGCCAGGAGTGTGGTTATGATGATGATTCCAGGATTGTGGTGGTGATGATGATGACAGAATTGTGGTGATGTTGATGATGCCAGATTAAGGTGCTGATGATGATGACACGATTGTGATGGTGATGATGATGCCAGGAATGTGATGGTGATGATGATGCCAGTAGTGTGGTGGTGATCATGCTGTCAGGATTGTGGTGGTGATCCTGCCTGCATTGTGGTGGTGATGACGATGCCAGGATTGTGTTGTTGATGATGATGATGATGCCAGGATTGTGGTGGTGATGATGATTCCAGAATTGTGGTGGTGATGATGATGATGCCAGGATTATTGTGGTGATGATGCTGCCAAGAATGTGGTGGTGATGATGATGCCAGGAATGTGGTGATGATGCTGCCAGGATTGTGGTGGTGATGATGTTGCCAGGATTGTGGTGATGATGATGATGCCAGGAATGTGGTGATGATGCTGCCAGGATTGTGGTGGTGATGATGATGCCAGGATTGTGGTGGTGATGATGCTGCCAGGATTGTGGTGGTGATGATGATGCCAGGAATGTGGTGATGATGCTGCCAGGATTGTGGTGGTGATGATGATGCCAGGATTGTGGTGGTGATGATGCTGCCAGGATTGTGGTGGTGATGATGATGCCAGGAATGTGGTGATGATGCTGCCAGGATTGTGGTGGTGATGATGATTCCAGGATTGTAGTTGTGATGATGCTGCCAAGAATGTGGTGGTGATGATGATGCCAGGAATGTGGTGATGATGCTGCCAGGATTGTGGTGGTGATGATGATGCCAGGATTGTGGTGGTGATGATGCTGCCAGGAATTTGGTGGAGATAATGATGCCAGGAATGTGGTGATGATGATGTATATATATATATATATATATATATATATATATATATATATATATATATATATATATTTTTTTTTTTATACCTCGTCGCTGTCTCCCGCGGTTGCGAGGTAGCGCAAGGAAACAGACGAAAGAAATGGCCCAACCCCCCCACCCAAATACATGTACATACACACGTCCACACACGCAAATATACATACCTACACAGCTTTCCATGGTTTACCCCGGACGCTTCACATGCCTTGATTCAATCCACTGACAGCACGTCAACCCCTGTATACCACATCGCTCCAATTCACTCTATTCCTTGCCCTCCTTTCACCCTCCTGCATGTTCAGGCCCCGATCACACAAAATCCTTTTCACTCCATCTTTCCACCTCCAATTTGGTCTCCCTCTTCTCCTCGTTCCCTCCACCTCCGACACATATATCCTCTTGGTCAATCTTTCCTCACTCATTCTCTCCATGTGCCCAAACCATTTCAAAACACCCTCTTCTGCTCTCTCAACCACGCTCCTTTTATTTCCACACATCTCTCTTACCCTTACGTTACTTACTCGATCAAATCACCTCACACCACACATTGTCCTCAAACATCTCATTTCCAGCACATCCATCCTCCTGCGCACAACTCTATCCATAGCCCACGCCTCGCAACCATACAACATTGTTGGAACCACTATTCCTTCAAACATACCCATTTTTGCTTTCCGAGATAATGTTCTCGACTTCCACACATTTTTCAAGGCTCCCAAAGTTTTCGTCCCCTCCCCCACCCTATGATCCACTTCCGCTTCCATGGTTCCATCCGCTGACAGATCCACTCCCAGATATCTAAAACACTTCACTTCCTCCAGTTTTTCTCCATTCAAACTCACCTCCCAATTAACTTGACCCTCAACCCTACTGTACCTAATAACCTTGCTCTTATTCACATTTACTCTTAACTTTCTTCTTCCACACACTTTACCAAACTCCGTCACCAGCTTCTGCAGTTTCTCACATGAATCCGCCACCAGCGCTGTATCATCAGCGAACAACAACTGACTCACTTCCCAAGCTCTCTCATCCCCAACAGACTTCATACTTGCCCCTCTTTCCAAGACTCTTGCATTTACCTCCCTAACAACCCCATCCATAAACAAATTAAACAACCATGGAGACATCACACACCCCTGCCGCAAACCTACATTCACTGAGAACCAATCACTTTCCTCTCTTCCTACACGTACACATGCCTTACATCCTCGATAAAAACTTTTCACTGCTTCTAACAACTTTCCTCCCACACCATATATTCTTAATACCTTCCACAGAGCATCTCTATCAACTCTACCATATGCCTTCTCCAGATCCATAAATGCTACATACAAATCCATTTGCTTTTCTAAGTATTTCTCACATACATTCTTCAAAGCAAACACCTGATCCACACATCCTCTACCACTTCTGAAACCACACTGCTCTTCCCCAATCTGATGCTCTGTACATGCCTTCACCCTCTCAATCAATACCCTCCCATATAATTTACCAGGAATACTCAACAAACTTATACCTCTGTAATTTGAGCACTCACTCTTATCCCCTTTGCCTTTGTACAATGGCACTATGCACGCATTCCGCCAATCCTCAGGCACCTCACCATGAGTCATACATACATTAAATAACCTTACCAACCAGTCAACAATACAGTCACCCCCTTTTTTAATAAATTCCACTGCAATACCATCCAAACCTGCTGCCTTGCCGGCTTTCATCTTCCGCAAAGCTTTTACTACCTCTTCTCTGTTTACCAAATCATTTTCCCTAACCCTCTCACTTTGCACACCACCTCGACCCAAACACCCTATGTCTGCCACTCTGTCATCAGACACATTCAACAAACCTTCAAAATACTCATTCCATCTCCTTCTCACATCACCACTACTTGTTATCACCTCCCCATTTACGCTCTTCACTGAAGTTCCCATTTGCTCCCTTGTCTTACGCACCCTATTTACCTCCTTCCAGAACATCTTTTTATTCTCCCTAAAATTTACTGATAGTCTCTCACCCCAACTCTCATTTGCCCTTTTTTTCACCTCTTGCACCTTTCTCTTGACCTCCTGTCTCTTTCTTTTATACTTCTCCCACTCAATTGCATTTTTTCCCTGCAAAAATCGTCCAAATGCCTCTCTCTTCTCTTTCACTAATACTCTTACTTCTTCATAACACCACTCACTACCCTTTCTAAACAGCCCACCTCCCACTCTTCTCATGCCACAAGCATCTTTTGCGCAATCCATCACTGATTCCCTAAATACATCCCATTCCTCCCCCACTCCCCTTACTTCCATTGTTCTCACCTTTTTCCATTCTGTACACAGTCTCTCCTGATACTTCCTCACACAGGTCTCCTTCCCAAGCTCACTTACTCTCACCAGCTTCTTCACCCCAACATTCACTCTTCTTTTCTGAAAACCCATACTAATCTTCACCTTAGCCTCCACAAGATAATGATCAGACATCCCTCCAGTTGCACCTCTCAGCACATTGACATCCAAAAGTCTCTCTTTCGCACGCCTGTCAATTAACACGTAATCCAATAACGCTCTCTGGCCATCTCTCCTACTTACATAAGTATACCTATGTATATCTCGCTTTTTAAACCAGGTATTCCCAATCATCAGTCCTTTTTCAGCACATAAATATATATATATATATATATATATATATATATATATATATATATATATATATATATATATATATATATATATATATATATATATATACATATGTATATATATATATATATATATATATATATATATATATATACATTTTTTTTTTTTTTTTTTTTTTTTTTTATACTTTGTCGCTGTCTCCCGCGTTAGCGAGGTAGCGCAAGGAAACAGACGAAAGAAATGGCCCAACCCCCCCCATACACATGTACATACACACGTCCACACACGCAAATATACATACCTACACAGCTTTCCATGGTTTACCCCGGACGCTTCACATGCCTTGATTCAATCCACTGACAGCACGTCAACCCCTGTATACCACATCGCTCCACTTCACTCTATTCCTTGCCCTCCTTTCACCCTCCTGCATGTTCAGGCCCCGATCACACAAAATCCTTTTCACTCCATCTTTCCACCTCCAATTTGGTCTCCCTCTTCTCCTCGTTCCCTCCACCTCCGACACATATATCCTCTTGGTCAATCTTTCCTCACTCATTCTCTCCATGTGCCCAAACCATTTCAAAACACCCTCTTCTGCTCTCTCAACCACGCTCTTTTTATTTCCACACATCTCTCTTACCCTTACGTTACTTACTCGATCAAACCACCTCACACCACACATTGTCCTCAAACATCTCATTTCCAGCACATCCATCCTCCTGCGCACAACTCTATCCATAGCCCACGCCTCGCAACCATACAACATTGTTGGAACTACTATTCCTTCAAACATACCCATTTTTGCTTTCCGGGATAATGTTCTCGACTTCCACACATTTTTCAAGGCTCCCAAAATTTTCGCCCCCTCCCCCACCCTATGATCCACTTCCGCTTCCATGGTTCCATCCGCTGACAGATCCACTCCCAGATATCTAAAACACTTCACTTCCTCCAGTTTTTCACCATTCAAACTCACCTCCCAATTGACTTGACCCTCAACCCTACTGTACCTAATAACCTTGCTCTTATTCACATTTACTCTTAACTTTCTTCTTCCACACACTTTACCAAACTCCGTCACCAGCTTCTGCAGTTTCTCACATGAATCCGCCACCAGCGCTGTATCATCAGCGAACAACAACTGACTCACTTCCCAAGCTCTCTCATCCCCAACAGACTTCATACTTGCCCCTCTTTCCAAAACTCCTTGCATTTACCTCCCTAACAACCCCATCCATAAACAAATTAAACAACCATGGAGACATCACACACCCCTGCCGCAAACCTACATTCACTGAGAACCAATCACTTTCCTCTCTTCCTACACGTACACATGCCTTACATCCTCGATAAAAACTTTTCACTGCTTCTAACAACTTGCCTCCCACACCATATATTCTTATACCTTCCACAGAGCCTCTCTATCAACTCTATCATATGCCTTCTCCAGATCCATAAATGCTACATACAAATCCATTTGCTTTTCTAAGTATTTCTCACATACATTCTTCAAAGCAAACACCTGATCCACACATCCTCTACCACTTCTGAAACCACACTGCTCTTCCCCAATCTGATGCTCTGTACATGCCTTCACCCTCTCAATCAATACCCTCCCATATAATTTACCAGGAATTATATATACATATATATATATATATATATATATTATATATATATATATATATATATAAATATTATATATATATATATATATATATATATATATCTTTTAGTTCTTTCAAACTATTCGCCATTTCCCGCATTAGCAAGGTAGCCTAAGAACAGAGGACTGGGCCTCTAAGGGAATATCCTCACCTGGCCCCCTTCTCTGCTCCTTCTTTTGGAAAAAAAAAAAGAGAGGGGAGGATTTCCAGCCCCCCGCTCCCTCCTCTTCTAGTCGCCTTCTACGACACGTAGGGGAAATTTGTGGAAGTATTCTTTTTCCACTAACCCCAGGGATGATATATATATATATATATATTATATATATATATATATATTTTATATATATATATATATATATATATATATATATATATATATTTATATATATCTGACAGAAAACCTTAGAAAAAAAGGCAAAACGCTGTAATTTAAAAGATTAATTGATGACACAGAGAAAAAATACTGGGAAAATTACTACCTTGTACGTTAGGCTAACGAGAACTCAACGTTTTTAAAAAATGCGCGGTGCTTCCCAA